>NC_071516.1:7563847-7866878 GCF_027887155.1 Malaclemys terrapin pileata | reverse complement strand
CCCAGGTCAAATCACTGCAGCTCTTCTCCGGAGCAGCGTGTAGTTCCTCTACAATCTGGACCACATGCTGCTAGCTGGTAAGGACCTTTTGCTGGGACCAGGTCTCCGTAGGGCTTGGCACTTGTAGCTCTCCCCCTTCAGAACCTCTGCCCTCTAGGAGTATCCTTCCTAGGTTCCCTTTCCTGGTGACTATGACGCTGGGAGACCAGGTGCCAGCTCATACCAAGGCCTCACTGAACACTTATGAATGCATAGCTGGAAACCAGTCTGGCTTTCCTGTGCGTTGACGTTATCAGAATGGATATTAGAGTTATAACAATGTGTTTAATTTTTAGACTTTATGAAATGCTTGTAGAATGCCTCATGTATTAATCTTGCTTAGTCCATGTTCTCAGGTAATGTTGAAATGTTTGCTCCATAACTATACAAATGTTTGTTAACATTGTAAATTCCCCACCGTCAGGGGAGAAGCATTTCCAAGTGTGAAATATTATTTCACCGGAAGAGGTGTTATCTACTGCTCATCATGGGCCACTGGAAAACAAAGACTTTGTCAGTTGCTCCCCCGTCCCACCCATGAAGAGATTCCCTGCAGCATTAGCTTGGACTCTAGAGAGTGTGTGCGCAGACAGGGGTGTGGGGCGGGGGGAAGAGGAAGGAATCAAAATCTCCAACCAGAAGAAATTGAGGTCTCTTTCTGCAAAGATTCCTAAACATAAGCAAGAGATCCCCGTGCTGCTTGGCCTGGGTCAGTCCTAAAGGACATATAGAGCTCCTTATTATAGAAATTTATATTGCCTTTTGAAATCTAAGACTGTAACTCATTTGTGTATGTATGTTTCCTGTTTTAACCTTGTAAATAACTCTCTTGTTTCTTTTCTTAGTCAATAAATCTTTAGTTTATTACAGGATTGGCGACAGGTGTTGTCTTTGGTTTGAGATCTGCATACAACAGACCTGGGGTAAGTGACCAGTCCTTTGGGACTGGGAGTAACCCCGAAATTGTTGTGATAGTCCAGCTTGCCTGTGTGGCAAGATAGACTGGAATGCCCAAGGGGACTGTCTGTGTCTCCATGGTAAGATTGCTATAGTGCTTTAGGAGTTCATGCTTTTTACTAGGTTGCTGGAACCTAATTATAGAACACACAACCGGTTTGGTGTGTCTGCCCTGCCTTTTGACCATCTGCCCTGAGGTTGGCACCCACAGTCGTGAGCCACTCCAGACAGTGTGACAGTGAACTTCTTAACCAGGTCCTCTGGGAAGTCCCTCTCCTCTTGACTGAGCCCTCCTAATCCTTTCCTAGGCCCAGGCAATTAACTAGCCAGAGGGGGATCTGGGTTGGCTCGTTCTCCCTAGTGGAGCCTGTCATAGGTTGGTTAATTCTCCGCCAGCTGTCTTGTGACAGACCCCAGACATCAAGCAAGCCCCATTGTGCTTCATGCTGTACAAACCCTTAACAAAAAGATGATCCTTGTCCATAAGAACTTGCCACGTAAGTCAAGCTCACACTCTGAGCAGCAGGCAGAGGGCTCACTAAATTGTTAGTGGCAGTGGCTGGAAGGGTTTGGATTATAACAAAATACTGATGAGGGGTCCTGTCTTTACCAGTGACCGCTTGTTCTGTTAACAGAAAGTAGAAACATAATAGAAGAGCAGGTGTAATGCGCTGTGTATATTCCTATCTATAAAACACATCTTTATTTGTGTAAAGAAAAGGGTCTTTGGTGAAATTGGCCTGACCTAGCACTCAGGATATAACGATTGTAATACAAATGGTTTTTATCTGTATCTGAAAATAAACAAGCAAAAAAGTAATGGAACAGGGTCTGGACACAATACAGTCTAGTGATAAGGATATTTAACACTTCTTGTCTGTAGAGCTCAAAGTACTTCGAAAAGCTGCATAAGCATCATTCTCTCCATTTTATAGATGGGCAAACTCAGGCCCAGAGAGGGTGACTTTCCAAATCAGTGGCCAAGCCAGGATTAGGCTTCCTGACTCGTAGCCCAGTGCCCTGTTCCCTGGCTCCTACTGACTAAAGGTTTGGAATCAAGATTGTGGTTTCCCATGTCCATCAATATATTTTTACTATTTTCTTTTGAGTGTCCCTAGGAATCCAAGTAGCCTGGCTGAAAAGAACTTCTTTGGTCTGTTTTGGTTCATATTCTCATTCTAGCTAACCAGATTTAGCCATGTCTAATGTTCTCACCACCATCACAGATTTTGTTCTCTTTAGTACTTGGACAAGTAAAAATTAATGGCATGTGGACAAGCGTTTTCAGGATGAGGTCCACAGATTACAGACTCTTCCAGGGCACATCAGGTGACTGACTATTGGTAAAGCACTCCACAGATTTACAGTGCTACATAAATAATTTTTAATATTAACAACAGGAAAGAGGAAGGAGGCTGCCACTCTGGCTTTTGTGATGTGGCCTAGAATAGTCTGCTCCCTTTGTGGCTTAACCACTCTGCTTCGGCAAACGTCGTAACCTGAAAAGATAAATAGGTTTCCAGGGCTCCACCGGCTGCATTAAAATCAAATGTAGACTTACAAAGTATAGGCAGCTGACTGCAGACTTCCCTCACTGGCCTGGATTGTTCTGTCAAGGCCTGGACTGCGTTCATGTTCTTTCATTGTAACTGAGTAACGTTAGAAGGTTGAATTTACCAAATGACTCACAGAGAAGGGTACATTGTGTGCATGTTTGGAGTTCCAACTGGGTGTGTGTGAGAGTGTGTCCAGGATGGCTGATTACTAAATTGAATTGACATAGACATGTCATGAGAAGGTCAGGGTTCTACATTTGACTTTTAATTTCCTGAGTAAGATGCGTGTGGTCCCCTAGTCATTTCTTCTGAATAAATCCTATGTCGAATCAACAGGAAGCTATTTCAGGATGTGATATTTCAAAAGGTGGGATTTCCTGAGTGATCATGATCAGCATAGCCATGTGGGTGAGAAACTTGACAGTGGATCGTACCCCTCACATCTGCTTGAGCTAGTCCAGGGTAATCCACTGTACTGCGCTCTGGTTAGGGCTAAGTTTGGAGGATGACAAGATGGAGGTTTCTAATTGGTGCAGAAAGCAGCTGTCTGAATAAGCAGGCTGCTGTGTAGTGAGGAGTAGTCAACAAATGGTTGCGAAGCACCATCAGATCACCAAATAAACCAAACTAGAAAAGTAGAGGGTATTATTTTAAGGTAAATCATGGAGCACTGTTGAATAGCCAGGCTGGCTCCCGGGTGGAAAGAGCTAAATAAAAAATGTCAATAAGTCCTACAAAAAAACAGGAACATATTCTTGAACTCCATCTACTGGCACTCTACCTATAAGCTATTTGCAGACATCTCTCATTTACAGAGCACTGCTCGAACAGGGGATGCCCATATATTTGTGGAGAGGTAGTAGATCTATGAGACAGCTAACAGGAAAACTCATTAAGAAGTCTGGAGCCTGCAATTTGCCATAAGAGATCAGGTCCTTGTCAGCCTTGCACTTTGCTCCTTTCTCAGGAGTTTCCACTGCTTCCTGAAAGCTCTTCACCTTCTTTACAGCACCTAGCATAATGGTGGTCCCAGTCTTGATTAAGGCCTCTAGGCTCAACAATAATAATAACCATAATTAACAACAACCCCAGGCATGAGGGAAGGAACAAATGTGGGGAGGAGGGTAAAGCCCCTGGCATGAGGAAGGAGAAGGGATGGATCGGGGGGGGGTGGGGTGGAGGTTCAGGGAGTCCCTGAAATAGAGGGTGACCCACAGGGAGCTTGAGTGGGAGAATAGAGGAATGCAAGGAGCCCCTGAGATGCACAATGAACTCAGCCTACAGAAGCAGGAAAGTGTTTAACACTTCAGAACTATTACTATTACTACTACTAATACTACTAATAATTAATAATTAATAGTTAATAAATAGAGCATTCCAGATTGGTTTTTCTCCCAAACGCCACAAAAGCTAGGCTTGTTTTCGAATGAATCAACTTCCCTTTCATCTCCACTAGGTGGAGCAGTGAGACTTGCTGTTTCCTTCTTTCCCTCTTTTTCCTTAAAAATCTTAGCTGAGATGAGCATTGAGAAAAGTACCCAAGAGGGCCTTATTGGCTGGAACGCGTCAGTAATTTGCACAGGTATCAGAGAAGCACATAGGGCTCCACTCACCCTTTAGGCTGATTATCCAGTTATTCCGTGAATTTCCTGCCCTACTGCTATGCATATTTTGCTGGCCACCGACTTAGGAAAGGGAATGTGTATCTGCAGGAGTGCATAGTTATGAAAGAAAAATTGCTGCCTAGGACTGCTACACATTTGTGCAGCTGATATTTTAAGCAAGTTTCATTTGCACTCAGAAAACGTGATTATGAATAAGGCTTTTGTTATTCAGGATTTGTTAATTTCATTTTTCAGGGTTTATTTTTAAGCTATTTTTTAGTTTTATGTAGACAAAACATTGGGATGATGAAGGGTTTTCTCTTTATATATATGGCAATAAGTAATGTATATTATATACTGTAATGAGAGATCTCTTTATAAAGTTCCCTAGTATGCTTTAAAGCAATTGTAGTAGCTTTAGTGTGCCCCAGCAGGGTCTACATGGACCAATTAATATTCAACACATAAGTGCGCATAAGAAATCACACCCCCATAGTCTGTATTACTATTCCCTGTAGACAAGCCCTTAGATACAAGTTAACATTTCCAGTACTTTTCTGGCATTTATTGGATAAACACTGATTTCATTATTATTATTATTATTATTCTTTGTATTGGGGGGTGTTTTATCAGTATTTATTGGATAAAACCAAAAATCAGACGAATATCCTTGGGTGGAGGGTGGGCGAGCAGGGAAATTCATGTTTGAAATGTGCATTCCTGCCTATTCATGTATATATGAATAACTTCTATTTATCAGAAAGTCCAGGAGCCTTAATAATATTTCCTTCTCTAGTGCCTCTTATCAACAGCCTCTGCTTTCACCGCTTGGTCTCAAGGACAGGGCTGCCAGAGCCATTCTCAGAACGGCTTAGAGCACAGTGGTCTTTTTGCACTGAATAAGGGAAACCCTTTGATGCAGAGCGTTGTGGTGAATGGAGTTCCCAGGCAGACACATGCACACCTGAGGTAACGTTCTGAATCACTAGCTGAGGAACACATAAACTCTTTGATTAGCCTCGTGCTGGAACAGCCCAAATCCTTAGATCCGGTTCCTTGTGCTACACCCAAAATACACCTTTCATCGCTCCTGTGTGATCACGATGAAATTCCAACGCCATGTGACGCTCATCTGATTTTGTGTGCTGTTGCAAACCTGAGACTTGGAGCTCAAGTTCACTGAAAGGGTAGCTCACATTCGCAAGCCTTATCTGCAGACTCGGTGCCATCTTACATGGTCATATTTTCCCATGCTTTTGGCATGAAGCTAGGCAGTGCTCTGGAGGCGTAAAGCTGGCAGAGCAGCACCTTGGAGGGGTGGAAAGGATGAGGAGGCATGTTGAGGCTGCCTGGGCCGTAGGGACAACACAATGCGTTGATCCCTGACCAGCGGACTGATCTCTAGGGGACTGTTTTTGTTGGGATATATATATATATATATACACACACATTGTGATTTATATATCCATGTGATACGTTACAGGTCATTGAGGCCTGGTATGAATGATGCATGCTTGACGTGAATGTGTGCGTTGCAAGTTAGCCACCGAAACAAGGACTTAAGGTCAAGGACTATTAGAACTCTTTTGTGCAAAAACAATCTTATGTTCTGAGAAAAATATCAAAAATCATCATCAAAAAAAAAGGAAATAACCCCAGCTGGGCTGGTATAAAATTGTATAAGAATTGGAGGAAATGGCACGCCTTGGATCATGGCGGCCCGCCCAGGATTGTCTCTTTGGAATTGTGCGGGTAGAAGGCCTAGGAAGCAAAGGCAAAGAACCGATGACGCAACGGAATGGACTATAAATAGATGCCTATGATTTCTGCAAGTCTGAGTCGTTTATTGATCCAGAGTCCCATGTGAATATAGATCTGGTTTTACCGGTTCCCCACATCTTATGATCTTATCCTGACAGAAGGAAACTCGACTAGCCATCGGGACCATTCTGACCTTTGGACTTTGGTATAGTTTGGGGTGTGAATGTGGAGTGAGTAAGGTTTGTTTTGTAAACAATAAAGAGCATGTAGAGTATTGTATACCAACACTGTGTCCAGTATCTGCTTGCTCCTCATCCCGTAAGGAGACCTCTATTGCGGGTCTAACATTTTAGCCAGTGTACATTAGCATTAGGGTGACCAGATGTCCTGATTTTATAGGGACAGTACTGATTTTTGGGTCTTTTTCTTATATAAGCTCCTATTACCCCCACCCCCATCCCGATTTTTCACACTTGCTGTCTGGTCACCCTAATTAGTGTAGCCCTATGGATGCTCTAAATTGCACCAGGGACAGTTCTGGAGAGGTGCTAAGGTGCCTTGAAACTCTCTTTGCCTCCAGTTATGGTGAGGTGATGCCTGTGCGTCCGCACAGGCTGACATGGTTACCATGACGCTCACAAGACTATCTCAGGTGGTTGCAGGGTCTATTTGTGCAGGTGGCCAACTCCTGACTTGGCATTTGGGATAGGAAATGATTGATGGAGTAAATAGGGAATAATTAAGAGTTATTAATTAATAATAAATAATTAATAATTAAGGGGATTTTGGATCATTTTGCATCTGGGTTGCAGTAATCATTGCATGTGACTAACGCCATATGATCTGCTGACTCTGAAGGAGGGCATCTCATTTGTTACACTGAGACTGTTGCTCTTGCATGGAAGCTCTTTTCACGGACAAACGCATGCCTTTAAAGGAGTCCACTATCCCTCGCTGGCTAGGATAATACTGTGTGCTTTCCAGTGGAATCACTAAGATGGCATCACAGTAGAGTCAGACTACTTCACGTAGATAGTGGAGGCTCTTCAGTGTGGTGAAGGGTTATTTTCTCCATAGTACAGAAATTAAGTGATTTGCCAAAGATCACACACACAGTCAGTGGCAGAGCTGGGAATTGTGTGCTGTTCCAGTGACTTCCCTACAGGATCATCCAGGGCCGGCTCCAGGCACCAGCTTCTCAAGCAGGTGCTTGGGGCAGCCGCTCCGGAGAGGGGCGGCAGGTCCAGGTATTCGGCGGCAATTTGGCGGACAGTCCCTCATTCCGCCTGGGAGTGAAGGACCTCCCGCCGAATTGCCGCCGCAGATCGCGGCTTTTTTGGGGTTTTTTTTGTTTTTTTGTTTTGTTTTGTTTTGGCTGCTTGGGGCGGCCAAAACTCTGGAGCCGGCCCTGGGATCATCCTTTCTCTGCCAAAGCTGCTTTGAATCATGTATATTATGATTAGAGCTGGCGGGGAACTCTCCGATGAATATGTCAATTTGTCAGAACCCAAAATGCTTTATTTTGTCTAATTGGAGGCCATTCTTGGGAGAGAGAGGCTTCCTGGGACCCAGGCATTGGTGTGTGGCTGCGATTTCTGGAAAAGAAGAAAGCCGACATGCTCTTTGCAACTGCCCGTGGTGTAAATAAAGCACGTCACAACCAGAGTATACCCAGACTCCATGTCATTGATTTCTCCTCCACTAGGAAGCTGGCCTGCAAGGACCCAGAACTCTGCTATAGTTTGGCAGAGTGGCAGCACTGGTGGCAACAGTGGGACACTGTTGGTGCTGAAAGAAGAGGCCACATTATTATCCTCATTTTGTATTTGGTTAGATGTGAGGCACAGAGTTGCCCAAAATCCCACAGTGAGGCTAAGGCAGAGCTCAAGGTAGAACACAGGCGTCTTTAAGCTGATTCCCCCAACTCTTGGGGGCTTTACATTTTTTAAAAACCCATTGCCAAGACACAGCGTGATTGAGTGCAGTACATCTACATTTCAAAAGTTAATAAATACATTTGGATATGAGCTGAAATGATCAAGCCATACAGAAAAGAGTCTAGTAGGTGTGACCGGGGTCCTAGTGGGGAGCCAGCTGGAGGCATCTCCTCCCCTTTGCAGCTCTTTTCACTGACATCAGGCAAAACTAGAGGCGTCAGCACCATACTTCCCTTGAGACCTTGTTATGACATTAACCATATTAAACTTAGTCATAATATCATTCCCTACCAGAACGTCTGCTGGAAGTTTATCTCGAATGCCGACCGTCAGTTCACCACTAAAATCCCCCCCACTCCAGGTGGATCTTAACTAAAGGAGCAGTTACAGGAAACTCGTCTAGTTATGTTCTTGCCTGACAGTTTGTCCTTCTCTCGGACACAACACTCCTTAACCAAATGTCTGACACTGTGTCGCACCAACCACGACAATCCGCACCATTCACCTTTGCGTTTCTAATAAACTCATCACTACCCTTCCAAGACTCAGTTCTGACATAATTCACGAGACTCTGTCCTTCCCCTACATCAGAGGTGGGCAAACTATGGCCCGTGGGCCACATCCAGCCCGCGGGACCATCCTGCCCGGCCCCCGAGCTCCTGGCCTGGGAGGCTAGCCCCCGGCTCCTCCCCTGCTGTCCCCTCCCCTGCTTACCCAGGCAGCACAGTAAGGGGGCAGGGAGCGGGGTGGGGGTTGATAGAGGGCAGGGGAGTTGGGGGTAGGGCTGTGGACAGGGGTCAGGGTGGTCGGGGAGGGAACAGGGGGTTGAATGGGGGCAGGGTTCCTGGGGGGGGCAGTCAGAAAGGAGGGGGGGTTGGATGGGGCGGCAAGTGGCAGTCAGGAGCAGGGGTTCCATGAGCTTTTTTATCCATGTTGGGGTTAGGTTTACTCCTAGACCCTTCCTTTCTTTTAAACTGGGGTGAATAGTGATTATTCTTTCCCGGGGGCTTACTTCTGTCATGACTTCAATTCTGCACAAATTCATCTGCAATTTCAGCAGCCTGCAAAACAGAATTGGGTTTCCATTGCATATAGCAGCCCGGGCCTCATCTGGCACCAAATTTAACATTTGTTCAAGTGTAATTAATTGCATGAACTGTTCAAAATTACCCCAAGCTTTCTCATCAGTCATCCATTTCCTCACAAAACCTAACAGTTTATGAGCACATTCCACATAAGAAATACCATTAGACATTTAGAAATTTAGAAATTTCAACCTGTAAGTTTCAGAGGTAAACTTAAAATGTTTTAGCACAGTATCTTTATATTTTACATAATTCAAGACTTCATTCATACCCATTTCACTGAACGCTTCCCTGGCTTTCCCAGTTAATTTGGTCAGCAGGACAGGCATACGCTGATCCTCTGGGATATGGTGAATTTCACCTCGATGTTCAAAGGTAGTCAGAAATTTCTCTATGACCTCATATTCAGGGTGTACCAGCATAACTGGGACCTCAGTCTTGTGACTCAAACTTCCCCTGATGAAGTCTAAGCAGATCTGAGATGACAAAATCAGGACTCAAGGATCTTTTATACAATTTTATGTCTTTTGACAAGTTGGAATTCCTCAGGGAACAAAAGGGAATTAGGATGACTTTGAAGGAGGTCTATCACTGGTACTTAGCTATACGAATTAACATAAGGCCATTTACTTGTTCCGCCACCATTCACAGTACATTTCAAAGAGAGATGAATACTGAGACATCCCATGTTTACAATTCATTTACATGATAGGATGTTCTTTTGACCTCTGAATTATCAGAAAACAGCATAGACAGGGACTGTTGATGACATTGCCCACCCTACTCAGACATATGTAAATACACAAAAACACAAACATTATCTCCCCACATGTCTTCTGTGGGTTATTTATTTTGCAGGGTGTTTAATCATAAATATGATCTTTCTTTGCAATGACATTTTGCTGCTATTATTCTCGTCTCATGTATTTTCCCCCTGAATTCTGTACCCTCTATATTACATATACTCTCATTATCTTTGGAGGAAAAACCTGGCACTAAAAAAGGAAGAGAAACTGCAAAGACACAGATGAAGTATCAGTGAGACAAAGTGAGAACTGAGAAAAAAGTTACTTCAGAGACAAATATCAGAGGGGTACCAACAGAACTCCATTGGCCATCACCTATAGCCCTCAGCTTAAACCTCTCCAACGCATCATCAGTGATCTACAACCCATCCTGGACAATGATTCCTCGCTTTCACAGACCTTGGGAGGCAGGCCAGTTCTCTTCCACAAACAACCCGCCAACCTTAAGAATAGTCTCACCAGCAACCACACCCCGCACCATAACAACTCTAACTCAGGAACCAATCCATGCAACAAACCTCGATGCCAACTCTGCCCACATATCTACACTGGCAACACCATCACAGGACCTAACCAGATCAGCTACAACATCACCGGTTCATTCAGCTGCACGTCCACCAATGTTATATATGCCATCGTGTGCCAGCAATGCCCCTCTGCTATGTACATTGGCCAAACTGGACAGTCACTACGTAAAAGGATAAATGGACACAAGTCAGATATCAGGAATGGCAATGTACAAAAACCTGTAGGAGAACACTTCAACCTCCCTGGCCACACAATAGCAGATGTAAAGGTAGCCATCTTACAGCAAAAAAATTTCAGGACCAGACTCCAAAGAGAAACTGCTGAGCTTCAGTTCATTTGCAAATTTGACACTATCAGATCAGGATTAAACAAAGACTGTGAATGGCTAGCCAACTACAAAAGCAGTTTCTCCTCTCTTGGTGTTCCCACCTCAACTGCTAGCAGAGGACCTCACCCTCTCTGATTGAACTAACCTCGTTATTGCCAGACTGATTCTTGCCCGCATATTTATACCTGCCTCTGGAAATTTCCATTACATGCGTCTGACGAATTCACCCACGAAAGCTTATGCTCCAATACATCTGTTAGTCTTAAAGATGCCACAGGACTCTCTGTTGCTTTTTTCAGAGACAAAGACATCTAAACTCTGCCAAATGTATAGGAGACAGCTTGGGATGACTTCACTCCTTGGGTAGAGCTAGAGAATCTAAGTACTGTCAGTATTTGAAATATAATTTCAGACTTAATTTATTAAAAGCTGTAGGGGTGGTCGAGTTTTTGTTTAAATATAAAGCCCCACCAGGAACTGCAAGACATGCAAGGATCACTTAATGCAAAGAACATGCAAGAATCATGCCAAGTCCAGGATACTTTTCTCTAGGCCATGCAGGATTGTTATATAATATATGCATGATGTTTGAATTTTTGCTGCCATGGGAACAGAGTGGAATGGGGGAGGAGATGTATTGGTATTTGTGGAACAAAACCAGAGGTGATATAAAATGAGGTTAAGAGACAGATAGATGGTTTCATCAAGAAAGGGAAAGTAAGCACAAAAGCTGGGACAAAGCCAGGAGGTGGAGCTGAGATCAACAAGTTTATTATTGCTTGAGATTCTTAGAAATCAGGACATCTTAAAGTTCAGCCAGTTGTAATGACAAAACAATTCAAAGTCCAATGCAGCATATCTACCCACACCCACCCAGTGCTCATTACAATGTCAAGCCACTCCTCAGCCTTCAGCCAAAAAAGGTCTAAAGTTCAGGCTCCTTAGATTTCTGAATGTGCTTATGGGAAAGTGTCAAGCAGAGGTTGAAAGAGAACAGCATGTCAGCAAAAGGCATTCTCTCCTCCACCTTCAACTGTATAAGGGCAGCCTGCCCACCACAGAGCAAGCCTTACCAAAGCTAGCCATGGCGTGCGTGGTGTGCTGCATGCTGTGGACTTGAACCTCTGGTCCGGCTGAGCTGCACCCACTGCAACATCTGTGGGAAGGCAAAGATGGCTCTGCACTTTTTTGGCCCTCTCCTATCCCCTTTCTTGGGGCCAGGTGGGCATCCAGTTCAACCCCCGTTACAAGTTAGAGCCGCTTCAAGGCTGATCTAACTTGGGACTCCTGGTACTAGCCCTAAGGAGCTGTTGGTACAGCCGGGATTGCAGCAATAGTCTCGTCATGCTCCCAACATGCCCCTTCCCAGGAACTGGTGACACTTGTTCTATGACACCCCAGGATTTCCCCATGCAAGGGGATTTCCAGCTTACTGTTTACGCCAGCACCAGGGAAGGGCTGGAATCTGGCTCTCTGTATCCAAAGGGCTATATCATGATACCTTGTTTGGCAAGTATGTGGTTGGTTGGATCACTCTGATGTTACAAAGGGCGAGTCAGGTTATTTATTCTGAAAAGGACAAACAGAGAGTTATGCCTCCAGGAATCTGCCGTAGAACAGTAGCTGTTAAAATATACAGCAGAATGAGCCTGCACTTGGCCTGGTTTTCAAGTGGGCTCTGCAGCGGGGAGCCTGCTGGAGCTCTGGGGTCAGAGAGTGCAAATGGAGCTCTGAAAAGAGACAGAGGGGCTCTCCCACTCCCAAAGCCCATCCCTGACTCACTGGGGCAGAGTGTGGCATCCATGACACCATCACCTGGATTTGGGGATGATGGCAGGGAAGCCCAGTGCATGCACAGATACGACGAGTATGGTATATACTCCATAGGGTTGGGGGTTTCAGCTCAGCTGCAGCAGAACTTAAAGAGGCCTCTTCCCCTGAAGATCACTGCTGGTTTGCATCCAGAACAGAGCTGAGTATTACCTGAGTTACTTCCTATTATCCCACTAGCCCCACTCCCTCTGGTATGGGTGTCCCACCGCTGTGCTGAGTCAAGCAATGATTTCTTTGGAGTTTCTGCTGATGGAGATGGAACCATTCTGCCAGGCGGCACTGGCAGCAATAACGGCCGGATTCAATATCTAGGGGTTCCTCTTACCATTACCAAAGAGAACTGGCTAGAACACCTGTCAAACTAGCTGGAGAGGCTCACGAACGTAGGTGCCAACCTCAGGGCAGACTGTCAAGAAGCAGGGCACAACCCCCAAAGTGGCTATATGTTCTCTAATTAGATTTCACCAACCCAATAACAAGTGTGAACTCCACAAGCACTATATCCGCCTTACCATGGAGTCACAGACCGTCCGCTTGGGCACTCCGGGCTGTCTTGCCACCCAGGCAAACCTGCCTTTGTGACAGATGGTCCCTTACACCAAAAATCACTTACCTCAGGTCTGTTGTACCTCAGATCGCTCACCGAAGACAACACTTGTAGTCAATCCTGTAATAAAGACTGATTAACGAAGAAAAGAAATAAAAGTTATTGACAAGGTTAAAGCAGGCAAACGTACACACACAAATGAGTTACAGTCTTAGGTTCTAGAAGGTGATAGTAGCTGCTATATATGCAAGTTCTATACGTCCTTTAGGACTAACCCAAACTATGCAGCTTGGGGATCCCTTGCTTATGCTTAGAAATATTGCCGTCTCCAAATTCTAAGCAGCATACCAATGATAATTTCTTTTAATCCCTTCCCTCGGTGTTCAAGCTGTGGTGGGACAAGGGCTTGTGCACATACTCTCTTCATGAGTGTGGGGGATCCAGTCAACAAAGTCTTTTGTCCACTGATGTTCCACAATGGTTTGTCTGGTGTCTATAGGCCTTCTTTTCTTGGGGAGGACATGACACCTCTTGTGGTAAACTAGGATGTCCCACTTAGAAATGCTTCTCTCCTGACTGTCCAGGTTTACAGTCTTAGGCTATGTCTACTGTACAACTTATGTCAGCAAAATTTATGTCATTCAGGGGTGTGAATATTTCACCCCCCTGAGGGATATAAATTACTCCGGCATAAGTGCCAGTGTGCACAGTGCTATGTCAGCAGAAGAGCTTCTCCCACCGACATAGCTTCTGCTGCTCACAGGAGTGGTTTTCTTATGCCAACGGGTCTCTCCTGTTGGCATAGAGCATCTTCACCACATGCCCTGCAGGGGCACAGCTGTACCAGTACAGTTGCGCCATTGCAGCTCAGCAGAACTGTAGTAAGTGTAGACATGCCATTAGCAAACGTTTTTATACTTACAGAGCAAACACTTAAATATTACCTCCTAACACAGGATACAAATATTATAAGTAAGTTTAATATATGCAGCATCCTACAAGCATTTCATAAAGTCCAAAACCACTAACCACATTCTTATAACTCTAATAGCTATTTTAATAATACTGAAGGAGAGCCAGATTGGTTTCCAGCTATGCATTTGTCAGTGAGGCCCAGGGGCCTTGGCATGAGCTGGCCCCTAGTTTGCCAGCATCACATCCCCATCCAGAAATCTTGGAAAACTAAACATCATCCGTGGGCTCCTCTGAAAGGCAACACTGCCTCACTTGCAAACACTAAGTCTCTGTATAACAAAAGAAAACGTATTAAATGGGAAGGGGAACTCAGCATTAATTTGGGAAAACACCATAACAACGTTTCAAAGTTATGCAAACGTAAGTAAACACCTGTCCCACAGTATCTTTGGCTGTAGTCCTTTGTCTCAGTTTCCCACCTTGCGGTGTCAAAGTCTTCTGGGTAAATGCCCCTTTAACATACCACTTGCCTTTCCAAAGTCTTCTGGGTAAATGCCCCTTTAACATACCACTTGCCTTTCCCTCTTGTGCACCCCACTCACAGTTGGTTATCCAAAGCCAGCAAAGTCTCACAATTCAGGGGTGCATTCACATGGGTTCACCTCCTACCCCAGTCAGAGCCCATTGAAATCAATGGGAAGATTGCTGTTTATTCTAGTTGATTTGGAACATTCCCCAAAAGACTGGCTGGCCCCAGGAGAGTAAATGATTCACTGCGCCAGGATTGCACTAAGTTGAGACTAACTGTAATAAATTATGAGCTGGACACTACAAGATGCTGAGCATTTTCTGGAAGTAGCTTCACATCCAGTGATTTGGATAGCAATTAGTCTCAGATGTCTAATTGTACTTGTGTGGCAATAAGCAGATACATAGACAGGCAATTGTATCCTATTCTGGTCTACGAGTGGAAGGATTGCAAAATTCCTCCCAGGCAGGTAAGGTCATGAGCTCTAACCCTGACAGGGTGTGCTCAGAGTGACCAGAAAGGGGACAGATGTGCAAACAGCCTTGTAATCATGACTCTAGTCAGGGAGTCTTACTTGCAGCAGCTGAAAATGATCTAAGCTCTAAAGGGAACTCTCTGAACTGAAACTTGCAGAGTTCTTGGTCCCTACATGGATAATTCTCATGTAGTGGACAGCCTGGCCCTGGGCATCTTTTGACTACTGAGTAATATTGCATTTGTAATAAGCAAGAACTCATTTAGGCCCTGATCCTGCAAAGGTAATCAAGAAGATGGACCCCTGAACTTGCATCAAACCAGTTGC
Source organism: Malaclemys terrapin pileata (assembly GCF_027887155.1). Taxonomy (NCBI): domain Eukaryota; kingdom Metazoa; phylum Chordata; order Testudines; family Emydidae; genus Malaclemys; species Malaclemys terrapin. The sequence continues at coordinate 7,851,651 of NC_071516.1, read as the reverse complement.
AAGATCAAGATCCTAGCTGGCATAGTCCAATAATTAGCTATGTGATTGCACCTTTGGAATTTATACCTGCAACAATTTCTAAATGGTCAAAGTCCTTTTGCTATAAAGCTTTGGTAAGCATGTTGTAATTTTTTTACACAACAGTTTTTTCAGTGATTTCCTGGGGGATATTTTCAGTCCTTATAATCTAATTGTAAGGACTGGAAAATCAATAACAATTTGCAGCTCTTTTCAATACAGTTGACAAAATTTGCAGCATACCATGCTGGAATATTTCCAATTGTACATTTGAAACTCGTGATCATCACATACTATAGACAATATCATCATAGATAGGCTTGGATGGATTCGATTTTTAATGGTAACGTCAGTGTCAATAAATGTCAATAAACATCAGTTTTCATTGCACACACACACACACACAAACTGATGAAAAAATATTTCCACTGATAATAATCGAACTTTTGAGATAGGCAAAGTAAGAAAACTGCTGCTTGAGAACTCATTAGAGTTTGATTAAGGATATTTACTTTGTATATTTTGACATGTGATGTTGATCATTTGTTTTCTAATGGTTATAAATCTTTAATTTTTTGGAATCGATGGCTACTGTCATTAAATAATTATTGTCTGACCCACCCTGTTATCTGACTTCCCTCCCCTATAATTTTCTGAAACTGTGAAAATTTAAATAGATAAAAATCAGGGAGGAAATACTTAAAACTTATAATTTTGTGCAATTGTGAAAGTTTAAATGGATAAAATAGAGAAAAAGGCTTAAAGATAAATGTTGATATTATTTGTCAAAATTATTTTAAAAAATCGAATCCTGCCAAGCCAAGTTATAGATGAGTGTTTTATTTCATTACGTTACAAAGGTAAAGTTAATCAAAATTACTTGTGACAGGCGTAGGATAATGAATGACACAGCAACTACAGACACAGGTACCGACATTTAAGATTGCTAGGGGAAGAATTGAAAGCTTGGATTAGATCAGTCATCCTGGGTTTTTATTTATTTCTTTATTTGTTTGTTTTAAGAATATGAGCCGAAGTCATTTAAAGTTCATGCATCACTTACAATGGATTTTTGTATTAAAAGGAACCCACAAAACTTGTGGTGGCTGGATAACAATCCTTTTTCTAGCCTTCCTCCTCTAATCCCCTGGCAAAGAAGTTATACGTCCAATCCGAAAAAGAAGGAGCAGTGTTAAACAGCGAAGGGACATGTTCCATTTCAAGGCACATAGCATGTCTCTTCAAAAGCAAAGGTAAAGAAGAAGGGTGTGTTGTGCTGACTACTGCCATCCATCTTGCTATGCAAACAGGTCCATGTTGACTGTGCAACTAGTTTAACCTCCCCGACTGCCGCACAAACACACACAAAGCCTTTGTATGTTCATTACATAGTTGCTCCAGAAACAGATGCATCACATGGATATTTTGTAAACGTGCCTGAGATACTGGTAAGGGCTTGAGCTGTAAGATGCTCAGCACCCGCAGCTCCCTTTGAAAACCCAGTGGGCCCTATGGACAGGGCAAAGCTGAGTGGGAAATGCTATGAATGGTAGCATTGTAACCTGCTTTGCACTGGTATAAATGACTATACAAATTGCAAGGAAGCAGACAACTGGGCCCATTGACCTCATTGACTATTGGGGGTCTGACCAAGCCTAAAAGGAAAGAAGCAAGAGAAGTCAAGCCTTCCTGAAGCTGAGGGGCCAGAAATGTGCTTACAGCCCACTTGATTCCCAACCCCTACAAGTTTATAATAATAGTAGTTTGCCTTCTTACACCATTACCACACCTTTTATGGCATTTGGAATATGAGGATATTAGAGAGCCTTCTAAGAGATGGGTACACTGAGGCACGGAGAGATCAATTAACATGCCAAAGCTCACACAGTATATGGTAAATTATTTATAATTATTTATTATTTATTTTACCATAGCATATAGGGGCATAGTTATAGACCAGGACCCCACTGTGCTAGGTGCTGTACAAACTCAGAACAAAAAGACAGTCGCTGCCTCAAGGGGCTTACAACCTAAGAATCAGACAACAGATAACAGATTAACATAAGAACATAAGAATGGCCATACTGGGTCAGACCAAAGGTCCATATAGCCCAATATCCTGTCCCCTGACAGTGGCCAATGCCAGGTGCTCCAGAGGGAATGAACAGAACAGGCAATCCTCAAGTGATTCATCCCCTGTCGCCCGTTTACAGCTTCTGGCAAACAGAGGCTAGGGACACCATCCCTGTCCATCCTGGCTAATAGCCATTGATGGACCTATCTTCCATGAACTTATCTCGCTCTTTTTTGAACCCTGTTAGAGTCTTGGCCTTCACAACATACTCTGGCAAAGGGTTCCACAGGTTGACTGTGTGTTGTGTGAAGAAATACTTCCTTTTTTTTGTTTTTAACCTGCTGCCTATTAATTTCATTTTGTGACCCCCTAGTTCTTGTGCTGTGAGAAATAACACTTCCTTATTTACTTTCTCCACACCAGTCATGACTTTATAGACCCCTATCATATCCCCTCTTAGTCATCTCCTCCAAGCTGAAAAGTCCCAATCTTATTAATCTCTCCTCATACGGAAGTTGTTCCATACCCCTAATTATTTCTGTTGCCCTTTTCTGAACCTTTTCCAATTCCAGTATATCTTTTTAGAGATGGGGCGACCACATCTGCACGCAGTATTCAAGATCTGGGCATACCGTGAGTTTATAGAGAGGCAATATATTTTCTGTCTTATTTCTTAATGATTCCCAACATTCTGTTTGCTTTTTTGACATCTTTGAGAACTACATCTCTCTTCCTGGTTAAATAATAGTCCACTGTGAGCTAAGGGATTGCTGCAGTGCCAGCCACAACAGCAGCTCTCAAGTGTTTATGATCCATGTCCGTTTGGGCGAGACTTTGGGCTCAGGAAATAGTTCCAAACAATAAAGTTGAAGGTGTGTCTAGGCATTGGCTGAGCTTCAGAAGAAAAGATAAACTGAGATTTGTGCTCCCTTCTAAGCAATAACCTACAGGTTAAATCCACACAGGGGGTTCCTGTTGGGATGGTGCCAAATTGGTGTGGCCCTACTGAATGAATGGTGAGAACATGGCTTGACGTGACTGAACTGCGAAAGAGGATTCTGGGAGCAGAATCCTTCTCTTAGCATCAAGCGGATGCCAGAGGTGAAACTGACTGGCTCCATGCTGCGTGTATGATCAATACTGATCTTGGAGTCAGCAAATATGTCCACTTGAAGTCAGACAACCCGTGTAGAACATCCTGAGTGGAGCATGGGCTGACCAGGGCATCTCGACCCTGTTGAAGGACATCACACAGGGGGCTGAAGTGAATGATTGATAAAGGAGTGAATGTGGGGTAATGTTCAGTTGGCACCACTCTGCAGTCTCCTCCTAAAGTATGAATTAGGTAAAAATTAGTAGGCACAAGGCCACTGGATGTGATTTTAAGATGTGACTTCTTTGAGGAAAAAGCATATAAAAATCAAGCAAATTAAATTACTGTTGGGGGAATTCCTTAATTTACGCTTAAAGAAGCAACATTGCTAGACAGAGTAGCCAAAACTCTGCTCCTTGGGCTCGAATAGGACTGTGACCAGAGGGGTTTCCAGGCAACCAAGGCCTTGCCTTGAGGGAATCTGAGACAGACCAGAGGGCTGAGGAGACCTGATCTGGAGAGAAGAAATCGTCCATAGAATTGGTAACCACCTTCTCTGTTTGCCAAGCAGGAACTTTGTGAGGCTAGCACAGGGCCTGTTTGTGTATGTTTGTGAAAGAGAGACTCGCTAAGAGGAATGTATAGCTCTTAATGTATAGTTCTTAATGTCTAACATAGGAATTATGTGCATGATGTAACCCTTTACCGCCTGTGAAATTCCTTTTCAAATAAACTGCTGTGTATGTAAGATAATTACTGTGGACCTTTTCCACTGGTATGACAGTCGTCTGCTCCACTGGGAGCCATTAAAGATCCATTCCCCTGGTGCCAACATTTGGTAGCAGAGGATGGTTACTGTTGTGTCCAAGAAAAAAAACGGTGTTTAAACTGAATCAAATTGTTCCTGAACTGGTTTCCTGTGAAGAGCTTGGTATCCTGAGTCACTGGTGTTAACCAACGAATTTAAATATTGTTCTGAATCACTTCTGACTTATATTAATTTTAGCTTGGGTACCAGATTTAGTTACAGAGAGGGAAATATAGCGGTGAGCGGGGTTGTATTGGTCATTCCTAGAGTCGATGATGTTTCACAAACACAAACAGGGAAGGGTCTTCAAACCGGAGGACAAGGGGGATGCTGCAAAGCCTCCGGGTGTGGTTAATGAGTGTTTGTTAAGACAGGTGTTTAAAAGCGAGGGGTCTGATCCATGTCTGGCTGATACAGTCCCCACACTGCATGAGAAAGTTTTGGACAACTTACTGTTGAGGTACCAAAAGTGTTACATACCCTAGAAAGCCCAAACTGCAGCACATGTCATCTGTGCTGTGTATTGTGTTGTAGATAAGCTTGTAAAGGAGCGAGATGTTTTGGAATGTCAGCGATATGTTGTGCAAGAAAGTTTGGAACAGGAATTGGAAAAACTAAAATTGCAGAATGAATGCCTGAAATGTGACTTGGAAATTGTTGTAGCACAAAAATGTAACCAAGGCTCAGTGAATAACAGCTTTAACCCATACATGTCCGGAGAGAATAAATATACAGGTGGAAGAAGAAGAGGAGCACCTTCCAGGGCCTCCGGCAGCCCAGCCAGTAGTAATAGCAAAAATGCCTCAGCCTTCACAGCAAATACAAGAGGAAGTAAATCGTCCCCTGACTGAAACTAAAAAACAGGCAATGGCTAAACAAATGGACTCTTTCACTAAGAGAATGTATTTGTCTTGGCTGTTGGAATACATGGTTAGAAAACATTTAGATCCTGAAGATTTAAGAGAACTGATAATAACTTGTGCAGGCCTTACGGAAAGAACGGCTTTGTTGGCAGAAATGGAGGCAGAGTTAAATAAAGGTGACAGAGATGGTGTTATCCTGATACTTTCTGACCCCCTCTGAATTGAGAAGGACAGCTTTGTTAATACATCAGAAGGAAAAAGAATCTGTTATGGCTTATTGTACTAGGTTGTTGTTGGTATGCTCCCTGGCTGAAATCGAGGAGAAACAGCTGACAGATTTGATCTATGATGGTTTAAGGAAACCTATTAAGGTGTTCATAGGATCCTGACTGGATTTAGATCAGGTTGAATTGATTAAAGCAGCTTGGGAGGCAGAAAGGGTAGTAAGTGGAGCAGGTAGTTCTTCTCTGAAAGTGATTAGTGAGGCTTCCTACAGCAATCAAGCAGGCTATAATGGCTCCAGCCACACTGATACGGGACGTGGTAGTTACAGTGAAATAGGACCAGGCTGAGGTTGGTACGGTAGGAGACGTGGAGTGTTTAGTGGGGGATCATTGGGAGCGCAGATGGGCTCAAGTTCAGGAAAGGGGCAGATATGGCCCATTTGGATGGGCAACCTCTGGAGACTTTGCTAGCTGCTTTAAGTGATTTGATGGCAAGGATAAGATCACAGTCAATGCTGCAACCAGGAGTTAAGGCTGTTGAGACCATGGGAACAGGTACAGAAGATCTGCTAGTGAGTTCTTATGGCTTGTTATCCCCGGAATTGGCTCAGATGAAATTGGCAGCTTCCTGTCAGGGTGGCTCCACATTTCAGTAAAAATGCCTCACCCTTAGCAACCCCTGTCCCCAAAGGTAAATGTTAGTAGCCCAATTACAGCCCCACATAATTGGTAAATCTTCCGTGGAAGAGGTAACAGAAGGAAACATATAATGGTTGCTGGCATTAATTAATACAGGAGCAAAGGCAATTTTAAGTATTAATACACCTGCCGCGGGTAGTAGATCAACTAAATTTTAAATAAATACCGTGGTTTGTAACAGCATCGCAGGAAAAGCTGTATGAAAAGTAGATCTGATCCAGCAGGAAAAGTGAATGATTAATCTGGCATAAAGGCTGGTTGTGAAGCAAGAGACTGTAAATAACCAGGTTATTTCAGAAGGATTAAGAAAGTGAGCCTGTAAAGATATGGCACTGCCAGACAGTAAGTGGATAAGGGAATTTCTCCTGGTTTGGGCTAGAAAGAAAAGGCAGTGGTAAAGATAGTGGGGGGGAAATGTGTACGGCGGTTCCTCAGCGTTCCTATCCAGCAGAAGCTGTTCCCCACATTAAAAAAACCCTGTTGCGGGATCTAAAAGCACAAGGGGTAGTAGTAAAGTGTCAAAGCCCCTGCAACTCCCCAGTCTGGCTTGTACAGAAACCGGATGGCAGATGACTTCCCATGATTATAGTATAAAAATATAATTGTAAATCTACCCCTGTTGTAGCCGACTTTCCAACTATAATGGCCAGGGCTAACTGATTCTCTGTACTGAATTTGTTATTTGTTTCTTTGTTATGTTACTAACCTCTTTGAATTAATAACAGGCTAAATTATAAGAACTCCTGAGTTCCTGTTCACACCAAAGAAACAAATTCCTGAGCAGCAGGTACAAAAGAAGATTTGGGTAGCAAGTTTGATGCAAACATTGGACAGAGAAATCAACACAAACAAAAGGAAGAGCACAAGAAGCAAGGTCCGGTCAGAGGCCTTGTGTGTTTTGTTTTTGTTTTGTTTGATTTTGTTTTTCCAGGTTAATCCATCAATTCATGGAAGCAAGAAGTATGCTATGAAATTTGCTATGGCTTGTTGGCGATGTGATTACTAGACCTGTCCATGCCACAGGATTCCATCTGAAGAATAAACCAGAAGATTAAGTCACTCAAATTTCAATACAATGAGCGCCCTTCTTAGGGGCACAAGCATAAAAACATGGTGGGTCAAACTAAAAGTCCATCTAGCCCAGCGTCCTGTCTTTTAACAGTGACCAATGCCAGGTGTTTCAAAGAAAATAAGCAGAACAGGCAATGATTACGTAATCATGCAGCCCATTCTCAGCTTCTGGCAAACAGAGGCCAGGGACACGGTCCCTGCCCATCTTGGCTAATAGCCTCTATGAATGTCTCTCTTTCTTTTACTAAAAACAATACCATCTTGTTATAGTCTGGGCTTTTACAACATTTTCTGACAGGAAGTTCCACAGGCTAATTTTCCTGTGTTTATTTCCTTTTGTTTCTTTTAAACCTGCTGCTTACCAATCTTATTGGTAACCCCTAGTTCTTGTGTGACACAAAAAGAGAGAAGTAAATAACACTTTCTTATTTACTGTCTCAACAACAGTCAGGATTTCATACACCTCTTTGTATTCCCCATTTAGTTATCTCTTTGCCAAGTTGGAAAGTCCCAGGCTTGGTTAATCTCTTCTTATATAAAGTTGTTCCAAACCCCTGATTATTTTTGTTGCTTTTTTTTTCTGTGCTTTTTTTCCCCGATACGGCTGTTGCACATTAAGTGAATGTTTTTAGGGATTTATACACAATGATTACAGAACCTTTTTTCTTTTGGATGCGTAGCAGCTAATTTAGACCTCATTCTTTTATATGTGTAGTTGGAATTATGTTTTTCCAACTTGCATTACTTTGCATTTGTCAGCATTGAATTTCGTATGCTTAGTCACCCAGTTTTGTAAGCTCCCTTTGCAACCCTTTAAAGTCTGTTTTGGACTTGACTATCTTAGTTTTGTATCATCTGGATGTGACAAAATGGGGTTTTATTCCTCTTGTTATGTTGCATGTGAGTCTTACTGTCCTATACTGATACTGTGTGTACCCCAGTTTCCCTGTGTACTGCACCAATACTTTGGTGGTGGGAATTGGGTGTGTGATTTTTGCTGAGGCCAGGGGGCAGGTGAGGCTGTCTAGCTGTCTGCACCTATGTAACCTGAGTCCCAGGAGAGGGGTGCGACCAGATGACACCTTTTGCCCCGGAAGCAAGACAAAGAGATGGAGGAGCAACAGGGGGGGTGTTGGAGGTCGGGTGGCTGGAAGCTGGCAGTCTGCATGGGGGGACCGGAAGAGCGGGAGTCCAGGGTATCTGGCCCAAAACTCCCAAGATGGACTTGGCTGAAAGTCACTGATTTCTGTGCTAACAAGTTCTGTCCTACGCTGTGTTCCTGTTGACTAATAAACCTTCTGTTTTACCGGCTGGCTGAGAGTCACATCTGATTGCGGAGTTGGGATGCAGGGACCACCCTCTGGCTTCCCCAGGAGCCCCGCGTGGGCGGACTCGCTGCGGGAAGTGCACGGTGTGGAAGGGGATGCCGAATGCTCCGAGGTCAGACCCAGGAAGGTCGAAGCTGTGTAAGCTTCTTGCCCTGGAGACAGTCTGCTTAGAGAGAGGAGACATGCTCCCCCAGAGTCCTGACTGGCTTCATACAGTGTAGTTCCAGAGCATTGACCTGGTGACTCTGTGACAACTGGTGATAGAAGTGGGATAAACTGCACCCCGTGGACAGAGCATCCTGCAGTAAGTGACTGGGGAGCAGTAGAACGAAGGGGGATTAGCAGGCGTGCTGAAGGCTCAGAGAGGTGCGGTTCCAGCAGGCGGAGGAGCCTACGGCTTAACCCCCGAGAGAGAGTGGACCCCCAAGAAGGGCTGTTGCACTGAAGGGGGTTTCTCCCAGGGACTGTGGGGAGCTGAGAGACCACAGGCCTATGAGTCCGTGACCACTTGGGAACAGCATGGAGATGGCCGATAACCATCTCCTGAAGAAGGAAATTGTGGAGCTGTGCAGAGAGAGAGGGCTGCACTTTGGAAGATTCACCAAGGCACAGCTGCTTGCTTGGTTGGAAGAGAATGATCGCTTTAAGGAGCTGGTTCCTGTCCCAACTGGCTGCAAGAGAGGCTGGGAGTAGCCAGGCATCCGCAGGGGTCACCCCAGCCACTGACTTAACCGGGGATGCGAGAGGGGCTGAAAGCAGCCAGGCAACCCCAGGATTCACCTACCTGACCAGCAGGGGATCTTCCCAGCCGAGTTCCCCATTGGTGGAGCTGAGACGGTTGGAGTTGGAAATGGAACTAAAACTGAAAGAGCTAGAGGACTGTGAGAAGGAACGGGAGGACTGTGAGAGACAGAGGCAGCATGAACTGGCAATGGCGGAGCTGAGAAGGAGAGAGACCCCTACCGTGGTGAGTGGGGATGGTCCCAGGGTGGCTAAGCCCGTAGGGAACTCCGATATAAAAGTGCTGCCTCCATTTTTAAGGAAGGGGATGATATAGACACCTTCCTCACTGTCTTTGAGAAGGCTTGCAATGTGTACCAGGTTGACCCTGCAGACAGGCTTCAGCATCTCACCCCCTTACTGGGTCCCAAAGCCATAGAGATGTTCAGCCAGATGGATGGTGTGGAAGCAGGGGACTATGAGCTGTTCACGCAAGCCCTGCTGCGCAGGTTTGAGCTGACCCCCGAGCCGTACAGGAAAAGGTTCCAGGGTGTGCAGAAGACCCAAGGGATGACCTATCTGGAACTGGTCACACTGATGGGGGAATACACCCACAAGTGGGTGAATGTTGCTGGGGCCCAGACCAAGGAGGACATGATTTAACAGATGGGGCTGGAACGACTGTATGAACTCTGTCCCCCTGACCTGAGGATGTCGCTGGTGGACAAGAGGCCGAAGGACCTGCTCTGCACGGGGCTGCTGGCTGACGAGTTTGTATTCAGCAGGTCGGGCTATGGAATGGAATCCCAGGGGGACAGGCCCACATCAGTGCAGAAGGTAGTCTCAGATAAATCCCTCCCGAGAGGCACAGACAATACCAGAGCTGACCAACCAGCCCCAGGGGAGCAACGGGACCTGAGGTGTAATTACTGTGGGCAGAGGGGCCACAAGTGGGTCCGGTGCCAAAAGGTCAGGGACAGGATTAGCAAACAGAGCCCTCACAGGGTTGTCTGGGTTGGGGGCCCAGCCAGAGGAGGGGCTGGCTCCCCAGGCAGGAGGGGCTGGCAGTTTAGCAATGGCCCAAGAGCGAGGAGTCTCCCAGGCCAGCTCCTTGGGGTGGCTTGATGCTCCAGAGTCAAAGTTCTCAGTCTACAGGGTGGGTGTGGGGTGGTCCCAGAGGAGTGAGTGCCTCATTCCCCTGGAGGTGGATGGGAAGCAGGTCACAGGGTACTGGGACACAGGCACTGAGTTGACGCTGGCCCGGCCCAAGGTGGTGGCCCCAGACTGGGTGGTGCCCAACACCTACCTGACCCTGATGGGCGAGTGTGGGCCCCTGTTTAAGGTACCTGTGGCAAGGGTACATCTGAAATGGGGGGCCAAGGAAGGGCCCAAAGATGTGGGGATGCCCATCAGTTGCCAACCCAGGAGCTGATGGGGGGGTTACCTGGCAGATTCGCCAGGCAGCCCCCAGAGCGCCCTAGTCTTCACCTGTAGCCAGAGCCAGTGAAGGGCACTCTGCCTTGACACCGGGGGTGGTGCCCTGCTGGGGGTGCAGGTCCCTACCCTGGTGGGAAAGGAGCCACTGGGGACAGGTCTTGGTGGGGCTGCAGCCTCAGACCAGCCACTGAGAGGGAGCAGGTTCCTACCCCATCCCCAGCCACTGAATTCCAGGCCGAGCTGCGGAAGGATCCCTCCTTAGAAAAGCTGAGGGAACTTGCTGGCCACAGCATGGCAAAACCCCTGGGGGAAGGCTGCCGGGAAAGATTTCTGTGGGAGAAGGGATTACTGTACTGGGAATGGAATCCCCAAGGGGAAGTGGAACCATGGGGGATCAGAAGACAGCTAGTGGTCCCCCAGAAGTACTACCGCAGGCTACCGTACCTGGCCCACGATGTCTCTCTCTCAGGACACCAGGGTATCCAGTGCATCAGGCAGAGGCTGCTATGTAACTTTTACTGGCCTGGGGTCAGAGATGAAAGTAAGCCGGTATGGTCCGGCCCGGCGTACCGGCAAGAGCTGGTACGCTGTGCCGGACTGGACTGGCTTCTCCGGCAGTGATTTAAAGGGCCCAGGACTCCCACCGCTCCCATGGTGATTTAAACCGCTTGGGCCCTTTAATTCGCCCCGGGCTCCCAGGCGCCTCTGCAGCTGGTAGCTCCAGGGTGATTTAAAGGCCCTGGGGCTCCCAGCCACAGCCGGAGCCCCAGGGCCTTTAAATCTCGAAAGGCCCCACCTCTTCGGGTTGAGGCCCTGCCTCTTTCAGTTGAGGCTATGCCCCGCTCAGGACTCCGGTGTACCAGTAAGTCCTTTAAGTTTACTTTCACCCCTGCCCAGGGTCTTTGATGCCATCCAGCAGTACCGAAGGAGCCTTTGCAGAAGGTGGCTGTGGACATAGTGGGACCCCTCAGCAAGGCAACTTGGACAGGGAAAAATACATTCTGGTGGTGGTAGATTTTGCTACTCACTATCCTGAGGCAGTGGTCTTGTCCTCTATCGAGGCAGACACTGTGGCAGATGCACTGCTGACCATTTTCAGCAGAGTGAGGTTCCCCTAGGAAGTCCTTACAGACCCAGGGCTCCAATTTCATGTCAACTCTGCTCCGGTGCTTGTGGGAGAAGTGTGGGGTCCGACACACCTGGGCCTCAGCATATCACCCTCAGCCCAATGGGCTGGTGGAGAGATTCCATGGGACCCTAAAGATGATGCTGAAAACCTTTGTAAACCAGCACCCACGGGACGGGGACAAGCATTTACCCCACCTGCTGTTTGTGTACCGGGAAGTGCCCCAGGAATCAACCAGGTTCTCTCCTTTTGAGTTGCTGTATGGGAGGAGAGTGAGGAGACTGCTGGACTTGATGAGTGACGAATGGGAGGGGAAGGCCTCCCCCGATGGAGGGGTGGAGTACGTACTGATTTTCCGGGAAAAGCTTGCTGAGCTCATGGACTTGGCTGGGGAGAATCTAGCCAGGGCCCAAGGGAAGCAGATCTGGTACGACCGCTCAGCACGTGCCCGCTCCTATGCCACCGGGGACCAAGTGATGGTTCTCATTCCCGTGAGAAAGAACGAACTACACGCTGCCTCAGACTGGTCCTTTTAAGGTCATCAAGCAGCTGAATGAGGTGAATTATGTAGTTGAACTGTCTAACCGGGCTCACAGCCACCGGGTGTACCATGTCAACATGATGAAGCTGTACTTTGACAGGGAGAATTTGGTCCGGCGGTGTGTGGCCAGTGGGAGGAGCAGGGAGATGATCTCTTGGTGGATCTATTCCCTGAGACAGGGGCCGGAATCGCTGGAATCAATTGCCCTCACTGACCAGCTAACCCCTGCCCAGCAGGCAGAGATCCGAGGGGTGCTGGGTTCCTACCAGCAGCTGTTCTCCAAATGGCCTGGGCTCACTAACCTGGCTGTCCACCAGGTGAAGACAGGAGCCCACCCTCCTGTAAGATGCTCCCATTCCTGTTCACTGGGAAAACAGCCCAGGACCTGGAGAGAGAGGTCAAGGACATGCTGGCTTTAGGGGTGATCCAGCCATCCTCCAGCCCTTGGGCCTCGCCAATGGTGTTGGTCCCCAAGAAGGACGGGTCACTCCAGTTTTGTGTGGATTACAGGAGGCTTAATGCCATCACCAAGTTTGATGCCTACCCCATGCCTAAACCTGACAAGCTAGGCGGGGCTTGTTATATCACTACTATGGATCTCACCAAGGGCTACTGGCAAGTACCTTTGGATCCAGAGGCCCGGCTGAAATCTGCCTTTATCATCCCTCTGGGGTTATACAAGTTCCTGGTCCTACCTTTCGGCCTAACAGGGGCACCTGCCACCTTTCAGCACCTGGTGAACCAGTTACTCAAAGGGATGGAGAATTTTGCCCTGGCGTATATTGATGATATCTGTGTTTTTAGCCAGACCTGGGAGGACCATGTGTCCTAGGTTAAACAAGTACTGGACCGGCTCCAGGATGCAGGTCTGACTATAAAAGCCAGCAAGTGCAAGGTAGGGATGTCAGAGGTGTCATATCTGGGCCACAAAAGGGGGAGCGGCTGCCTAAAGCTAGAGCCAGCCAAGGTGGAGGTGATCAGAGATTGGCCTGTTCCCCAGACTAAGAAGCAGGTCCAGGCTTTCATTGGGATGGCGGGCTACTACCAGAGGTTCATACCCCACTTTAGCTCCATAGCCACCCCCATCACTGAGCTATGAAAGAAGGGTAAGCCAGATAAGGTGGTCTGGACAGAGCAGTGCCAGAGGGCTCTCTGTGCTCTGATGGAGGCTCTGGTCAAGGGCCTGGTGCTGGTAAACCCAGACTTTGACAAGCCCTTTATGGTGTTCACCAACGCCTCAGACACAGGGCTGGGTGCGGTGTTAATGCAGGTTGACGGAAAGGGGGAGAGACTACTACTACACTGCTACTACTACTACCAGGCTTACTTCTCTGAGGAGGGGAAAGTTAAAAAAAAAGAAAGCTTTTGGAAAGTCTGATTAAATCTGCACCATTATCTATCCCAATACTGGAATTCAAAGTCCTAGCCAGAGTAAACCTTACTGTGGGCAACAACTCGAAGCCAACCTCTAAAAAAGAAAAGTCTTGTACAGAAGTCATTTTAGAGTTGTTTCCCTGATAATGTTTACTCTAGCAGCATTTATTTCACTGGGACAAAAGGGAGAAAAAAGGCTAAAAGAAAGCAAAGTAAAAGGGAATAAAAATTTCTATCCAGGTAACTGATTTTCCAGTACAAGAACTCTCCACAACTCAATAAAGGACTATCAAGTTGCTAAACCCGGTAAAGGGGATGATAAGAATGAAGACTGTGGAAGATGGGGAAATCTGGCACTCTATGGTAACAGAATCTGTCATTCCCTTTGAGGCCATAAAAAACACTCAGGGAATGTGGACATTTCATGTACCAAATAAGACATATATTTCTGTGTGGGCACATGGATTAACATCCAAGATATTAACAAAAGGGTGCCAAGAAGCTGCAGGAAAACAGGCTTTAGTAGTTAAGAGGGAATATAATCCAACTAACAAAAGGGACCTCAAGTGTAACAAATGGTGCATATGCATTGGGGGACAACCTATCCCAAGCAATTAATATCAAAACTGGGGAATTGTGGGACCCACATACACCACATAAAGAAACCCCTCAGACACACCATCATCAGGAAAAAGCACCCCAAGAATATATAATTCAAGGGGTTTGGTTTTAAAATGAAACTAAAATTCCAGTCATAAATATAGGATCCGCTGTAAAATTGTATAACATCACTGAGAATATGAAAATGTGTCAATAAAAATGTAATTGGTGCACATAGAACACATGTTTACTGGGGACTGGTAATAAATCTGTATTTAAAGTGTCCGAACAAAAGTACCCTAACATAAATATGCTTTAAGATGCCATACCTCATATGGGGACAATGTGTAATATATGGAAGGATAAATATAGGTTAATGTAACCAAATCAACACAAAAATGTCACAATGTTCCGAAACGTATAAAATGACTAATTCTAGATTGTAATCATAGTAGCTATATACACAACAAATCTAAATTTAAGATTTCCGTAATCTTAGTCCCCAAGGAGTGGATAGTCAACAGTCTGTCACAGAGTCACCAGGCTAATGCTCGAAAACTGCTCTCTAAAAAGCCTGGTAAGGCATGCCTCCCCTCACACTGCTGCTGGGGCAAAAAAGCCTAAGTGGCCTTGGTCTTTCTGTGTCTGACTTCGGGGCATTGAGCATCCCCGCAGTGAGTCCGCCTGGGCGTGGCTCCTGGGGAAGCCAAAGGGCCCTGCACTTCAACTCCATAGTCAGCTTTAACTCTCAGCCAAGATTGTAAAATGGAGGGTTTATTAATTAACAGGTACACAATGTGGAACAGACTTGCTGGCATGGGAATTGGTAACTTTTAGCCGTGTCCATCTTGGACTCCCTGCTTCTCTCCCAACCACAGACTGCCCAGTTTCTAGTGACCCGACCTCCAATATGCCCATTGCTCCTACTGGTCTTTGGCTCACTTCCCGGGCAAAGTGGCACCGGTCACATCCCCTCTCCTAGGTTTTAGGTTATGAAGAGCACCTTCTATAGCTTACGTACAGGCAACTGAAGTAGCCTTACCTGCCTTCAAGGGTCTTAGCAAGTCACATGCCCTTGTTCCTACCACCTAAGCATGGGTGTAACATGCAGGAAAACTAAGGCACCACCCACAGTATTTATGCAAAACAGTCAAAACTCACATGGACTCACTTACAACAAAAAGTGTACCAGGTAATATATGTCCGCACCTGGAAAATAAAACAGGGTACTATGGAATAGTACCAGAAGGAAATGAACTATGGTAAATACCCAAAGTGAAATGGAAACAAATAATAGGAGCCGAGTAAAAACAGGGCACCTTAATCACAGGAGGAAATTGAAATTTGAATTAAAAAGGGGGTAAATACACCATGAATTTACAATAAAAAAAAAGGGTTGGTGGGAATTGCATAAAATAAACCAAGATATATGTTGGTATCAAATGGAAAAAGGTAATGAAGTAATAAATAACCTGACCTAAGGACCAAGGAATGTAACATACTTGTGAAGATGTAACTCATTTCCAATACGAACAATATCAAGCGCACCCTCAAATAACTAAAACCATTGTGACTCACCCTCGATTAACATAGCCAAATTTAAGGAAAATAGAGTGGAATAATAGAGATTGGGATATGAAAATACAAACTAATCAAGGCCAAATAGAATGGTCAACTAGACTAATAATATCTGTAAGAGGTATGCTTGCTCGAAAATATAAAACTGTTAAAAAAGCTGTAGAAAAAATCTGATCTCAAATGTGTACTTGGTATAGTGTTGTATGTCAAGTAACAGTATAAAATAAAATTAAATGGGCAATGTTATTTTAAATTTCTGAAACTGCAGCATTATTCCTTGTATGTTTCTGTTTTGAATATCAAATGTGTAAGCAATATAAAAAAAACCAAGCTTTGCAAAAAACTTATAAAATTGAGTTGTTGGATTATGCTACTAAAAATCGTAAGATAAGGCTTTAAGTTTTATAGAAACCAGAAAAGGAGACACATGATCTAATAGTTAATGTACAAATTGTGGGTATGATTGATGTGATATTACAATTATCTTTGGTAATTGAATATTGAATGGGGGACTGTTGGGATGGTGCCGAATTGGTGTGGCTGTACTGAATGAATGGTGAGAACATGGCTTGACGTGACTGAACTGCAAAAGAGGATTCTGGGAGCAGAATCCTTCTCTTAGCATCAGGCAGGTGGCAGAGGTGAAACTGACTGGCTCCATGCTGCGTGTATGATCAATACTGATCTTGGAGTCAGCAAATATGTCCACTTGAAGTCAGACAACCCGTGTAGAACATCCTGAGTGGAGCATGGGCTGACCAGGGCATCTCGACCCTGTTGAAGGACATCACACAGGGGGCTGAAGTGAATGATTGATAAGGGAGTGAATGTGGGATAATGTTCAGTTGGCACCACTCTGCAGTCTCCTCCTAAAGTATGAATTAGGTAAAAATTAGTAGCCACAAGCCCACTGGGCATGATTTTAAGACATGTGACTCCTTTGAGGAAAAAGAGTATAAAAATCAAGTATATTAAATTACTGTTGGGGGAATTCCTTAATTAACGCTTAAAGAAGCAATGCTGCTAGACAGAGTAGCCAAAACTCTGGAGTAGGACTGTGACCAGAGAGGTTTCCAGGCAGCCAAGGCCTGGACCAGAGGGCTGAGGAGACCAGACCTGGAGAGAAGAAATCGTCCATAGAATTGGTAACCACCTTCTCTGTTTGCCAAGCAGAGCCTGTTGGTGTATGTGAAAGAGCGGCTCGCTAAGAGGAATGTATAGCTCTTAATGTATAGTTCTTAAATGTCTAACATAGGAGTTGTGCTTAATGTAACCCTTTACCGCTTGTATAATTCCTTCTCATATAAACTGCTGTGTTTGTAAGATAATTACTGTGGACTTTTTTCACTGGTATGACAGTAATCTGCTCCATTGGGAGCCATTAAAGATCCATTTCAGGGGTAGTAGCCCCCTGGTGCTAACAGTTCTCAGTTTTTGGAGCTGTGCAGGGTTTACCACATGCCAGGGTCCAGCTGATGTCTTTAATTATTATTGTTATTATTTGCTGTTTGCATGAGTGAATTGCCTATAAATCCAAATCAAAGCCCACAGCCTGACTGTAAACATATCACAAAAAGACTGACCTTGCCTCCAAGAGCTCACGGTCTACGTGACAGATAGATGAGACCAATAGGGTGGGGAAGGGCGGGAGGATAGTGTAACAAAATAAAGAAAGACCAGCAGACAAACAGAACTCACAGCTT
Organism: Malaclemys terrapin pileata; assembly: GCF_027887155.1. Classification (NCBI taxonomy): domain Eukaryota; kingdom Metazoa; phylum Chordata; order Testudines; family Emydidae; genus Malaclemys; species Malaclemys terrapin. The sequence continues at coordinate 7,834,394 of NC_071516.1, read as the reverse complement.
GTTATTTGCTTGCCAGTGCCAGGAGCCAGTGTTTTCCTGGCCTCGTGACAGCGGTGGGTTTCAAGGAGAGATATAAAAGAGCTTAAAGTTTTGCAGCCTGGAAGAACCATGTAGTCGATTGGCTGAACAGGTTGCATAAAGCTGTGAACCTGATTCTTAGAGGTGGCTTGTCCCTTATGCCAATGTTTTAATTGTCTATTCAGGAACATTCTTGGCCACCACAATATTCAGATGAGGAAAACCAGTGACCTTCTATTAAAGCCCTGCTTTTCTCATGCCTGCAAAATACAGTCCTTCTGTGTTGTTCTGGCACTCCGGGTTGCCTTCAGGCTAAAGCAAGAGTTATTAACAGTTTGTTTTCTACCACTACAGGGAAAACTAAGCACTTAAACAGAGACCACAGATCTGGAGTAAGAAGCAGAGGAGAGCCCGAAATGCCCCTAAAATTCACTCCAAACTGCCGTATCTTGTATACGCTTCATCAAACCGTTCAGGATTTTATCTATTGTTGATGCACTGGAGCTAAACTCTTTTGTCTTTGGGTTGTTTGGGTGATTCATTCCTTTGACTCTTCCATGGCATTTTTCAATTTTATGCCACATTTAATTCCAATAAAGCTCTTTAACACAACTGAAGTGCTCCTTTGATACATTCTAAATCTCTCCTTATTTTATTGGGCTGTGGATGCCTGAAGCATCCTCTCATAGAAGACTTGTGTAAAAGAAGTTAAGCCCCTCAGGAATCTTTCAAAAAAATATCTAAAAGAAAAGATAAAACTTCTGCATTGTGCTCTTTTCACTAAAGTTAGGGTGTGTCGTAGTTATTATTTGTACATGTCAAACAATAGTTTATATATATATGGAGTAAAGGTAACGAGGATTTCCATAACAGCTACTCATGAAAGATCTGTCTTTCAGAGAAAACTTTATCCCAACTCATCTTCTTTACCTTTTCAAACAATATAGAATCGTAGGACTGGAAGGGACCTTGAGAGGTCATCTAGTCCAGTCCCCTGCATGCATGGCAGGACTAAGTATTATCTAGACCGTCCCTGACACAGGTGTTTGTCTAACCTGCTCTTAAAAATCACCAACGATGGAGATTCCACAACCTATGTATTTACAGCTAAAGTCATGCTGGATTGTACTAGTTACCTTATCGATTAAAGAGAATAAGATAAAAGAATGTGTACAACAGCTTCTCGTAAAGGAGAACATAATGTGTAATGTAATGCAAAAAGAGTGCCAATCTATTCAGTGTCATTATTTTGCATCTACAGATCTTCGTCAAAAACTGCAGACAGTTCTAAGCATCCAGCATCTGCAAAGCGGGTGTCTCGAGTGGGGCACCCTACAATGGAGGCACCCAGAATCATTAGTGACTTTAGAAAATCTTGAGTCTTGTCAGAATCGTCGGTGATATATCATAAGAATACAGATGATAATTACTAGTCACATGCCTGTATGCGCTCCTGGAAGTAGGGTGACCAGATGTCCCGATTTTATAGGGACAGTCCTGATTTTTGGCTCTTTTTCTTATATAGGCTCCTATTACCTCTCACCCTCTGTCCCGATTTTTCACATTTGCTGTCTGGTCACGCTACCTGGAAGAGACTGAGGTCCTGATCCTAAAAGGTATTTAGGCACCTAACTCCCAGGTGATCTGAGCCTTAGATACCATAGTGATGGACACAGTTCAAGACTCTGAATAGAATATATGATAATGTTGCATTTCCGAAACCCAGTGTGGTCTTACAGAGTTATCACAATGTGACGTGTTCTATACGGTCCGATGAAGATTTAGGGAATGGCTACATGTACAGCACTGCAGCGGCCCAGCTGTACCGATGCCACTACAGTGCATCTGGTGAAGACGCTCTATGCTGATGGGAGAGAGTTCTGCCATCAGCGTCATAAAACCACCTCTGCAAACAGCAGAAGCTCTCCTGCCGACATAGCGTTGTGCACACGATCCCTTATGATGGTGTAACTTACATCGCTCGGGGGGTGGGGGTTATTCACATTCCTGAGTGACATACGTTTGACAACATAAGCTGTAGTATAAACATAGCCTTAGAGTGTTGTTTTCAAAAACACATATGGAAGTTGTCTACACAACTCCCACTCCTACATCAATGCTAGACAGTGCTTTACAAAACCCGATCATTACTAGCTATTCGTTACACTTTTTTTTGTATGTGGAAAACAGGGTGTGAATGATTTTCAGGTTTGAAGGTCCACATATTGGACTACTGTTCTTTACAGGCACAACATTTGTACCCCTAAATAGAAGGTCAGGCCTCAGCCAACCAGAAACTGTGTACCCTTTAAATTGTTTTATGAAGAGCAGCTGTTGCTGGTGTTGGCTAAAAGTTACGCTGAATCATTCAACTTGGCTTAAGCCTGACATGGGAATCTCACTGATAGACAGGAGATAGTCTCCAAAATAAATATTGGCAAAGGTGAGAAAGAGTTAGGCCAGATACTTCCAGAGAAAACAAATATGAATCATCACTGTTTAGTGACAATCCTGAGATTATAAAGAGAATGGTTTATGGTTGAACCATTCCTCATTATCATTCCAATCTTTTGGCCAATTTTTTCCCATCAGATGCACATATATACAGGGATCCCATTGGGCCACATATAGGGAACTAGGTCAGAAATTAGCTCTCTGTCCAAAAAAAAAAGAGAATAAGACTGATTATTATGCCCATTGTTTGGTTTTCTTTCCATCCTTGTGAGAGTGAAGAACCAGTATGTGAAAGCATTGTTTTGTCTGAGAATTATAGTAGTTTGTTCACACTTTTAATTTTCTATATTCTGCCTTTTAATTCACTTACATTTCAGCCTTTCCCCTCCATAGGTTTGTAAATTGAAGAGAGAAAATCAGACTTTCAGACAAGCAGAGCACAGAAGGACAAGAAGACCAAAAATGTATAAGCTACAGACTACACAAGGCATCAATTTAATTGATCCAGGAGAAGGTTAAGGGTTGACTAGATCACAGTTTACAAGTGATCTCCTACATGGGGAGGAGATTTCTGACAGTAGATAGCTCTCTAATCTAGCAGAAAAAGGCATGATTAAATCTTGTGTCTGGATGCGGAAGCTAGACAAATTCAGACTAGAAATCAGATACACATTTTTAACAGTGAGGGTAGTTATCTATTGGAACAACTTATCTAGGGCTATGGTGGATTCTCAATTACTTGAAATCTTTAAATCAAGACTAGATGTTTTTAAGAGCTATGCTGCAGCTCAACCAGAAATTGTAGGCTTGATGCAAGAATTATTGGATGAGGTTCTCTGGCCTGGGCTACGCAAGAGGTTAGACTAGGTGTTCCTTTCTGGTCTTTCTGTGAATCAACATTGCCATACTGTACCACCTCCTGTAAACAAAGATGTAATTAGCAAATGTGGCAAAGATGACCCAAGAACTTCACAAATCTCTTAAAAACTCTGGGATATAACCCTGCCGGAGGAACCCATCCGGGAAAGAATTATATCAAAATGAAACTTACTCTATAAAAAATAAAATAGCATAAAAAAACTCTTTTCTTGAGCTATTTTATTATAACACCACGGATTGTTAAAACTGAATGAGTAATTAAATTCAATTTATTTTTTACTTTCTGTGCTGTTTGTTTATTTTGTTCATATTTTTCTCAGCTTCTGCCATGAAAGTCAATGAAGTCATTATCACAGTGGTTCTCAAACTGGGGCCGCCGCTTGTGTGGGGAAAGCCCCTGGCAGGCCGGGCCAGTTTGTTTACCTGCCGGGTCCTCAGGTTCGGCCGATTGCAGCTCCCACTGGCCACGGTTCGCTCCTCCGGGCCAATGGGGGCTGCAGGAAGCGACAGCCAGCAAATCCCTTGTCCCGCGCCACTTCCCGCAGCCCCCATTGGCCTGGAACAGCAAACTGCAGCCAGTGGGAGCCATGATCGGCCGAACCTGCGGACCTGGCAGGTAAACAAACCGGCCCGGCCCGCCAGGGGCTTTTCCTGCACAAGCAGCGGCTCCAGTTTGAGAACCACTGCATTATCGCTTTTGTTTATGGCCATTTTTACTCTTAGGTTCTTACGCGCTAGCATCAAATTGTTATTATCAGCCACCATTTTTAAGGGCCCAATCCTGGCAGGTGCTGAGTCCCTCCTGGAAGACATTGATTTCTGTGGGATCTGAAGGTGCTTTGCGGATTTGCAGGATTGAGAACTTCTGGGAACTTCACTACACTATCCCTGGTGTAGTGTCACCAACCGTGATCACGCTGGCTGGTGCAACTGCCCTCAGTAGCCTCTGCATGTTTGATGAGCCCGATGATGCGGGTGCTTAGCCACTTTCAAGCTTTGTAGTTAAGCTTCTAGCTTGATATTTTGGTTCCTTCAGAGGAGGCATAAAATACATTTTCCAGTGGGTAAAACATGCTGCAGCTCTCACTGCAAACAAAGAGAGAGAGAGAGATTTTCTCTCGACAGCTATTGAAATCAGTGACTAAAACCAAAGCAATTTAAATAAAAACTCCTGAGGCAATGATGAATCCTGCAGGACTTCTCCAAAATAATAGGGGTCCACTGTGCTGTGGCTTTTGAGCTGCTTTTTTGAGCTCCCCTTGGGGGGAGGGATAGCTCAGTGGTTGGAGCATTGGCCTGCTAAACCCAGGGTTGTGAGTTCAATCCTTGAGGGGGCCACTTGGGGATCTGGGGCAAAATCAGTACTTGGTCCTGCTAGTGAAGGCAGGGGGCTGGACTCAATGACCTTTCAAGGTCCCTTCCAGTTCTAGGAGATGGGATATCTCCATTATTATTATATGGCATGTGGGGCGAAAAATTCCTTCGTTCATTTCTAGCTCCCTCTCTTAAATGTCTGAATTAGGTCAGATCCTGAGCTGGTATAAACACATGTAGCTGTATTGGGGTCAGGAAACAGGTGTGTAAACCCGAAGAGTTGTGCAGGAGAGATGTTTTACTGACATAGGGTGTATCACACAGAACCTGAGATGGCAACAGAGAACCTGTCCGAGTGGGGGCTGCGAGAGACACCCAGGAATTGTAAAATTGTTAGCTCTTTAATCTTTCTATCATTAAACATACCTACCAAATGTGTCCCCTCTTCTGAAGCTGCTACCCAGTTCATAGCCTCGTGTACACGAGTTAGACTGATTACTTCCTGGCACAGGTGTGCCAGTCAGGGGTGGGAAGAGAGGCGTTTCTTGACCAACAGAGCTGTGCTGGAGAAGTCCCTAGTGTAGATGCAGTTATTCTATCAACTAAGCTGTGCTTTTACCAATAGAGTTTGTGCCACAGGGTCTGCCAAACCACTACCATTCCTCATTCAAATCCCTGCATAAAAACCGTTGCCCATGCCCTTCCCTACCCCCTCCCTGCTGTGTGTGACACCTCTTTGTGCCACATCGAACAGTAGTTTGCAGAGCTGTTAGGGACAGGGTCCCTGGCTTCTAGTCTATATTGGACAAATATCTCACCCAATTTTGAATGCTATAAGGAAAGGTAGCAAAATAAATAATGTTCAAAAGAAGCCTTTATTCAAAAGCTTACTAGAGGGAGGTCTGCACTGAGGAGGACTTCCTGGGGGGCTTAAGCTCTGCATCACAGCAGCCCTGCAGCCATGACAGCCTTAAAAAGCCAGTGGTGTCTGGGCACAGTTATCTGTCATGATGAGGCTCAGGCAGGAGGCAATCTTGAACACAGGCTGGGTGGACAGTTAAAAAGGAAGCAATGTGATCTAGTAGTAGATGAGTCAATAGACAAGGAAACCTCAGTTCTGTTCCACTGTGTGACCTTGGGCTAGTCATTTAATCTCTCTGCCGCTCTGCTTCCCCTTCCTTTGTGCTTGTTTATTTAGAATATAAGCTCTTTGGCTCGGAGACTGTCTCTCATCTTGTGTATGTACAGCACCTGACACAGTGGGGCCTCAATCTCCATTGTGACCCCCAGGACCTATTTATAAATAATAATAATAATATAAACCAAGATTTGGCAAAAAGTGAAGCCCAAAGCCTTGAAGGTCCCTGAATGAATCCTTCCCTTTGCTACTGCCATCAGCATATCACAGACAACAGGCCTCTCACATCTAACTTCCGCCTAAGAAGTTTAAGCAGGAGCTTCTGATTTAGTTTCTTAAGTGTGAGCAAAACTTGATAGAGGCTCATGCATCTCCAAATTGCTGTTGGGCAGAGTGAATGGCCCAGAGCAGAAGTGCAGCAGCTTCCTATGCAGTCTGGTCATCAACAAGCCATTGTTTAATATCACAGCAGCCGAACTGCAAAGGGAAAGGCTACATTGCTGCAGCGTGCCTGCTGTTCTCCGCCGTTCCTGCAGGTGTATGGCCAGCATGGGCTGACTTTAAGTTATGCTTCTACTCTAAACAGGCACGTATAAGATTATGGAATGATTTAGCTTTTAAAATGCAAACACAGGGCCAAATTCTTAAACAATATGAAATTGTTGTGATGTAGATGTTATAATATGCTGTAAGCCGTATGGGCCTAGTACAGGGGTCGGCAACGTTCAGCATGCAGCTTGCCAGGGTAAGCACCCTGGTGGGCCGGGCCACTTTATTTACCTGCTGACGTGGCAGGTTCCGCCGATCGCGGCCCCCACTGGCCGCGGTTCGCCGTCCTGGGCCAATGGGGGCGGCAAGAAGCGGCGCGGGCAAGCGATGTGCTGGTTGCGGCTTCTTGCCACCCCCATTGGCCTGGGATGGCGAACCGCGGCCAGTGGGGGCCGTGATCGGCCAAACCTGCCGTGTCAGCAGGCAAATAAACTGGCCCGGCCCGCCAGGGTACTTACCCTGGCGAGCCGTGTGCCGAACGTTGCCGACCCCTGGCCTAGTATAAATGTTGTATGCTTGACATGAGGACATGAGTTGCCTGCTGGCAGCTGAAGCAAGGATTTAAGGTTATGAGCGGTCAAGAATTGTCTGTGCAAAACAAACTTGGTCATGTCTATAAGGGGAAATGGAATGTTTTGGATTATGGCAACCTGCCCGGAACTGCTCTTCTGGAGTTGTGGATGAAAGGCTTAGTAATCAGGCAAAGAACTAATGATGCAACGGACTGGTCTATGAAAACAGTTCTTTGCTATAGCTGAAGTTGGAATCAGACATCGACTCAGCGTCCTGAAAAAGAAGAGGCGTGTAACGTGAGGCTCCCCACGCCTTGTGATGGGACTGAATTTCGACAGGCCATTAGGGTTTCCTTCTTCAGATTCTGGTGTAGTAGGAAAGGAATGTGAATGTGGGGTTTATATTGTAATCAATATAAATAAAGAAAAATATTTAGAGTATTTTGTACCAACACTGTGTCTGGTATCTGCCTGCTCCCCCGTCCCTTAGGGAGGCCACTATCAGAGCCTAACAAAATGGCCCTTAAAACGGAAGTACATGCAAGCTGCCGAAACACTGATGTATGCTCATGATTTGGCTGGTAGCAGCCTCACATGCATACAACCCCCTTGCATAGATTATTTCCGGCAACAGCATGAACAACCTAAAAGATAATCTAGGCATGGCGCAATATCTCAATGAATATTTTGCATCGGTGTTTAATGAGGCCAATGAAGGTATTAGGGATACTAGCACAGTTACAGAGGGGCATACGGGATGGGGGATTACCGCATCCGAGGTAGAAACAAAACTAGAACGCCTTAATGGGACTAAGTCGGGTGGACCGGACGATCTTCATCCGAGAATATTGAAGGAATTGGCGCGGGAAATAGCAGGCCCATTAGCGACTATATTTAATGAATCTGTAAACTCGGGGGTAGTCCCGTTAGACTGGAGAATAGCCAATGTGGTTCCTATTTTCAAGAAAGGGAAAAAAAGTGACCCGGGTAACTATAGGCCTGTTAGTTTAACATCAGTAGTGTGCAAAGTTTCTGAAAGAGAAGATTCTGAAAGAGAAACTAGTTGAGGACCTTGAAGTTAATGGCAAATGCGATAAATTACAGCATGGTTTTACGAAGGGCAGATCGTGCCAAACGAATCTGATCTCCTTCTTTGAGAAAGTAACGGACTTATTAGATAAGGGAAATGCGGTGGACCTAATATACCTGGATTTCAGTAAAGCGTTTGATACAGTACCCCATGAGGAACTATTGGTTAAAATGAAAAACATGGGGATCGATATGAAAATCCAGAGGTGGATAGGGAATTGGTTAATGGGGAGAATGCAGCGGGACGTATTAAAGGGTGAATTGTCGGGTTGGAGGGAGGTTACTAGTGGAGTGCCTCAAGGTTCGGTTTTGGGACCCATCTTATTTAATCTATTTATAACTGACCTCGGGACCGATTGCAAGAGTGGGCTGATAAAGTTTGCGGATGATACGAAGGTGGGAGGAGTTGCAAACTCGGAGGAGGATAGGGATACTCTGCAGGGAGACTTGAATGAGCTTGTGAATTGGAGTATCAGAAATAGGATGAAATTTAATAGTAAAAAGTGTAAGGTGATGCACTTGGGGACGAATAATAACAATTTTAGTTACAAGATGGGGACGCATTGGTTAGAAGTAACGGAAGAGGAGAAGGACCTAGGGGTCCTTGTGGACCACAGGATGACTATGAGTCGGCAATGTGACGTGGCGGTGAAAAAAGCCAATGTGGTCTTGGGATGTATTAGGCGAGGTATATCTAGTAGAGATAGGGAGGTCCTGCTTCCGTTGTATAAGGCGCTGGTGAGACCTCATTTGGAGTACTGTGTGCAGTTCTGGTCTCCAATGTTTAAAAAAGATGAACTCAAACTGGAACGGGTGCAGAGAAGGGCAACTAAGATGATCAGAGGAATGGAAAACCTGTCGTATGAAAAGAGATTAGAGGAGCTTGGGTTGTTTAGTCTGACAAAGCGAAGGCTGAGGGGGGATATGATTGCTATCTTTAAATATATCAGAGGGGTTAATACAAGGGAGGGAGAGGAATTATTCCAGTTTAGTACTAATGTGGACACGAGAACGAATGGATACAAACTGGCCGGGGGGAAGTTTAGGCTTGAAATTAGACGAAGGTTTCTGACCATCAGAGGGGTGAAATATTGGAACGGCCTTCCGAGGGAAACGGTGGGGGCGACGGACCTGTCTGGTTTTAAGATTAAGTTGGATAAGTTTATGGAGGGAATGGTTTAATGATAAAACATAGTAGCCAAGGAAAACCAAGCAATGGTACATGAACAGCATAATGGCCAACAAGGGTCAGGCTAGAGACTCTTGCCTATATGCTCGGGGTATTACTGATCGCCATATTTGGGGTCGGGAAGGAATTTTCCTCCAGGGTAGATTGGCTGAGCCTCTGGAGGTTTTTCGCCTTCCTCCGCAGCATGGGGCAGGGATCACTAGCAGGAGGGTCTCAGCCGATTGAAGTCACTAAAACACAGGATTGGGGACTTCAACGGTAGAGTCCAGGGAAGGGTCTTGCGGCCTGCAGCATGCAGGGGGTCAGACCAGATGATCATAATGGTCCCTTCTGACCTTAATGTCTATGAGTCTATGAACCTGAATGTGGTGGTGGGCACAGACCTCAGTGGTGAGTCAAGGGACTCCATGCATAATAATTCAGACCAGGACTTCCATGTGTATAAAATCCATCACTTGAGACTGCAAGTGACAATACAGAAAAATAATTGCATATGCAAGTTATTTACACACACAACTGGGGGAGGGGGACATTTTGAAAACTTGGCCCATTCTGCCTACAGGGCATTTGATGCATTCCCTTTCGCTAACCTTCTTGTTTATTGCTTGATTATTCAGAGATCAGGGAGTAGGGCAATATATTTTATTCAACCAATTCTCTTCTGTTGGTGAGAGAGACAGCGCTATTCCTCAGACATTTTAATGGTAAAGTGGTATTTCAGCTGGAATTCTTAGCTATGCGGGAACTATTGCTCTGTGTATTTTCCCCTCTATTTTATTCATAAAGATAAATGTTGTGATAATCAGGTTGTGCATGAAAAGAAAATAACATAAACCTTGAAAATATTTATTTTTTTTATTTGAGTTCCATTGTTGTAATAGAAGGTGGTAAAGCCTAAAAATCTGTCATTGCTGGTTTGCAGCCTTGTCAGTTTCACCAGAAATTGTTTCCTTCATTTGTTTGCCAGCACTGTACATTTTAGAAGGAACATGCCTTTGAGGCGTGGCTCTGAACTCTCCAGCTGTGCATAATGGGTACGCTGGCGTGTGTCCCCCAAACACGCCAGAGAACAACAGCTGCTGTGTGTTCCTACCTTGGCCTTTCCTGGAAAATAGCATTGACTCATTGTCCTCTCCCGGAGAGCGTGGGCTTCAATAAAACCAAAAGAAGAATCTCTTCATAAATAGAAACCCCAGGGCACTTTTTTCCCCTTGGCCAGGACAGGAAATTATGCATTTTATCTCACCCACTTCATAAAAAACAGACGCACACCAATTCAAACAGGCATGCACGCACACAAACACACCCACAGATATGGACACGTACACACACACAGGTAGGCAAATGGAAAGATGCAGACTCACAGACACACTCACACAAACAGGGACACACCCAAAGATGCAGAGAGACTCAAACACACACAGACAAAGGGATACAGGTGAATATGCAAAAACAACAAGGAGTCTGGTGGCACCTTAAAGACTAACAGATTTATTTGGGCATAAGCTTTCGTGAGTAAAAACCTCACTTCTTCGGATGCATCCGAAGGTTTTTACTCACGAAAGCTTATGCCCAAATAAATCTGTTAGTCTTTAAGGTGCCACCAGACTCCTTGTTGTTTTTGTAGATACAGACTAACACGGCTACCCCCTGATACTTGACACCATGCAAGGTGAATATGCATGTGCGTGTGCACACACACACACAGAGAGGGGGATGTGCACACACAGGGACACACACATACACACACACAAAGGGGACATGCACATACAGGGATGCTTGTACGCAAAGGGGGACATGCAGGGGGATACACACAAACCCACAGAAGGATGTGCACAGACAAAGGGGGATGCCCAAAAGGATGGACGGGGACACACACACACACACAATCTTTTTCAGTGTCTGGGGTCAGGAAATAAAACTGACCGGCCCCCTTTAACTAGTCCACCCCTTTCTCTTCCCCTTGCCCCCCATCCGCCTCTCCTCTCTTCCTTTTCCTCCTGTCCCCCTTCCCTCCCTTCACCAACTTTCTCTTCCCTTTCCCCATCCTCTCTTCCTTCTCCCTTTTCTTCTTCCCTTCCCCATCCTCCTCTCCCCAGGGTGACCCCACCCCACCCCTGCTCACCCACCTCACTGCAGGGCTCTCCCAGGCAGTCACAAGCCCCCAGCCTAGCCCCCACCCCTGGAGGCTTGGCTCGACTTTCCTCTCTCTTTCTCTCGCTGCTACTTTCGGTTTTAAAGTCACCCCTGCGCTGGAGATGCGCTTCTATTGGTCCAGCTGGGATAACGCCACCACCTTAAATCCGCCTGGATTGGTTTGGCTCTTCATCAATCATTTCTAGCAGCCGGGACTCCAGATGGTACTGAATGGGGAAGGAGGGAGGGAGAAATAGAAACTCATGCACAGAGGGAGAGAGCAGCTGCCAGAGGCCAGGAGGAGGTACATGTGGATGGCTGGCTGGGTGGGGAGGTGGGGAGAATGGGGTATCCAGTACTGTGTGTATAGAATAATGCAGAGAGGCAGTGTAATAGATTGTAAGGTAATAAATTATCTATATAGTGACTATGGAATGATGATTATAGGGATCCAGATTATACTTCCCTGTTTTCATCTAGGTCCCTTTTGTGCTGAGGTTTATTGCAAATCTCAGAGCTCTAAGCATCTGTTCCCTGAGGGCGGTGAATGGTCCAGGTGGGCAGCCTTAGGGAAGTAGGATGGCAGCTAAGGGCTGGCAGGAAATACAGGCTGGGGAGAGGTATGGACTAAGCATTGATGAGTTTATATTTATTCTGCTTTCAATGGCTGACCAAGTGCGTCAGTGCAGAATGAATGGGAACTGTGTGTTCTCATTGTCAGGTTATGCGCAGCAGTTACTTCACAGGATAGTAAGGCCATATAGCACTTGGCTCTGGGGTTACAGACAGACAGACAGCCATCGGCACAGTCTGGGCACCCCGTTTAAATGATGTAGCTATAAATAATGTATTAACGTGGCTAGGGAACTGGGGCGGCTGACAAAGTTGTAGTAAAAAACCAAATGAATGAGCACTTGATGTCACGCTACCTCCCTCCCTGTTTTTATAGCAGCATGAGCCGGCCACACAATTTGGGCAAAATCCTGGCTTGTTTGGTGTTTATTGATTTTTGTTTTGGTCACTAAATAGCTTAATTTTGCATGTGTCTGGGAGGGAGCACAAAGCACATGGAATGGGCTGAGACCTCAGGGGAGGAGGATGAGATGTTATGAAAGAGACAGCAGGGAACCCCCCCCCACCAGCAGCAGTATTTTGTTATAATTTCTGATCATTGGTTGTGGGTATATGCCGATAGGCATATGTTGGTCTTTTAAGCTTTGCTTCTTTTCATTTTGCCACTGGCCTGCATGCTGATGGGTCAGTTTTGTGTTCCGCTTGGGGGGCAAAGATGCGGGACGGTGATATTTGAGCTGAATTAATGTTAAGCTGGGTGACCTTATGGTTTGAAATTCACCTCTCCTCAGAAACCTTCACTGAAGCTGGGTGAGGGTGCGTGGGAGACGCAGCACTGCAGCCACATGCTCTGAAAACTGCCTGCTTCTGTAGCATGCAGCATTGTTCCTCCTACAGCCCGTCCATGTGGTAAGTGTACACGCTGCCCAGGCCCTGGGCCCTGGGGAGGGCTGGGGCTTCGGAGCAGTTTTTCCAGGAGACAAGAGGATGGAGGAGGAGGGGCTGGCGATGGAGGGGCCTAATGGCTTATTTAATTGAGGCAAGGGAGGGAGACTTGCCTGTGCTCCAGCACTCAGCGAGGAGTGTCTGTCGGGTTATTCTCGGTCATGCACCTGCTGTTGCCACAAGGCAATTGCCTGCCTGCGCCTCCATCAGGAAATGAGTCTTTTTTCTACTACTCTGCAGTTCCCGCCCTTCCCCTCCCCCCCCCCCCCCCCTTGAGTTAATGATCAAATTAAACTGAAACACTTCCCATAGAGGACCAGATCCTGCTCTTGCTTAGACCAGCGTACGTTAGGAGTAATTGTGTGGAGCCCAATGGAGTTAACCCAGATACATTAAAATCTTGCCCATAAAGGGGCAGATCCTGATTTCACTTACACCGGAGTAAATCCGGGTATGTCTACACCATAGTGGCACACCTACGGCACTGCGGCTAAGCCGCTGTCGTGCTGCAGTGTAGATATGTCCTGCCTCGACGGAAGGGGTTTTTCCATAGATGTAAAAAGCGACAAAGAGTTCTGTGGCACCTTATAGACTAACAGACGTATTGGAGCATAAGCTTTCGTGGGTGAATACCCACTTCGTCAGACGCATGAGATGCATCTACCCATGAAAGCTCATGCTCCGATACATCTGTTAGTCTATAAGATGCCACCGGACTCTTTGTCGCTTTTTACAGATCCAGACGAACACGGCTCCCCCTCTGATACTCCACAGATGTAGTTAATCTACCTCTCAGAGAGGTGGTAGCTAGGCTGATGAAAGAATTCTTCCATCAACATAGGTGCATCTACAGTGGGGGGCTAGGTCAACTTAACCATGTTGCACAGGGAGTGAAATTTTTCACAGCCCTGAGTGAGGTAGCTAGGTCGATCTAATCTTTAGGTGTAGACCAGACCTTAGTTCAGTTCCAGATTAACACTGGTGTAAATGAGAGCAGCATCCGGCCCTAAATTTAATCCTGTGGCATAAGCAAAAAATCCAGAACATGAATGATCACGGCCCCACTTGGAAACTTTCAGATCTATGATAGGTCACCCAAACCACATTCAAATGTTACACACCCTTTTCTCTATTTCCTTTAACATTGTTGCGGATTGTCAAGTAATATGTGGAAGCTAATGACTCACTAGAGGTCACCTTTCAACTCACACCATTATGACCAGCACAGAACATTTTACTACCTCATATGTGGGCTGATACAGTAGCAGGCAAATCAGGCACAATGCATGTCATACCGAGACGTCGTCATGCTTTGAGCTTGGTATTCATCAAATGATATGATCTCCTAGAAAACAGAAATACTCTAGTGCAATAATGAAGGCTTTTTATCTTATTGTAATAATAATAATAATAACTACTTTTCATATCGCTGGTTGACTTTTTTGCATAACATTTTTTAACTTGAAAAATGGCTTCTTTTTTTTTTTTTTTTCAAAAAAATTCTGGCAAAAAGAATTGGTCAAAAATCTTGAAATTTTTCAATTTCCATGATGTTTTCTGTGATTTTTGTAAGCAATATTTTTATCAATGCAATGGTATCACAAGGTACCATTGAAATGTTCCAAATTTTAAGTAAACAATAAGTATAGTTAAATAGAGAATAAAATGTGTTACTATTGTTCTTTTATTATTATTATCTTTTTTTCCCCCTTGTTGTACTTTGTCAGTTAGAGCACAGCACCATTTTTATAATGAGCGTGAACTGGATCATTTACTTTTCTTCCATGGGCGGAGGGGATGCCAATCCAGTGGCTGTCCTGGTGGGCATAAATATAAAACTTCACGGCACCATCCCTTCTTGGGAGTGTGTAGACTCCTGAAGGGGCATGCAGGGATGTAGCTTGATGGGATTTTAGAGCTGCTGGAGGAAGGAGGGAGTGGAATAGTGAACCAACTGCTTTATGCAGTGACATCCCTGGCTGATCCCACAGACATCTGAGTAGATACCGGATTGAAAATTAGTGCTGTTTCATTGGCTTTAATTCCTTCTTGGCCCCTCTACAGTTGCGATTGACACAAAAAAACTACACTGCCAGGGGAAAATTGGGGCCAGCCTTCCATACAGACACACCATTACACTCTGCTCTGTGTTCCTCTGTCTTGGAACTCAGAATCCATTGGAAGTGGAGGCCACGACTCCTGCCCTTTCACTTCACCCAATACCTTTCTCTTCAAGTATATAATTGACTGTGAACTCCCTGAGCTGAATCCCATAGAGTTCCCGGCCTGAGCCTTTTTATACCTTTCCATTGGGAAAATTATAATCTGTTGTTATTAGGGCTGGTCATGCAAGAAAAACCTTTTCTCATGAAAAAAAATCAAAAATTTGAAGTTGTTTTTGTTTTAACTATTTTCCAATGTTTTCAGACTGTTTTGCAAATCGAAATCCCCTCCTCCATTTTTATCGAAAACATTCTTGAAATGTTTCTCAGTTCTTTGTAAGTTACTGAAAACAAAATTAAATGCATTTCAATCACATTTTTTATTTTAAAAATGGAAAACAAAATTAAAAAAGCATGATGTTTTTCACAAGAAAAAAGAAAAATGTTGATAATTTTCCACAAAAAAACCCTCACTGGATTTTCAAAATAAGGCCCTATTTTCACTAAAATTTTGTCATTTGATATTTTTGACCCACATCAATTATGATGTGTATTGTTGTCTTTTTGCTTAGGGGAATCAGTATGTCATTGTGCTAGGGGCTGTACAAACACCAGAAGAAAAGATGGTCCCTGCTCCAAAGAACTTCCAATCTAGGTATAAGATGAGACCACAGGTGGGGGAATGCTATTTCAGTGTGATAAGCAGTGATCATAGTACAGCAGCTGCCAAACCATGTTTCCAAATATACTTTGCAAGGCTAGTCTATTTGTTGGGATATTATTTATCATAATTATGTTCATATCATATTTTGCATTCCTGAGATCTCAATGGCATTTAGCATTAGCAAAGTGAGCTCCACATTACTTCCAGTGAGGTAGGTTAGCATTGCTATTATCACCTTTGGACAGATTGTTCATTTTCCCCCAGGCATGGGGATATCCCAACATGATCCTCAGCTTTTTTTCATATCTTGTTTCCTGGTGTATACATTGCCGTGTTGGACATGAATTTATGTTAAAAAAAAAACACCCTTTATTGTGCAGAATCACTCGAGTAGAAAGGGATACAAGTGAGCCCTGTATATATACTGCATATATCTTGGTAATCAGCAATAATGGGAATGGAAGAATGTGTCTGGGGTTTTGGCAAAACATGGTGCTGGGCTGCATGCAGTGAATGTATACGTATACCCAGGGCTCGGTCCCGCAGGCTGCTGAGAACTGCTGAAAGAAGTGCAAAGCCAAAGCGTTAGGACTCAGCCCTCAGAAGTGCTGAGTGGCTTCCATGTAGTGTGGGACAATGGGCTTAGCAACCCGAGTTGACACCTGTGTGTGCTCTGAAATGAGAGCTGGTGACTGGGGTGGGGGGGAGTGGGCATGCTGGGGAGGGAAGGTTTAGATGGAAAGCCAGATCTTCAGCTGGTGTGACATAAAGAAGCTTCTTTGATGTCACTAGAGCTATAGTGATTTACACCAGAAGAGAATCTGGCCCATAGGGTGACCTTGGAAAAGAGGGAGAGTGCAATCCCGTGAGTTCAGTTTCCACGCATAGCAACTAAGATTTTCAATATCTCCTACTGCCAGCCAGGAGTAGTTGCTACTGCCTCAGAGCTGCATTTAGCAGAGACAGTGTGGGGGTCAGTCACTGATGGAAAAGCACCCCAGGGTGCAAAGAAATTAGCATCCAACCACTCAGTGCTGCGTGGTCTTAGATTGCAAACACACCAAGGCAAGCTCTGTCTTTTTATTATGTGTGTGTACATCAGCTAGCATGATGGGTCACTGGCTTGTAGTTGGGGCCGCTAGGCACTACCGCAGCACCATCAATCAATCAGAATGATTGCTAGAACACAGGGAACTCTTCCCATGCCTACTCCACCCCAACACATCCCCTAGATGAATGAGGGTGGAGTGGATGGCATAGCCATAGCGCTTTAAAATGATCTCAGCTAATCATACTCTTCTTGTCAAGCCAATACGTGGTGGTGATCACTCGATTTAATCATGGATTTCTACATAAAAGTGCATTCTTGTTGGTTGTTATAACCTTAATACACCTCTACCCCGATATAACGCGACCCGATATAACACGAATTCGGATATAACGCGGTAAAGCAGCGCTCCGGGGGGGGGCTGGGGCTGCGCACTCCAGCAGATCAAAGCAAGTTCGATATAATGCGGTTTCACCTATAACGCGGTAAGATTTTTTGGCTCCCGAGGACAGTGTTATATCGGGGTAGAGGTGTACATATTCTTCACAACTCAGAGATAGATGAGACCCAAACTGGGTCTCGTTTATGGCCTGCTGCCATTATAGGTTTTCCCTTCTAGTGAGAGAATGGTATGGTAGGTCTCAAATCAATGAAGGCTACACTCAGAAAGACCTCAAGACTTCTGGAATATGCTGCTCAAACAGTTTCACTTTTGTTTCTACTGCCTGTCCCACCCTTCTCACATTTGTCTCCAGACTTCTTCTCCTTGTCCAGATCTATTTCGTCCCCAGCAATCTTCTATTCATTGAACTTTTTGAAACTTTGCACTTTTAGAGAGAGGTAAGGGATTGACTCTGTGTACACAAATTTGAAGAGGTTGAGGTCTGTTATTTCTCACCTCTATATATCATTTATTTTAAAACATTTTTGCTGTTAACAAGCATGTTATCTCTGGAGACACAAATCCACAGTTTGAGAACTGTAAAACTAAGCATCTCTGATGGTATCTTCTAGACTTAGCACTGAGTCCCATTGGGTAGATAGAAAGATTAACCTAAATAATCTATACAGAAGTCCCTGGAACCCCATAACATTGGGTCCCTAATCCATGAACTATTGGAACTCGTTTACAAAACTTTTCTTAAACATTACATGAATATATTGTCTCATACTATAGAATTAGAATTTGTAATCCCTACTCCATGATGAGATATCTTTGAGCTAGAATGTATCTTTAGCTAGGTTTTTTTCTTCAAAAAGCATTTTATAAAAAAAATCCGATTTAAATTAAAAAAAAAAAAGATTGTTTTGCTTTTTTTTTTTAAATCATTGATTTTTATCCACCCTGATTATGAGTAACAAAGCCCCATGCTCAGCAACCTCTCGCTCTCTCACAAGACCTCCTCCAGACCCTGCGGGAGTGAGTCTCTACTGTGCACAGTTACTCTAGGAATACAAACTGAGTATTTGGGCGTTGTCTTTGAATTCTGTATCAGTAGCATGAACAGAACGCACTGGGGTAGCATTAATAGAACATTGACTTTTCCAGTTTGTTCCTTAACCACTACGCCATCTTCCTGTCAGTGAGGTGTGGAGTAAGATTATTATGCAATGAGAGAGTTTTTCCATCACGCAAAATTCTGGTTAATATAAGAATATAGTAATGCGTAGTGAGATCCTGCTATGCAAATATTTAGCAAAGAGCTGACACTGTATTTATTCTAATCTGAAGAATCACAATGCTTGTATTTAGTTTGTTGCAGGCTTGGTGGTTAGCCAAATAGAGTCTGATATCAAAGGAAAGGTTCCCCTTTTAATGCTGTCTCTCCCTTCATAGCCTGATGCCTTTGCAGCCTTTACCATATGTAAGATCATGTCCTTCCAATGGTAGTAGGACCAGACCAGTCGTGTGCTCCTTTAATATCTTTGAACCACTTTCTCTTTCCTGTTTATTGTTATTCTTGTTTTTATTAAGGCAATTTAGAGCCAAATGCTCAGGTGACATAAATTGTCATAGCTCCATTCTGGCCTTAGTGAATTTAGAGCCCGTGAAAGATGCTGGAGTGACAGCATCAGAATCTTAGTACCGGATCCTCAGAGATATTTAGGCTCCTAACTTCCATTGATTTCAAAGGGAATTAGGCACATAAGTGTCTGTGAGGTTCTGGGTCTTAAGTCCTTTATCTTCAGAGTGAGATGTGCAAAAGCAATGACAATTCAAAGCTCCATACACTGATCTGCCAATGTACCTCAGCTACCATATTGGGCCTAATCCAATGCCCGTTAGTGTCCACAGAAGGATATTGGATCAGACCCATTGTTATGATGGTTTCTAGATGTGGACATCTGTCCATTATAAATTAGATGGAGCAACCCCCCATCCCCAACTCTTTCATGCAGGCCACTGAGCTACTAGCTAGCCATGATATTCAGTCATTACCATATTCATCACCATATGAAACAATGACCTACTAGGAGTCAAAGATTCCATCCCATTACAACGCCCAACCAAACATGTCCATCCTGCTTTGGCGATCATGATAGGCATTGTAAGGGGGGAGGGATAGCTCAGTGGTTTTAGCATTGGCCTGCTAAACCCAGCATTGTAGGTTCAATCCTTGACGGACCCACTTAGGGATTTGGGGCAAAATCAGTTCTTGGTCCTGCTAGTGAAGATAGGGGCTGGACTCAATGACTTTTCAGGGTCCCTTCCAGCTCTATGAAATAGGTATATCTCCATATATTATATTATTACTGATTTGACATAAGAACTGATTCAAAGACCGCTGAAGTCCATGGAAAGTCTGTAATCGACTTCAATGGGGTTTGCACTATGCCCTTAGTTCCTCAGTGGCCATTGCATTGGAAATACCTAAGAGAGAGGTAAGTAGGTAGACTGTTTAAGCAAAATGTTTAATATTTACACAGAAGAGTTTTTCTGATGTTAAACCTCTGTTTGGACAGAGGCTAGCTAACCTTTTTCACAAGATTTCCTTGTTGCTGGTGTCAAAAAGTAATGTCATTATATTTAGCTGTCTCTTAGGGGTTTAATGAAGTTTAAAAACTATTGTGATCCGTAGTTGGAGCACAATATAAGTGCAAAACATCCTTTTATTCTAATTTGATTGTGTTTTACTTTTCAGTAAGATGGCAAGCATCTAGATTAGTCTTTGAAATTCCCATTGTAATTAAACACATTAGGCCAATTCCATCCTTTGTGTAATTCCACTGATTTACATAGCGCTATCCCGGGGATGACTTGGCCCCTAATTTTAAAATATAATGTATATTTTATATGTGGCTTGAACAACTTTTTACCATGCAAACTTGCAGAATGGCAAATTGAGGGAACTGAATACAGTTTCTTCTGAATGATAACAGGTCTAAGCAGAAATGGGAACTTCTAACACTCAAGGGTTTTTTTAATTGATTTTAAAGGAGGTAGGAGGTAATTGTACATGTTGAGAAAACAAGACCCTATTTTGTTTTTTCAAAGGAGATACATAAGGATTTGTTATGGTCTGTCTGAAGAAATTCCTAGCAAAAATATTTTTCTACGTTTCCAGAGATACAATTTCACATTTGTGAAATACATCTCTCTGGACACACTGTGGCAATGAGATAGGACTTTTATTTTGCTAGCAGTCAAGGATATAGAAAAATAAATACAAACTATAGCGGTCTGATAAATGAGCATAGCACCTGATAAAGAAATATAAGGGTTCCCAAAAGTGCTTACCTTTTCTGTTCCTACATATACCCTTCCCAGAAAACTACCTCAAGTCCAAATTTAAAACATTAAGATATTCTAAAAATTGTTGTTTTAAAATTTCTTCCATTTGGGGGGCCACATAGAGACCATGGACTCAACCCTGATTCCTGGTGCAAGTTAGAGCAGGTGCAGGGTTGCTGGAATGGCCCCAGAGGGGTCATTCTGCTGGCCCAGAATTGCTAACGCATAGTGGATTCTTCCCATGCCTAGCACTGCAATACATCCCCTAGATGAATGAGGGTGGAGTGGGTGCCATGGCCCTTTATGCTACCAGGGGATTCCCCTATAACAAGGGAATCCCTAGCAGCCTCCCGAAGGCAGCGTAAGGCCTCTTTGCGCTGCTGAAGTAGATTTACTCTGGAATGAGGATCTGGCTCCTTGAACCCAGATTCTGATTCCATTTACACCAGTGTTGATCCAGAATAACTCCTTTGACATTAGAGTAACCAAGATCAGGGTGTGACCCATTTGGTTGGACTTTTTGTCCCTAAAACCCGAGGGAAAACATTGAAAGAAGTATTTTAGGAGGAGATTTTCAAAGCTACCTAAAAAATCAGAATGACAATGAATGTAAATTAGGCAACTGTGTTCACTAGGCAGCTTTGAATATCTCTGCCTTAATTATTTTTTTAAACAATGCAGTTTTTTAAGTGCAAGTTTTTCTCACACTCCATCACATAGGGGGCCAGATTCTTTCTTCCTTGAGTATTATTTACTTACTGTGAGAAGTTGCATTGACCTTGACTGGACTTCTTGTGTGAATAAATCCTACTCAGGGTGAGTAAGGGTGGCAGAATCAGACCCATAGTTTGTTAGGGAGAAGGAGAGTAGATCAAATTTTGCCCTCCGTTACACCCATCCATGTTCATAATTGAGGGCAGAATTTCTTCCATTGTATTCATCTCCTTTAACACTCTAAAGGCTAAGGGGGCTGGCAAGATACAGACTGGCCCTTTGTGGACAACAATAAAATTTTCTTGAATCATAAATGAAAATCACACGATTGTTTCATGGAAGGCAAGAATCCTTTAAAGGCAGATTTCAGATTTCCAAGTAAACGTATCCTCCAACAGCTGCTATGTAATACTATAATTTCCCATGTGTGAGAGAGAGTGGAGACTATGAACTACAGGCTTTCTCACTACCACACACGGACAACAAACCACTCCGAATTCCAGCAGATGTTTCGCTTTGACAATGAGAATATTATACACTCGTTTCTTCCTCTATCTCAGGAAGAAATACCATTTGGCAGCAATTTGCTGGCTGGCCATGGGAACGAATCATAGATCTGATCAATGGCTCCATGACTTGAAAATGCCCTCTGAGAAGCAGGGAGGTTTACAAGCTATCTGGGTTTGTATCTTTTAAGCCAGCGTTCTAGCCCCTGGAATAAAGTTTGTTTGTTTAAATCATGGATCTGTGTTTGCATACAGTCACTGGTTTATGTGAATTTTAATTTCTTGGAAAGGTTTAACAACACAGCGTCATAATGTGCTGTCTGCTCTCTTCTTTGAAATCAAACGGGAGTTCTGCTACAAAATCGATGGTCTGATTTTTATTAATTTAGACTCAGACGACCATCCGTTAAGAAAGGGCAGCTAGCAGAGGGAGAAAAGGGGCATGCAGGGAAATGAAGACAGGGTACGGCCAAGTCAGAGTGCCTATGTGCAACCCAATGAATGCATAGAGACCACACTTGGGATTTCCAATGTCTCCTGCTTCCAGTCCAGAGTCACTGTAGAAGCCTACAGCTGAGGCAGTCCTGAGGCCAGTCACTGACCAAAAAGCGCCCATTCCTGACCCGCTGTTCAGTGTCTCATGATATGTATTGGCCACACTGTTCTTGTCATCCCACTCCTCTCTTTACTCTACTTCACCCTATGGTATTGTGACCTCCCAAATGTCATGCTCAGTAGTCCCTATTGCTGACTCAGTGCTACTCTGTCACAACTCTCACCCCTAGCTCGGCAGGCTGGAGTTCCTAGTGTCCTTGTGCAATTGCTGCAGCTGTGAATGCAACCTGGGGATTTGATATTTGCATTCGGAGGCTGGAATACACCAGAGGTTCGGATCCTCTCAAAAGCCTAGGGAATAAGACAATTATGCAATATGTAGGGGGGTTTTCAGGATGCAGAATTCTGGTTAATGTAATAATGTGGTGCTGTGCAGCAAGACCGCAGTGTTCAAATTAGCCAAAAGCTGACATAGTATTTCGTGTTAGAGGAAGAATCATAAAGCTTATATTTAGTTTGCTTTTGGGGAGAGTCAAGAAGAGAGTGATGAAAGAAGAAACTGTTTCCTTTCTGCACATTGTTTGGAAAGCAGTGTACTTACAGTAAAAACAGTGTTAAAATAATTTTAAGGAACTGATTTAAGCAAAGCACGACTATTTCAGCTGGACAGCCACTCCTTGTGTACCTGGCGCCACTGCATGGCATGTAAAGATCACACCCTTCCGGCGCTGTTTGAAAGCGAGATAGACCCGAAGAACCCTGCAATCCGATCATCTGATTAACATAACTCAGTCCGTAGGCTTTCATGCAGTGATTCCAGAGTCTAGCCCAACAACTTGTGGTTGAACTAGAGTATCTCTTTTAGAAAGTCATCTAGTCTTGATTTAAAAACTCTCAGCAATGGAGAGTTCATCACAGCCCTTGGTAGTCTGTTCCAAAGGTTAATTGTCCTTTCTGCTAAAAATGTCCATCTTATTTCTTGGTTGAACTTTGTTAACTTTAACTTCCAGCCATTTTGGAATCTTTGGGGGGAAGGGTAGCTCAGTGGTTTGAGCATTGGCCTGCTAAACCCAGGGTTGTGAGTTCAGTCCTTGAGGGGGGGCCATTTGGGGATCTGGGGCAAAATCAGTACTTGGTCCTGCTAGTGAAGGTAGGGGGCTGGACTCAATGACCTTTCAAGGACCCTTCCAGTTCTAGGAGATGGGATATTTCTATTATTTATTATACATAATCTAGTACCTAAAATGCTTTAATCATCTGCTGTGGCTTTTTATGGATATTGGGTGAAATTCACCCTACTTAGAACAATTAAATATGACTTAGCATAAGAGTTTTATGCACAGGGGCAAATTTCCCACACTGTGGTCAGCAGTTCCATAGCTACTAATAGATCCATGTGTATAATTATACATGATAGTTGCTCCTGCGAGGCCGATCATGCAGAGGCAGTGGACTCCAGCTTGAGAGCCAAGAGACTTGGTCCCTGATCTTGCAATGGACTGGATGTGAGCAGACCTCCACTGACGTTTCACCCGGGCACAGAAGTCCATCCACACAGAGTCTGTTACAGGAATGGGGATTGGGTTCCATCCCTGGCTCAGCCACTGTCTTGCCATGTGACTTTGAGCAGGACACTGAACCTCTCCATGCCTTGGTTTCCTTCTCTGTAAAATGGGGTAATAATGCTTCCCCACCTTTCTAAAGCATGTTGAAATCTACAGATGAAAAACCACTATCAGTGTGCTATGTATGATCATCAATTAAAGACAATGGGCGCTTTGCCCACATAAGAGTTTCAAAACTAGGGCCTCCCTGCTGCTAAGATTGTCTCCTCCATCTTCCAAACGGGGCACATTCTAGACAATACTGGGAGGGAGCTTGTGCAGCTGGTGACAGCCCAAGAAGTGGGAGTTCAAGAATGTGATGAAGGGTTGAATGCTGACCACATTTCCCAGGCAGCCAGCGGCCGAAACTTGGAGGAAACTGTGGAGGTCCCAAAGTACATAAATCCTGGCTTTGCTGCATGTACTGAGGACCACAGTAACAAATAATAACAATAGAAGGGGGAAATTAATGTAAAGGAAGAAGACAGAACATGATTCTGCTGTCAGCTATTGTTACCCGGGGTTCTTGCAACGCAAAGCGCTTGGTAACTTTTACTCTGGGCGAGGTGGTGTCAGGAAATAAATCAGGGGAGACACAGCCGTCCGACCGATAGATGGCTGGCACAAACAGGACAACACAAGAGTGCTTTCACTTAAAGCTAAACTTTACTTAGTCTCAAGCACTTACACACGTCCGCAACAGGTTAGTAACACACTCCCAACCCTTGATAATTACCGAAGCTGAGTGTGACTCTCGAGTGGCACAGTGGCAGCCCGTCTGCCAGTGGGGAACACAAGATGCATCCAGAGGGAGAGACCAGTCCTGAAGAGTCCACAGACGAGTCCCACTATCTCAAGCTTTCCCCCCTTATTTATACATTAGTAATAGAATGACATGTCCCTTAAAGAAAACTTGTTAAGCAAGCAGTTCCAATGGTCAAGCAAGAGGTTCCTTCTGATTATTGGTTAACCAGGTGTGGGTTTTTCCAGAGTTTGCAGCCTTGAGACTCCAATAGACATTCCTGGTGCACATCCTGCTCTTCTAAAATGCATCAGCAACTTCAACACAATTCTTATCAGGAAGGACGCGGGGTCAAGCTGCCCTTTCTGTGGCAGCCAAAACTCCCTCCCCTCCTGCCTTGGTCAAGCTGAGTTTGCTACATGGCCACTTTACAGCTTGCTGACTAGGCCGCCTTTAACAATAAGCCATATTGGTTTCAAGCACTTTACTGATTTGCCAAAGTCTCCCTGTACATTCTAGAAAAATATTGGCAGACCTTGACACAATGTCCAGTTCCACTTATAGTCCTAATTTGTGTCCAGTTTACACATCCTGAAAATACCAGTGTTTCTAAAGATCACTAATGAGCTGTTCCTGGATAATCTTGGATTCAAGAAGGACCTGGATCCCTGCCATCTCCAGCCTTCTCTTTTGATGCATGGCTTAATTAATTTTAGATCAGTGGATTTAAAGTCGCCGACCCCAGCCGGTAATTTAACTTTTGATTAGGTCCCATATTTAAAAGAAATTTATACAAAAAAAAAAATCTTGGACCGTCTTGCAATTAGCTTTCTTCTGAGCTAGCAATAATTGTAATTGATAGAACCCATTGGGCTTAATTCAGTGACACCCACATAAATGAGTCACTCCACTGAAGTCAATGCAACAGTAGCAAGATAGTATAAAACCAGTGGAAGTCATAGAAACGTCTGGCCATGTATTTTTGAACAATGAATAAAGCGAACGAATTTGCTGAATGCTTTCATGGTGAACGTATTTCTGACCTTTTCTCTCCAGTGTTGTTATCTTTCTTTTTTAAAAGGGAAAGTGGATTCCAAGATAGACACTGGAATTTAATCATTTCTTATCAGTGTGAAACTTTGCTGCCCTGGAGGAAAGCAATGGAGGTTAAAGATTTGAAAATATGTAACCTAGTGGGAATGACTATTTGTAAGTTTGCTTTTATCTGAGTCTTGTTAAAGACACAGAACATTAAGTATCCAGCAAAAATAAAAAATCAATAGACTTTATCCCAATATTCTGCTTCCATCAGGTGAGTCCCTGTGCATGGAAGTAGTATGCCCACTGTATGGACAAAAAGGTAATCACTTTTGCCTAAGCCACTAATGCAATTTAATGAGCCAGGCTTGTCAAACCACAGCATTCAGGGGCCTGATCTTACTCCAGGATTGGGCCCTACAGGAGATGGCTAATAAATTGTTACTTGTACAAAAAAGTCCTATTCACAAAGAATTTGAAGAAGACTGAAGTTCTTTATCAGTTGTTGCTAAGGTAGCTATCTGGATTAAACTGATGTTTGTAGATGATCTGCAAAGATGCCTGGTAATGATATTTCATTTTATAACGTTGAATTTTTTCAAAAATGTAAACAATGCTAGAGTGTCTACTGAATAGATGCGTACTTTCAGAGCGAGAGAGAGAGAGAGATTTATCTATTTTCTGCTAATCCATGTTTTTTTTTTAAAGTGGTTGGCATATAGTTTTTGGAGTCAGGTTTCTACTTTGGTTAATGAATGTATAGAGAGGGTACAGAAGTGAGAGATATAGTGGTTGGCTTTATTCACAGTTACACTGTGACAACAGTTTGGAAAAGCTGATTTTGAAAGGGTTTATGCTGCAATTTTATTCTGACCAGTGAACTTATCTAGATATGATTAAAGAACCGAACTGCTTGAAAACAATAATACTTAGCTCTTTTTCAGAAATGCATGTGCACAAAAGTCCATGTGCACTGGAGTGCCTAATTTTGCATGGGCAATTATCTTGCAGTACACTCACTTAACATCCAACTGGCCACATTTGAGCACCATTACTGTACAGGATGGTGAGCACAACAATTGAGCACACACTTTTCCATATATTTGCTCAAATTTTTGGGGAGAAAGGCATTAAAAGAGGAATGGTATTAATGGGAGAAGCTTGGGTATTATATTACTGAAGGCCACACTTTACGTTTGAGTAATGTTTTCTCTGCCAGAATGAAAGTTATGCTGTTAAATCTCTTCCTTGAATTGAAACTGTGTGTTGTTAGAGTCTAAGACACCTAGATCCATGCACAGGCACTTGGATAGTTGCATGGATAAACTGAAATAAATAAATACACTCTGAAAATCTGGGTTGATTCATCTTCAATGTGTTTTCAAGTAACTAATTGAAATCCATCAAAACAGCATTATTACATGAAAGTAGTACAAGAAAATAGTATTATTACATGAATGGTGTTAATGATTGCAAAATGCATTGAAGAAGTGCAAAGTGCTCTGTAAGTGCTAAGCTTTATTTATTAATAATATTTTATTTTATTTTATTATGGAGCCTTGCTAAAGTGATCATTTAAGATCAGATCCTACTAGTCTTACACTCATTGAGTAGTCCCTGCTCCTCAAGTGGTGCTATAGACTCCAGTGCAACTAATGAGGGAGGAAGGGACCTCACAATATGAAGCAGAAGATGGGACAATTGTGATCATCCTGTCTGGCCTTGGAATGGAGTAAATTACATTCATACAGAGGGCCAAATCTTGCCCTTCATCACACTTGCACAGCCACAATGAACCACAGTGAGCCTTTGTCAAACTGAGGGGGAGGAAGGAGGTTATCTGAAATATACTATTAGCTTGCAGTTATTAAATGGACTATATTTTCTTGAGGCCAGCTCTTACTCACTGTTTCCCGGACTGATTACGAAGTAAAAGATCTCAGGCCCTTAACCATTTTAGGATAGTGAAATTATTTACAGTGTCACACGTACCAGGGAAGGATCCCAACATAGTCAGTATATTGTACATGTTCTTTTTTCCCCATCTTTTAGCTAAATCAGCACTCTCAGTGCAAAAGCCAGTTCCCAGAAGCATCATGTGGATTTGTGACACTCCTTGGGAGGCTTTGCCGTTCATAAACCAATGAGTGGATTACACTTTATCCATATGGAGTTTATTATCTGTGACAGAAATAATATGGATAATCCTCATAACCCAAGTAATCCATGAAAAATTTAATACATGTTACTAAGATAAATTAACCAGATGGGGCCAGAAGAATTTGGCCTGTTCTTGAGTGATGGATGTGCCTGAGATGCAAAATTTGGGTCAAGATCTGAACTTTCCTAAAGTCTGAGGTGTTTGGGTTTAGGATTTAGGTTGGGCACCATATCGTATCATCAGTTGTTTTAACTGGTTCAGGACACCATGCATAAGAGAACAGGACACAATGACTATCACTCATACACTGTATGAGAAGCATTGAAACCAGTACAGTACCTATTACTCTAATTAACCATATTTTGGGGTTATACATACTCATTGAATGTTTGCTCTATGCATCGTATTTCCCGCTCAGACATATGTTGACTAATACATTTGGAGCCTGCAGCAATGGAGATGTCTATCTCACACAGGAGCAAATACAACTACAGTTTTACTACCTGCGGGAGAACAGGTGAGGGGGAGAGGGTACGGATGTGCAGAACCCATACAGGAGGGGTTGCTATAGAGATCAGCTCTCAGCATGCTGTCATGAAGGTGAATTGACAGCCAGGCAAGGGCAGGCCTGCAGGGGGAAGTAAGTGGTTTTGCAGGTTGGTTGATCCACAGGCCATTATTCCCCCAGGGATAGGCTTTGCTGTTGCTATAAGGCCTGGTCTGACCCACCAAGTAGCTCAGCCACCTGGCTCTGTTTTCCCCAATCTAACCTAAAAGAAAATGATTTGGAGTCATGGGTGCTGCTAGGAAGCCATGGGACCAGGGAGTCATGGATGGACGGTCAGAATCAGTAAGCCTTCCTCACTCATGAAAAAGGGGCTTGGTTTTTATTCAATTACTGAGCAAATATTCCTTACGACACTATGGTGTAACACAATACCTCAGCATCTACCCACATAGCGTAAGCCACTTTCACCGATGGGAAAGCATAAATTGTGAAAGAATGTCATTTGCTACAGTAGGACCCTATAAAAGTCCAACCGCCACAGAGTAAAAAGGAAGATTAACTATTGTTGGGCATGCTGCAGCAAAGAGGATTATGTCAGATGCCAATTATCAGCTAACTCATTACATTCGTCTAACTGAGGTCTGCAACTGAGTTCCAGAGTATTTTTAATTGGTCCTGTGACTTATTGTGCTATATTCAATGCTAATCCAATGAAAACCTTTGCCATTTTCACTATTGATATAATGCCAAATATTTTTTGGAGGGGTGTGGGAGGATCTTTTATTAATCTCATAATCAAATGCAAGCCAAATACTTTTGTGGCTTTGGTGCTTTTGCTAAATTGACCATTCAGGCCTGGCTATACAGAAAGTAAGTTGACAAGAAAGAAAGTTTACAAGCATAGTTTGGCTGTGATCTTTCTGAAAGATGGGTAAATGTATAGTTTACGGATAGTGTAATCAGTATGCAAAGCAATCTGGAAGTATTTAAAATAATCTGGAAATGATCAGCTGAGTCATTAAAAATCGAGATCAGTGAAAAGCGATACTTGTGTGGTGCCTATAAACAGTGACAATTAGGAATTGTATGTAGTTAAATCAAGCTCTTTTTTCTAAAGGCTGTATTCTGTCCTCTGAAGGAGGTGCACTTCCCTATGGAAGTGAACTGCTCCTACTTAATAGCCCTATTTTTAAAATTACTTCCCTAGGTAAAAATTGGTTTGCTGGACATTATATTCAAGCAGTACGGTTTTCCTTCATGCAGCACGTAGGTGCAAATTGAGTCAGTCAGGATATGACTACAAAGGCAGTTAGTGCTGACAGTTTAAAGAATGAAGTTTCTCTGTGTGGGAAAAAAATCAGATAAAACATCCTGTGATGGTCCTCTCTCAGGGGTGGGTCAGTAGGGTAGCATTGCCTAGTGGTCAGGGTGTAGGCCCATGACTTGCAGGGGGGTTGTTGGTAAGGGAGCCCGGGGCCCTCCCATGCCACTAGGCTCCAACCCAAAGCTCTTTGAGGGCTATGCCCCACCCCCACCCACCCCCCGCAATGGTCCCACAGTTGTCATCTGCATTTAGGCGGAGTGAAGGGTGTCCACAAACCACAAGGCAGCTTCAGGCGGCTGTGTGTAGCTCTCTACCGCTCTCGTGCAGCAACTGCAACTTCCTCCTTCAGCGGTATGGCCTACCCACCCTCCTGGGCCAGCTGTGTCCTAGGGCTTTCCCCTGCTGGGGTCATTGAAACAAAATAGAGGGGAATGAACAAAACTCGGAGTGCCTATGAGAGGCAGAGGGAAATGCTTCCCTCTCAAGCTGTCTTAGCAGCAGGGCCTCCCTTTCCTCCGGGAGGGACCTTTGGGCAGTTGTTGTGTGGAGAGATTCTGTCTTGCCCTCAGCTCTCCGCTGCTGGAGCTACAGGGTGCAGGTCTGCTCTCTTCTCTGGTCTGCCCCCAATTGAGCTGCTCCGCTGCCTTTAACTCTTCCCCATTTGGAGCATTTCCTACAGGTGTAGCAGGTGGGGCTGGCTGAGCCCAGAGCAGTTCTTTAACCCCTGCTTGCCCAGGGTGGGGGGTTTGTATACCACGACACACATCCATAGTTTAAGAGTTTATTATCTTTAGATTATTAGGAGCCAGTGTAATGAGAATACCAGAAAAATGAGCTCACAAAAATGATACACTCTGAGAGACTGATTTTTTGTATGGCTTCATGCTAAAATAAACTTCAGTAAAGAAACTGGTGCATAGTATAGACGGTCATCTGAATATATTTTCTAGAGTATAGCCTAGATTCTCTCAAAGCAGTAGCCATGTTTTTACTTTAATGTAGATAGAACGTTGATGCATTTTTATTTATTGCTTCCTGTTCTATATTAAAAGAAGTGAAAATAAATGAAGGGTGATGGCAGTACTAAGGCCACTGGGTAAAAAAAAAAAAAAAAATCACAGATAGCTTTATATTTGTGACATTACCGTTTTATGATGATACTTTTTTTTAAATTAGGCACTGCACTTATATTTCAAAGTTTCTGTGTTAGCACGTGCTAGCAGTAGCCCGGAGGATTTAGAACTGACCATTTTATCTTGGTGAAAATGACTCATGAAATGTGAATACATTCTTAGATTAGCAGCCTGCTGACAGGAGTTCCACTGAGAAGACAAAAAGAATGATTGTTCTCTCTTCTGGTCACAAATCCACACTCCACACTCAGTCCCACAGTAGCTGGACATTCCTGGTAAACAGCTCAGTACAGAAAGTTGCTAGGCACTTTCTGCTGTGATCCAAAAGCACTTAAATTTAACCGTGTGAGTTCTTGAACTACCGAAGACAGGATTGGGGGCCACAGTGCCTAGCAGCTTGCAGGATCAAGCCCCAAATGATCAGCAGTGAAATAGTTAATAACATTGGCATAAGGTCCATACCTCTCATAGTACCATAGGCCTGAATTTTCCAAGGTCAGCATTTGTTTTGGCAGTGTAAAATTGCACACTCAGTATTTGCACCTGTACTCTGTAGCCACAAACTCCTACTTTGCACACAAGTTGGTCCCAGTGGTTTTCTGGATGTCAAATTCTCACTCACACAGACACACAGAGCTGTGAATCTATACCAAGCTGGTGCAGCCAGTATATATAAAGAAATAATCTGTAAGTGTTTCCAGCAAAATGCAGCTTAATACTAATTGGTTTGCCGAGTGCTGCTGCTTTCCTCCTGGGTTAAGGTGATCAGAAAGTGTTTTTGTTTTAAAGGGAAAACAAACAAACAGTTTCGTCTTCTCCTTCACCCCTGTTCTCTGCAAGCCCATGACACTGTTGATACGAGGTTTATTGCAGTCTAAAGGGAAACATTTTTATAGGAGCTTCTTGTGCAAGTGTTGGCAGCATGTCACAGGTTTATCAACAGCCTGACATGCAGGGATTGAAATATGGATGCTTTGAAAATATCCTGCACTAAACAGTATTGAATGGGGTTCCTCACTGTCTCCATATATTATAGTTCAACCAGTGTATTTCACAACCAGTTACGGGGGAAACTGGAGCCACCAAGAGTACCCAGCCCAAGAACCTCTTTGAGAGTAGGCAATCCTCATCAGTAATCAGTTTATAGTTGGTTATCTGTGCCCTCTGGCTGGCTGTAAAATGGCATGTACAGTCTAATGAACTATAGAGAGGACGTCACAGAATAATTGCAGATAGATCTCAGGGCCTGAAATAAAATTGATCCAAGTGTGGAAAGTTCTCATGATAGTTACAACCAGTTTTTAAACAATATCCAAAAAATGAGCACATGGGACCTTTTACAATATGAAATTCATAGTTTCCACATAGCAACTGTTAAAAGTTTCTTAATACAGAACAGGGTTTTGCTGAGCTCACATCTGCGTTGATTACCAGGATAAGCTGTTCCTCTGTTGCTTTACGGCCACTGCAGCTACCAGCGGTTTACAGCTATTCAAATGATATGCCCTCTTCCGCGTCAGAGTCACGTCTTCGAAAAGGACTTTCCTCCACTGCCATGCCTCTGCCCCTCTCCCCAGAGACGATTAAAGAGTGACTCTCTTCACACATTAAAACAAGTACAAATGGTGGAAATGATCAGACGCATGCTGACTGTCACCTTGCAATCCCTCTGCCTTTGCTGCGTCACTGTTCTTTTCCTGTACATTATCTATCAAGGGGAAGCAACTTGGGCCAGATGCTGATTTCACTTACCCCAGTTGTAAACTTAGGGCTTGTCCACACAAGGGACACTGAGGAAAATGAATCTGAATTAACTAAATATATGGCTTTAAAGTGGATTAGTAAAATTGCATGAAACCTCTGTTCAAACTAAACTGAAGTAAGGCCACTGTAATTCTGACTGAACCCACACAGAGGTTTCATGCAGTTTAACTAATCCACTTTAAAGTCACACCTTTAGTGAATTCAGATTAATTTTCCCGAGTGGACAAGTCCTTAAAGTAATTCCACTGCAGCCAATGGAATTAATTCAGATTTACACTGAGAAGAATCCTGTCCTGTGATTCAGAGCCACTGCAGAGGTGCCCCAATGAGACGCACCACTGGCCTGGAAACCATATTTGTCTTCAATAGAGGTGGCACTAGGCCTAAGGAAACCTAACCCCAACCCTCTATTATTGGACTGCCGCCCTTCCCAGGGGCCCAAATAGGAACCACTATTGTTTTACCTTAAATTGCAACCATAGGCTGCTCAAGACAATCTGGTGCCCATAAGCAAAACTTCAGTGTGCTGCCCCCCCGTAATGGTCCCTCGCTCTCCTGCTCGGAGGGAGGCCACTCAGTCCAGTCCTGTCTGGCCAGGACCAGAGTCCGCAGGACAGCCAAGAGCCCACAATAGGGCTGGGCGATCAATAGTCACAGTCAGGCTTTAGCCTGGGTCTGAGCGGCTTTACCTATCAGCCCTTAAATAGAGTCTATAACTGAGCTGGGGGCCTGGGCTTGAGGAGGCTCGGGCAGCCAGCAAACAAACCGTCTACAGGTGCTGGTAACGATGGCTCCTTCTTCAGGTCTAGAGCTTCCCTGCACAGTGTAGGGAGTCAGCCACCCCGGGGTGGAGTGGCAGGAGGACGTGGGCCCACCCTACTCCACTGCATCACAGCCCAGGGCCCTAGCAGGGGCAGGATTGGCTGCCCCTGCATTGGTGGGGATCCAGCCGCAACACGCCGACTGAGCCACGCCGGGCTCTGCAGCCGGCTGCTCCGTGGTTGCCCCTGGGCCACTTCCTGCCTCCCCGGGTTTCGGTACCTGTGACCTCCAGGCCTCTTCCGGCTCCTTCGGGGACACGGCAGCAGGCACTCCGGGCCAGTCCTCGTCGGTGTCTGGGGATCAGGAACAGGCAGGCGTAGGTTCCCCTCCGGGATGCTGCAGAACAGGCAGAGCGTCCTTCGCCTCCGCAGGCTCTGCCCCAACTGTGCTGCAAGGCCGGCCTTTTATACTTCCAGCCACTCCCCGGTGCTTCTGGCGAGAGGGGTGGGGTGATCTAGGCTCCGCCCTCCAAGGGAATTGTAATGGTGCCTTGCTCTCCAATTCGGAGGGAGGCCACTCAGTCTCACTACACCCCCCCTTCATAGGCCTATGGCAGCATATTTGGCCCTGCCGCCCCTCCATCATGATGGAGAAGTGCCAGGTCAAATTTGAGTGAGTGGCATTGCGACCTGGTGCACAGGGTCACAGTGCCATTCAAATCTGCCACCCTAAGCAGCTGCCTAGTTTGGCTATAGCTAGAGCGTCTCCCTGATTGCAACTGCTTAAGCCACTGTACTGAGGATATCTGCTATCGTCCCCTTTCTGCCAGTTCTAGTATAATACCTGTTCACTTTAACCATCAGTGGGACACCTGGGGCTAGTGCTTATATGGCCTAGCAACTGAAGCACCTTTAACACTTGCCTCTAAGTCATGGTACACCTGGTGCACTGCCTTAGAGGTCTGGCATACCACAGCACTGAGCAGCTGTAATACTTGCACCTTGGTGAGGGGGGTTGGATTGTTATGGCTGGTCCACCTGTCAGGTCTTGCATCATAACGAGTATTATTTATTATCTCTATTATCGTAGTGCCTAGGGACTCTACGATAGGCTCTGGGCCCTATTGTGGTCAGTCCTGTACAGATGAGTAACAAGGAGGACAGTCTCTGACCCAAGGAGCACGCCACCTACATGGCAGACAGGACAAAACAGGTGGACAAAACAGACAAATAGGCTGGGCATGGTCTGAGTTTGGTTCTATACATTGCAGCATCTGTGCTGAACATTTTCAGAATGACTAGCAGCTGCATTCTGCCCTCAGAGTCCATGGAAGTTGCACATGTGGATCTGAGAAGAGAATTTGTCCCAATATCCCCTGGCATGAGACACACTGAGATACACTTTCAGCATAAACTGTTCTAGTAATAAGGGAAGAGGGAGACATTGCTGCTGAATTAACGTAGAATCCCCTTGCTTTTGTAAGAATGTTATGTTGCCTGTGACTATCATTTAATGTACAGTGGGTTTTCTTATTCCTTTTTCAAGGTGATTCTGCATATTTCAGTCCATTGGCGGGATTAGGCTTTGGGTAAATCTGAAGTCCTCACTGCAGCTTGAGTGTTTTGCTAAACTTGGAGGGAGAATTGGTTCAGAAATGAAGGTTTGGTACAGCAATCAGTGAGAATGGTGAACTGCCTGACACGTCATGTTTGCTAACGTCTTCTGATGTTCTTGTCACAGAATGAAGTGGTCCGGAACCTGACATTCACCCTCTGCCTGCTTACAACTGGCCACAAATTGCAATAAACTGGGAGCCAAATTGTGTCTGCACCGGGTAAAAGATCCTCAGCCAGAAACAGCCAAACAAGCCTTTGGTTGCCCATTGATGGAAATGTCTTATAATTCGACAGGAGAAAATGAATTCAATTCCCCCCAGAATTTAACTGTACCCAGCGCATCCACTCCAGCTGAGAACAGCATAAAGGAGCCTTGTACCACACCACTGAGCAATGATACTTTATATTCCAACACAAACAGCCCTTCAGATTCTTGTGTGAAACCTCTCTGCGATGCAGCATCCGAAAAGAAAAGCCAGTGCAACGAAGGAGTTAAATATGTCTCCTCCGAAGGAGTCAAGTGTGGGTGGGGGGCTTTCACGCCTGCTTGTTTACAGTTCTTCAACACACCTAAGGGCGTCTTGTTATTCCTCTGTGTGGCTTCTTTTTTGCAAGGGATGATAGTGAACGGCTTCATTAATACAGTCATCACCTCAATAGAACGGCGCTTTGACCTGCACAGCTACCAGAGCGGACTGATTGCAAGCTCTTATGACATAGCGGCATGTGGCTGCTTGACGTTTGTCAGTTACTTTGGGGGCAATGGGCATAAACCGCGGTGGCTGGGATGGGGAGTGCTCATTATGGGAGTCGGCTCCATTGTCTTTGCATTGCCCCACTTCACCACTAGCCAGTATGAAGTACACCTGCCAAAAGAGAACGGCATGTGCTCTTCCAACCAGAGCATGCCATGTGCGGAAAGCGTCTCGATCCTCTCAAACTACAGATTTGTCTTCATGCTCGGGCAGTTCCTGCATGGTATTGGAGCGACACCACTCTACACTCTTGGAGTGACCTATTTAGATGAAAACGTCAAGTCTAATTATTCCCCTGTGTATATTGGTAAGTCAAGTAGCCTACTGAGGAAAAGCCTTCTGTTCTCTTCAGTCATGTTGGCTGAAGAGAAATCAAATGCGTCTGTGCTGGCCCGGAATGTAAAGTGCTGGAGGAGCTCACCAGGGGTAATCCAAGTCATTTGTTCCAAATATCACAAGAGATGAAAATAGGAGAGGGGAAGCAACAGGCTGGAAGATTTTGAGTTTTCCCTCCAGTGATTTACAGGCAAGAAGAATGTTGTGAGTTGCCTGAATATTACAGCAACTAGATGCATTACTTTAAATCTCCAGGTTCATCCCCCCCCCCTCCTCTCTACCCCCATATATATCTGAACATTGCAGAGCTCTGACATCTGACCAAGTATATGAATTTCAGGTCTGACCTCAGCTTCTACACTTAGAACACAATCCACTGGTTCTTTGTCCTTCCCCAAACCATGCGATAATATCCTCAAGATCGCATTTCTCCTTTTAGTGCTACAGCATGAGAAGGGCATTGATAATAATAAAGATCCTCTTCTATGCATGGCTAATCATATGGCAACGGCAAAAGACCTCTAATATAAATTGCTGTGATAGGGAATATGTTCACTAAGGGCCTAATCTGGAGTCAATTGAAAGACTCCAGTTGGCTTTGGATAGACCTGTGGGCCTGAGCTGTAATACCGGAGGGCTGTGGAGATAGAGGAAGAAACCACAAGGGTCTGTTCAGGTCAGTGGTCCATGTCACTATTCTGATGGCAGTGATGGGTGGAGCAAAACATAGGCTCCAATCATGCAGTCACTACCATGCAAGTTGCTTGCCATGGTCAGTAGTGAGACAACAGGCGTATTCCCAGTAGCAAGCATTATGCCCAGTAGTCCGTGCTAACAGGATCAAGCCCTTGACTGGTAAATAATAAAAAAAGTTGACTCCAAATTATATAGTAGTTTTTCTGCTGAAACCAGTTTAGGCTCCCATCTGACAAACACATGCACGTGCATTGCCTCCAAGGATACTTGGACTAGTCCCAAATACATGATTGTCCATCTGCCTATGTCACAACCATGGGAGGAATAAATGGAAATGGTGTGACTCAGACTATACGCCCATGCAAGTCTGTGCGAACCAGGTCTGCGTGCCTGCTTCCTCTTTTGCTGGAGCATGTGGGGAGGGAGGGTCAGGAAGGAGGCAGACTCACAGTTCCTCCCTCTACTTACGGAGACAGTATGCGGAGTGTCATGATTTGCTGCTGGTAAAGACGTGCAGGAAATTACTGACTTCCCTGAGTGACAGAAGCAGGGGGTGGATCTTGTTATTCTTTTTACCACCCAGAGAGCTTGTATTTAATAACAACCAATATATGTTCATCTAAATGTTACCTGGCACCGCTGTGAGAACCTGCTCTAAACTACAGCCAGCCAGGCTCTTCTGCCCCCTACAGTCCAGAATCCCGCCTTGCAAAATGAAGGAGGATCTTTGCTGGCTGCAGTCCACAGCCTCCACAGCACTGACCGTTGCCCCACAGCGGAAGGGAGCTGAGACACCAGAGCTGTGTGTGTGAGTCCAGAGCTGTAACTACCCATTTTAGTGCCCAGGGTGAGCAAGCGTATTTGCTGCCACTTTTTTTTTCAGCATTTGTCCGGTCCATTTTTCTGCCCCTGCGGTTTTGCCCCCGGGGCAGCTGTCCTGCTCACCTCACTGTGGTTACGGCCCTGTGTGAGGCACGCTTCCTTCCAGAGCTGCACTTGAGACCATGGCACTTTCATACCACTCCCTTGCCCAGTGCCTACTGTCACCCTAGGATTTTTTGCACCGTTTCATTTGAGGGCTAGTTTAAAGAAAGAGCAGAGTCAGGGCTTTCAGTGAAATGCAAAGGATTCTGTAACACTGATTGTTTTCTTTTTCAGCTATTTTCTACACTGCTGCAATTCTTGGGCCCGCAGCAGGTTATCTGGTAGGAGGAATGTTTCTAAATATTTATACTCATATAGGCAAACAGTAAGTTGGTAAAAATAATCTTGTTCCT
Organism: Malaclemys terrapin pileata; assembly: GCF_027887155.1. Lineage (NCBI taxonomy): Eukaryota > Metazoa > Chordata > Testudines > Emydidae > Malaclemys > Malaclemys terrapin. Next base: position 7,796,500 of record NC_071516.1, on the reverse strand, counting down.
TTTCCTTTATGCTGTGCAGTTCCTTTAAAAAAATGAAATGAAACCTTTGAAGACGATGGGTAGTTTTCCATTTAAGTTGCTAAAGGGGTTTTGTCCAGCAGTGAATTTGTAAGTGGGCTGTGTGTGGGTATGAAACCAGAAAGATGGGTTTTCATTAATGGAAAAGAATGATTCACAAGCCTTATTTTTCTAAATCCATCAGCTTTGTGGTTTGTCATGTGCTGGAGCTGAGCTGTGGTGAGCAAGAGGATTTCTTGAATGAGTTCCCCTGTGTATGCACCATGTCACCTTTTCCAGTATGCCTCACAATGATTCTGCAGTGCCACCTAGTCACTCTTTGGTTTACTGGGGGGAGTTTCTTTTTCATTTGCAGCAAATGAATGATCCTTGCAAAAGTGTTTTAAGCCTGGCCTGTCATTTTGCTGTGACATTTGGTAGATTAGTGGACAGGATCATTTTGTTTTGTTGTTTCTTTCGGCAACGAGCCTTGTAGCAGAAGATTGATCTGCTATTGAACGCAGGCCTGGGTGACAAAAATAGAAATGAAAATGGAACCCGGAACGGATGAGAGCTCAGAGATAAATACAGTGTTAAACAACTCTCTTTTCAGGCTCATTGTCATGAATGATCCGTTATAGTTGCCAATAGGGCTGTGGGTCTGAAAGGAAGAATGGTCCAGTGGTTAGGGTGCTGGCCTAGAACTTGGGAAACCTGGATTCAATTGCCTGCTCTGCCATGGCCTTCCTGTGTGACCTTGGGCAAGTCACTTAGTCTCTTTGTGCCTCAGTTTCCCACCCATGGAATGAAGATGATAGTACTCCCCTATCTGACAGGGGTGTGGTCAGGATAAAGACATTAAAGATTATAAAGTGCTGAGATTAGGGTGGCCAGATGTCTCGATACTATCGGGACCATCCCAATATTAGGGGCTTTGTCTTATATAGGAAACTAAACCCCCCCAAAGTGTCCTGATTTTTCACACTTGCTATCTGGTCACCCTAGCTGAGGTACTACAGTAGCAGGGGCCATATAAGTACCAATAACAAATTGTGTTGGCCAAGATGGGGGGGTGGCTTACAGTAGCAAGCTCACATTTGAGCATTAGCGTAGGTAGCCAGGTGTAAAAATACCTTGTTTATTCATTCAGAAGCCTGCTTGTATGCACAAATCGTAGAGGCACCACATCAGAGCCCTGGTTGCAATGGTTTCAGCACCTCCAGCTCCCAGTTTTGCACCCAAAAGAAGCAGCCAGATTTTCAGCAGAGCTCAGCTCCCATTTCGGCATCTAAATGAAACAGGCAGATTTTCAGAAGTGCTCCCAGCCGCTCTTGTTGCCAAAGTGGTGGGTTCTCCATAGGTCTCAGTGGGACCTGTAGAGTGCTGGGCACGTTTCGAATTCAGCTCGTTTTGCTCAGCTGCCGAGACAAGAGCTGGGCTCTCTGTCAAATCCGACCTCAACTGCTGAGCGCTTTTGAGTTTGTCTGATGTTATATTCTCAGTTACGTTTTGTGCTGTTTCCACACGCATTGATCAGATTTTCAGCTCTTTGGTTACATACAGAAAGGGGTGGAAAATGCTGCAGTACTTCACTTCCCCTTTGATTCCAATCATGAAACCCAAGCACTAAATTTACTCTGCTGCTCTCTCATGTGATAAGACACCCCGCTGGCAAACCGCGTAGGTGTTTGGAACATCTGAGCTTGGAGCGGCTTTGAAGCGGCAGTCACAGAGGTTGTGTCGCCGATGGAACTCACCTGTGCCAGCCTTTGAATTTGCCTTTAGTTCGGAAGGATGATTTGTGCAGTTTGTTTGCGAATAAAGAGCCCTTTGGCAGAGTTTCTATTGCACAGTTAGATGAGGGTTCTGAATACTCAGGCTTGTTCAGCCTTTTGTACTGGGTTTTGTTATGATTGACTTACAGGAGAATGCCAAGGGCTGACAGTACTTTTCACACTGCTATTGAGCACTGACTCCAGGCTGGGAACACCCAGCCACATGTCGTTTTTCTTGCCACAGTCCTTACTCAGCCGTACAGGAGAATATGGGGGATAAAGCCCTGTAATTCCCCTGCTGAGTCTTGGCCAGATTGTTATTGCAGGGACAGCAGGGGCTACTTGCTGCTGGCAGCGAATGAGTAAGAAGCGCCGGGAGTGGGAGAAGCCCTAGTTCTGTTCCCCCCCCCACAGAGTAGCTGTCTGGGCACAGGGAGGAGAGAAAGCTGTTCTGGGAAAAGGAGGGAAATATTGTATTCCAAGTTCCCCAGAGGAAGGAAAGCAGGGTGGAGCTGTGACTCTCTGGGTCTGCCCCTGGGACAGCACAGCTCCACACAGCCCCTTACCCAAGGCAGGCTGTAAAGTTAAAATGTAGCCCATAGTGAGGTTTTAATAGTAAAGATAAGTCTTCTCTAGTTCCTTACAGCACAGAGCCCCCTTGGACAGTGGTTTTATTTTTCAGTAAGAAGTAAAACCCAAGGACTAAAATCTGCTCTCAGATGCACCTGTATAAATCTGCTATCTCCATTGCCGCCAGGGGCATTACTTCAGATTTATACTAGTGTCAGGAAGAGCAGAATTTGGCTCCAAGTTTTCAGTTTGTCATGTGCACAAAATATACCTGGGGGCAGATTGCCCTCCGCCTTGTGCCAGTTTTACTTTGCTGACTTCACCTGCTACTCCTGATCCATGCCAGGGTTAGGGTGAAGAAGCCTCTAATGTTCCGTCCCAGTTAGGTAACTGCCTTCCCCGCTTTGTTCTTTTATAGAATGGATCTAACCCCAGATAATACTCTCTGGGTTGGGGCCTGGTGGATAGGATTCCTGGGTGCTGGAGCTGCTGCCCTTCTCACCGCCATTCCCATTCTGGGTTACCCTCGCCGGCTGCCAGGTATACGAAGAATGAATCCTGAATAACTTCGGGGAGAACACTTGGGGATCTTCTTAATGGAGGACGGCTGCCGTGACTCATTAGCCTGTGTTTCAGTGGAGCTATTGCCTGAGCCTTGCTGCTGCTGTGATACAAACCTTGTTTCTCATTTCAGTGTCACAGAGTTGATACGTCTATGGATGAGGCCATGCAAATTGGCTGCTTTAGGTTGGAGCGGAAAGAACTTAATCATTAGATGTTAATTACTCCAGTGGGGCAGAACCCTGTTTCTTTGTTTTGTTACTAGTAGCCTGCTATTTATGCTGTCCTTTATGCCACCAGCACTTGCATTCAGGCAGTTATCCTCAGCTTGCAAGCTATACATCTCTGCCTATACACGGGGAAGGAACAAGATACAATTTCACCCATGTATTTTGTTCCCCATTAAGGTCTTTTGTTTGCTTCTCTGTCCTCCCCTCCATCTCTGTCTTTTGTCTTTTGTTCTCATTTGCTGAACATTTGAGATAATGTGACATTTTCTGCCTGTCCCGCAGATGTGCATAATACTTTGATTGTCATTAACACCTACGGGCTGACTCCTCCAATTTTGAGATATGCCTGACTAAATGTTGCCCTTCTGGATGAATGCCAATGAATGAGGAAACAATAGGCTGGGAAAAAAGTTCTTGTATTTTAAAGTGTAATTTATACATTGATTTCACATCTTCCATTTCACAGCCACCTGTCTTCCCAGTGTTTCGTTGTCTTTCTCTGTTCCGCCCCTTTATGCTTCTTATGAACGAGTAGAGAGAAAGTGGGATAAATGTGAGACAAAGGAATTGGAGAGAGAGAGGGCTTCAAAGGAATAAATTGGAGTCAAGCACCCAACTCCCATTAACTTTCAAAGCTGCTCTTTGTTGGGAAATGGTAAAACATTTGCACAAAAGTGTCCCATGGAAAAAATTTTGCAGGAAAAAAAATCCTCTTTTACATGGAAACATTTTTGTTGAGCATTTTCTGACTAGCTGAGTCATATTAGCATCAGGTTTATACTACAGTGCTTTTTTCCCTCATGAATTTGCTACTTGTGTGGCACATAAACCCTCCTCTCATATAGTCTCTATTTCCTACATCAATGTTTTCAGGATCCCAGCGCTACATCATCATGAGAGTCTCTGAGACTCATCAGCTGAAAGACGGGAGCCAAGAAATGGCATCGGATCCCGCCTTTGGGAAAACAGTTAAAGACCTTCCACGGTGAGTACCTTTGCGTGTGCATGACATTCAGAGAGCTCTTACCAAAATTAGGGAAATGGTCCCAATTTCATCTGGCTTTCTACAATAATAATTGAAATACTTTGCAATACCTGGGGCTTGATCCTGAAGGATGCTACTGAAATCAGTTTGAGTTGATGACACTCCGCATCTTCCAAGATCAAGCCAATCATCCCCAAAGCACTTTACAAACATTAATACTATAATGCTCCTGTACAGATCGGTATCATCAACCCCATTTTACAGATTCAATGGTAGAGCCAGGAATAAATCTAGGAACTTTAGTCACCAAATGCAGCTCCATAGTTGACATGGGGACAATTTACATTCCTGGAACTGTTTGTGTTTCAGCCTTTGAAATAAACCCAAGTTCAACGATGGTCCAGTGCATACAGCATCTCAGTGTGTTACAGCAAGTGTTACCTGTAAGATTGTTTTCATAAGCACAGTTTTGTGGCCACAGAGACCCACGTACCATCCGGGATATGTGACATGGTGGGTTTTACAGCAGGTGGCTTAATACCAATCACAACTGTAGGCTAAACCAGTGTTTCTCAACAACCGGTACGTGGACCGACACTGGTCCCTGAGATCTCCCTGACACAGTTTAGGAAGGAGCAAGGTGGTCCCTGGTACCAAAAAGTTTGAGAAACACTGATCTAAACTACATGCACAGGCACTATCTTTTGATTCTTCCCCTTAAACTTGTATTATTGCTTATAAACTGCTCACTCTGCATCACTGCTCACTTGTTTATTGTCCAGTGTTTCCTCATCTTTGTCTTCTCTGAGCTTTTCTTATTTTCCTCTTATTTTAGTCCCATGTTGGCTTCCTCATATGTCCCTATAATGTTCATCTTTGTTTCCTTTTCTTGCTCATAGCAAGTCTAATACAATATCTCTGTTTCAAATCTATTTCCTGTTGTCCTAGTTTTATCTCGGTTTCATTTCTGTTTTATTCCATTTCCTTTCTCCTCTGTCAATCAGCTTCTTTGTGTTTTTCCCTCTATTCTCTCCTTATGCAAAGTAGCCGTGGCAGAGTGCAGGACCAGGACTAGGACCAGTCTTCAGCTCTCTGTGTAGGCACACACACAGGTTATGTCTATACTATGGCCTAGGGGTGTAATTCCCCTGCTTGTGTACACATATACTCGCACTAGCACTCATCAAGCTAGTGTGACTATAAAGAGCAGTGTGGCCAAGGTAGCATGGGTAGCAGCAGTGGAGGCAGGGCTGAGCTGTGTCTCATCTGCTACTTCCCATGTTACCGCAGCTACACTGCTATTTATAGTCACAGTAGCTTGATGAGAGAATCACACCCTTAGCTCATAGTGTAAACGTAGCCACACACACACACAGGCCAAAATCCAGTTTAATTGGAAATTGTTTTCTGGAAACGTAAAGCAGGAAATGTCAATGAACAATTGACCTAAATAAGATACAGGTAACATCTGATTACTGAGAGTCAGAATTTCTCTGTGCTGTTTTCAGTTAGCATTTAGCTGGAGGAGTGTGGGAGACAGAAAGGGCCATGATACCAATTGGCAATGTTTGGGAGTTATTGAATGATGCTATTGCACGTGACGTTTGAAGTTCTGTTTTAACTGAATGTACAGGAGTTGGATCTTGGAGAAATGCTCTGTGTTAGTTGTGATGCACTTTTTTTGTAGAAGCTGAGTATAACACCAGCAACTATATGTTTACTTTCTCAACCTCTCCAAGTATCATTCTTAGATACAACTACAGGCGACAGGTTATACCCACACAATGCAAACAAAAATAATAGCTGCTGCAGAACCATAATCCTGTTACTAAGGGTCATTTGTGAATTTTAGAATCATTAACTTCCTCTGCACATGAAAAGGAGGATTGAAACAGAGATGCACAGGAGAATTTACCTCATACAATAGCCAACTTTGATTGACTCTAAGCAACTATTCACACAGGGCAACACCAAAGCAGTTCACCAGGGGTTAAGTATGTTTTGTGAAGAATATTGCATTGAACCGATTTCCACCTTGTTATTAAATGAAATTCTTGACCGAGTGCCATTTTTGGAGGTCATGACTCGCCACACGGAAATTACATTCAAAAACTGCATTTAAATAATATTAAGGGAGCTGTATCTAAACTTCAGTGCTTCACACTCTACAGGCCTCACCGAAACAAAACTCTGATTGACCTCAGGGGAGCTTTGCCTGAGTGAGGGCTGCAGGATCAGTTCATTGGCCTTGAACATTCCTTAATGTGCCTAGTCCCTGGAGAACACATGGCAAATAATTAGAGGTGGGCAAACCAGATCATATAAAATAGGAGCCAGTCTAGACCTGAATGTATTTTTATGCATCTTAAAAAATGAGTCAGTTGTCCCTTTTATTAAAAAAAAAAACCCAACTGTACATGCTTCTGTGTTTTCTGGTTTGCTTTGAGAGAAGAGGAAATGCCCTAAAGGGAAGTTGTTTTAGAGGAATGGATCACATCTGTAAACGAGGCAGCTTTAGATGAATGGGCTGATGTGTCAGTTACAAGGGCAAAAGGCAGCTTAATTTTATAGGAGCACTGTTCCAGTTTTATGTTAATTAGGGGTGGGACTCTGGCACATTTACTCATGTTCTATAGAGTAAGAGGATTCCATTGAGATATGTGGAATTACCTGTAGAATAAGGTGCCACTCAATGAAGTCCAAGTAGCCTGACTCTGCTCCTGAGAAAGCACGTACTGCTTAATACATGATGCTATTCTCGCAGCCAGCAACCACCAAGAATGAAACCAATATGATGAAACAGTCGATCAGTGAATTGTGGCTTGATTCCTGGTTCAGAAAGGCTTCATAAAAGTAGCATTTTTTTTCTACTTCCCTCTGCCGATTTCTATCACATATTCCACTTTAGTAGTGCACATGAAAAAGTCCACTGGTGTCAATCCAATAGAGATTTAAACAGAATATACAAGAGACACGCTTGATAAATAGTTTGCTGGGGCTGATCAGAGTAGGGGAGTTTTATACAAAGTTGATAAACATCTGTTTTATGAGGATTGCTCATTGGTATATCAGGCATGCACAATGTACTGATCTCCAAAACAAAGAGCTGAGGTCAATATTACATTCCTGCCTTTTGGATTACCTGCGGGGAGGAAGCATTGGTTTGCATCACAACTTTAACACTGTTTTAGCTTTGGAAAGGGAGGAAGTTCACTGCGTTTCATTTAGTGCTTTTTAACAATAATCCTTTCAAAAGATGAAAAAGTCCCCATGCCACATGCACTAAGATGATGTAAACATAAGTGTACAGATTTTAAGTAGCATGTTATTGGCTTATTAAAATATTAGTAGACCGTGAATGCTATGACAACCCATTATCCCTATTCTGCACAGGTGAGTAGATCCTGCTCGTGGTCTCAGTGAAGTCAACAGGACTATTTGCATGAGTAAGGGCTACCCATATGGGTAAGCGTTGTGGGATCAGACTTTAATATATAGCAGGCCTTATCCCTGGGAAATGGTGAGTTTCCTCAGCTCCCAGTGAATTCAAGAATTGAGGACATCCAGGACTTCTCAGGAGTTGTGCAGCAGCTGCCCTGGATCCAAACCCATTAATATTTTGTATTGGGCACTACCTCTCAGGATCAGTCCCTACATGTGTTAGCAATAGAAGACGGGGTAGATCCTCCGATGGTGTCACTGGAACTACCTTGATTTTACACCAGTTAAGGATCTGACGCATACACCTTCACTCTGCAGGCAAAAATGGCTCTCCTGTGATGGAATAACTACTGTCCTACTGTTCTATTTTCTCTTGAGCGTAGAAGATAGGAGCTATCACACAATATACACAATCAGCCATATGTTTTCTAGTCAAGAGATTAGGCATTACGCTTCCAAATAAAATGCAGTCATGCAGATTAATTTCTTCCATGTTACAGTTAAGGGAAATGATTGGGGAAAAAAATAAAAGGTCATCCCTGGAAGAATATTCAAGGAATTAAACTGATTCTAACAGTTGGAGAGAACGGTTGCAATAGGGTCCTATAAAATTACATTATAGGAATTTATCATTTTTCTTTCTTTCTTTTCTTGATTGTTTGGGCGTAAAGAAATCATAGACGGCACAGTGGTAGTCACTCATAAATATCTAAATGCCCAAAACGTGTGATGCAGAGACCCCGCATTAGAACTGGCCAGAAAACAGAACTTCCCTCCCACTGAAAATGTTTCAATTTGTTAGGGGGAAAAAAATCTCAATTCAGGGCGAAAAGTGAATAATTTGAAATGTTTCATGGGATGAAAAATTCCATTTCAGGAGAATCAAAATGGAGGCTGACCAACTCCCTGGTGCCCAACTCCACAGGCAGCCAGCTTTCCAAGGAGTAGGTAGCATGGAGTGGCTGCTGCTCAGGGAACCAGAGCAGACAGCCCTGGGAAGCAGCTGCCCCGGGAGTTCAGAAGCTGCCTGGGAAACATACGGAGGCTGGCCCACCTACCTGCCTGCCTGGTTTCCATCGAAAGTTTTGATGGAATCAATACGCTCCCACATTGTGATTTCATCTACTCAGCATTTTCCAGCAGAAAAGAGTTCCATCCGAAATGTTTTGACCAGCTCTACTTATGTGACATCTAGTTTCATGGCAGTAGTTTTGCCCCCATTCCACATTCTCTCCAAAGCAATAAGCAACTGTCAAGTGATTTTGACATAAAACACACATGCACATCATCTGTCTGTATGGAGAGCTCTGATGAGTCCATCACTCGCTGTCATTCCAGAGATAACCAGTATGTTCCAAATTGCTTTTGGCAGGACTTTTCATTACACATAACAGCCTCAGAGGGGAGCAATTGGAGTAGGCTAATAGAGTTACATGACAGAATTTCAAGCCAGTTAACAAAAGAAATCCCAGCAAAGCAGTGTAGATTTCCTAATTCAATATCCCAGATAGAGGAGGAGAACTGAGACTATCAAGCAAGCCCGGGGCTTTTTCTGTATCCAACAGAAGGATCACTGCTGAATCATCTTTCTGCATAAATATGGCACATGGCAAATTGTCTGGAATGTCTGCTTTCCCCTAATAATTCCAGTTATTTGCTAAACATACTAGTTAAACTTAAATTGTGACCCACTTTGTCTGGCCTGTGGTGATTGCTGCTTTACACTAGGACGATAAGGTCTTTATGAAAGTACTTAGAGCAGGAAATAAACTTATTAGGTTTGCATTGTAGAATAGTAAACGTGTGACACACAGGAGTGCTGGTATGAGACACAGCTTTATTTCCTGACCCTAGTCACCTGGTCCGGATCAGGGTTACAAAGATTAAGATCACTGCTTACTGGTATAATTCCCATAAACTGTAATGAGAATTGATTGTATTCAGCAGCTAGCAGAATCAGGATCTAACAGGGTATTTATTGATATGTTGTCCTTCAATTCTGACCCAATTCTGAAAGGTGCTGAGCACCCTCAGATTGTATTGCCCTGAATGGGAATTGAGGGCACTCAACGCCTTGCAGACACAAGCCCCGAATTTTCAAAACTCACCATCTAAATTGCACCCACAGAATTTGTGATTTCACCATTTGTGTCTGCAAGACGCACGTTATTTTGTACCTATGATGTCAATGACTGCATATGCGACACCCGTTGTGCATATGCAGGTCCCTGTTTACTTATGTAAATATCAGCTAGGTGGGCACAACAGATGCATTCGCAAAGTCTGCAGGTGCAATCCAGGTATTCACTTTGGAAAATCATCATTCTACATGGATAGGCAAGTGGAAAAAATATTGAGAAACCCCTACAACCCTGAGTAGGTGGAGAGGGAGTGGTCAGAGAGGGGTGCGGCTCCTTGGCGCCATGGCTGAATCAGCATGAGGAGAGAAGCATGCTGCATTTTTAAAGAGCTGCATCAACTATTTCCTTTCTTTTTTCTTCCAGTGAAAGGTGGGGCAGCTGGGTACCACCCTTATGCAAGGATGAGCCTAAAGACCCCCCTCTAGCCCTTTAGATTCAGAGAGACAATAACAAAGTAAAACTGCACCACTCAATGCAATTGCATCATATTTGTCTTTTCTGTATGCCTCTTGGACTCGACAGATCATTATTGCTGCTTCTGAAGAACCCTACCTTCATCTTCCTATGTTTAGCTGGAGCAACTGAAGCCACGCTCATTGCGGGAATGTCTACTTTTGGACCCAAGTTCCTTGAGTCACAGTATAGTTTAAGTGCCTCTGAAGCTGCTACCTTGTTTGGTAAGAAAAGAGATTTTCAATCATGTCCATGTAAATTTTATATTGTCTAAAAATACTAAAATCTCATGATCAAGGAGATGATCTCTTTTATCACAGAGTCAAATGCAATACTGACACTATGCGGTAATTACACTGTGTGTATCATGTAAAATGTGGCTGCAATCTTAGATATAAATGGCTCTTTCCGACCCAGCAGACCTGCACCGTGTGTATAGTCAGTGTTATATCTACTAACTTTAGTGGGAAATGTTTTTCCAACTTTTACACCAGTTGGTCCTGCCAAACCAACACAAAGTGAGCTGGGGTTTGTTGCTTTTTGTGCACCATCAAGAGAACTGTCAATAGTGGTATCTAAGTATTTACTCAAGTGCAAATGAGGAGAGCATCTGAGCTGCAGAACCTGTATTACTGGTAACATACAGCTGGAAAGAACCCAGCTTCACTCTTAGACCCCAGGCTGAGTTTGCAGGCCAGCCAATTAGAAAAATGCTATTCTTGGAGAGTCATTTTTCAGGGCAGAACTGCACTATATGCAGAAAATATTTCTTTATTTTCTCAGATTTTCCCAGAGCTGCTACTGAAGGCAGAAGGTATCTTTTCTTTTCTTTTCTTTTCTTTTCTTTTCTTTTCAAGTCCTTTAAATTCCTATCAAGAAACAAGCATAGGCCAGTGGCACAGAAGGAATTACAATTGTGCCAACTCCATAGTGTATTTATTCAGACAAATAGAAACTCCCTTCCTGATATTTATAGGTTTGTTTTTTTCCCCCTAGGTTATCTTGTTGTGCCAGCGGGGGGAGGAGGCACATTCCTGGGAGGATTCATCGTGAATAAGTTTAAGCTTCGCTGTTCCGGAATCATCAAATTGTGTTTACTTTGCACAGTGACAAGTCTCCTGGCTGTTTTCATATTTTTCATTCATTGCCCTAACATGCCTATGGCGGGAGTAACGCATATGTACAACCGAAGGTAATAATAATGATCACAGTTCCTGTCAGTCGTGTGTTGTGATGGTACAGAAACACAAGGATAAACCTGAGTAATCAACACTGAGATTAATATTAATGCACTACAGAATAATGTCGCTGCATGGTTGCAAAGCCAACCTTATAGGTATGTTCCAAGTGTATGACTACACACAGCCTAGCACCTTCCAGCATCCCACTACCTTAGCATCCCCTCTCACACACCCCTGTGCCCTCCTTCTCCTCTTAGGTCTGATCTACACTTGGGGGTGGGAGGGTTGATCTAAGTTAAGCAACTTCAGCTACGTGAATAAAGTAGCTGAAATCGAGGTACTTAGATCTACTCACCGCAGTGTCTTCACTGCGGTGAGTCGACTGCTGCCGCTCCCCCGTCAACTCCGCCCGCGCCTCTTGCTCCGGGTGGAGTACTGGAGTCGACAGGAGAGCGCTCGGCGGTCAATTTATCGTGTCTAGGCTAGACGCAATAAATCGTTTCCCGCTGGATCGATCGCTGCCCATCGATACAGCGGGTAATGTAAACAAGCCCTTATTCCACCCCACCCAGCCCTGGAAGATATGGTTAAAGGAACATCTGCTGACTAATCCACTGTTTCCTTTAGCATCTTACTGGAAAGCAGCCTAAACCTGACAGCAGCGTGCAACACTGAATGTGACTGTCTAAGGGAGATCTACAGTCCAGTCTGTGGAAGTGATGACATCATGTATTACTCTGCCTGCTATGCAGGGTGCAAAAAAAAGTCAATCCTCGATAGTGGCAAGACGGTATGGTTTGAAGAACCCAGGTGTTAGCAAAGAACATTAGTTAGCACATCCGCCTTCATAAATTCTGGCCAGCCTTGATGAAGTTACATTAAGTTTATTCAGGTTTTGAGTTTTGCTTTAAAGCTGATATAAACTGTAGAAGGCCCCCCTGTGAATACATAGCATTCGTGAGCGTTGGGCACCAACTGAGATACAAGTACTCTGGTTATGCTTCTCTGCTCTGCACTGACCTAGTCCTGCTGTTCCATTTTGGAGTTTGAAGTTCCAAATGTTATTACTTAGGACTCTAGACTCCATGCAATGGGTCAGATTCTGCTCTCAGCTGCACTGATGTAAATCCTGCATAACTCATAGATTCATAGATTTTACGGCCAGAAGGGACCACCATGATCATCTAGTCTGACCTCCTGCACATCATAGGCCACAGAACCTCCCCCACCCATGCGTGTAATAGACCCCCCAACCTATGGCTGAGTTACTGAAGCCCTCACATTATGATTTAAAGAACAGAGAATCCACCATTTACTCTAGTTCAAACCCACTTGTGCCCCGTGCTCCCTCGCTGCAGAGGAAGGCTAAACCCCCTCAGGGTGTCTGCCAATCTGACTTGGGGGAAATTCCTTCCTGACCCCAAATATGTTGATCAGTTAGCTCCTGAACATGTTGGCAAGACTCACCTGGGAAAGAATTCACTGTAGTAACTCAGAACCCTCTACATCTGGTGTCCCATCTCCTACAGAGGTTGGAGATATTTGCTACTAGCAGTTGCAGATGGACCACATGCCACTGTAGGCAGTTTCATCATACCATCCCCTCCATACATTTATCAAGCTCAGTCTTGAAACCAGTTAAGTTTTTTGCCCCCACTGGTCCCCTTGGAAGGCTGTGCCAGAACTTCATTCCTCTGATGGTCAGAAATCTTCATCTAATTTCAAGCCTATATTTGTTGATAACTGAACTGAGCTCTGAATTTACACGGGTAGAACTGGGAACTGAATTTGTCCCATTGTGTGCACATAATTCCCATTCTCAGAGCAAAGTTTGTCCCATTGTGTGCTCTTAATCCCCTGTTAGTATTTTGTGCACATAGGGGACAGTGTGTGGGAGGGTGTTCACGCTATGCAATAACTAATGTTTCCAGAGTTCAGAGCAGTCTTGTGAAGTTCATTGCCACCCGACCTGATAATATCTGCACTGGAAACTGGCATAATTCTTGGCCCTGCTGTGGTTGCCTTATTCTGCTCCAAGAGCAAAACCCAGCTGTAAAAACAGCTGATCTGACCATGTTCAATTCTAGTTATGGCCCAAATGATGCCTATAGAAACACTGTCTCTTTGGGAAATTGACAAGGTGTTTGTTTCCCAGGTTTACTATGAATGTAGCTGTGTCCTGGAGAATGATCCCAGTGGTTCTGCCCAAGCGATTCCAGGGAAATGCACTTCCTCCTGTGAGAGAACTCTCCTGCTGCTTTTCATGTTTTTTGTGATTTTCTTTACATTCCTATGCAGCATTCCGGCGCTGACCGCAACTCTACGGTAAGCAGTGGAACCTTCTCTTTACTGTACAAAGCTCCCATTTCAGCAGGAAGTAATTGAATGCAAACATTTTCATTTTATCCTAGTAATTGTGATACAGGGCCTGATGAAAATGGCCCAGTTTTCAGGGTGTTGAAGATATCGAGCGTGATTCTCCATTCAGTCCAGTTGTGAGCACAATTGAGCACTTGCGCCTGTATGTAGTTCATTTGTGCCCTCAGTGAGGTAGTTAGATGTGCAAATATCCAGATTTGCCCTCACAATTCCCAAAAATGTGGACACAAGTTTTGCGGGTGCACATTATGTCCACAAAAAGGGAGAATGAGCCTCATTCTGGCTGAAAATATATCCCTTTATCATCAGAGTACACTGTTTGATGGTATTATGGGGTGTGGAGAGGCTCTTCTCTTTGGTGCTGGTCAGCTGCTACTACTTCATGTCAACATTTTAAAATTCGAACTTTGTGTACTCTAGGTGCGTCTCCGACCAACAGAGATCATTTGCACTAGGAATCCAGTGGATTGTAGTAAGAACTCTAGGTATAGTATGGAGTGAATGTGTATGTCTTTCAGATTGTATTTGTAAAACACTTATCGCAGGAGTGTCCATGGGCCAAATACAGATAGTTTAAGGGCAGGGGAATGGGGATACGTGATGTTTGAGTGGAGGATGTTTTCTCTCACCTACCTACACTATTCATAAACATCCAATCCTGTTTGCATGTAATTTGCAAACAGGAAAAAAAAAGAGCTAAATTTTGCAGCTAGATTGTTCACGGTGAATAGCTCACCCAGCTCTAGAGATAACTTAATACAGAACAGCAAAGCTTCATACAATATCATTAGCTTGAGTTTAACGCCAGCCAGGACACCAAAAGTTCCTGGGGGTCCTGGTGGGGATGCAGATTTGAACTCTTACCAAGTGTCATGTGCTGAAGTGAGATCTCTTGTTAACCATATAAACTGGCTGTTGGACGGAAAACTAAAACTCCCATAACATGTTTCCAAAGGAGTAAACAATAGCAGTGGGCAACTGCTCATTCCAAGAAGAAAATGGGCTGTGTTGTCCAAGGCCCTGGATAACTACGTAAGTCATTGCTGAGTTCATAGGCTGGGGTTTTCAAAGGAGCTGATGGGCATTAGTCACCCAACTCAGTAGGGCTTGGGTGCCTAACTCCTTTAGGCTCTTTTGGAAATTCCAGCCATACAGGTTGCAGTGTAGCTTACTCAGTCACTGTACCTGCAAAACCCGACACATTGTTTCGAAAGTGCTTTGGGCTACCTTGAGGATGATAGATAGAAGTTATATCAACTGATGTTCCATTCTGTCTTCATGCAGGAGCCATTCCCGGTCCTATTGCCTTTGGCTCAATGATTGATCTATCATGTCTGGTGTGGCAGGACCAGTGTGGAGAACAAGGTTCTTGCTACGTTTACCAGAACTCCGCCATGAGCCGATACACTCTGGTTGCTGGAATTATCTACAAGGTGATGCCCAGTTACTATTTCACTTTCACATCTCCTAGCCTGTGCTTTTTTGCTGATGACTGGTTAGATGAGCAGCTCCAACTGTGGCAGAATTTTGGAAACCTCTGGTATGCTGTTCTGATCACAGCATGAATCCTACCTTCACCCAACTTTGGTGTGAAAACACAGCAAAGTGTTTTTCCCTACATGCAAATATTCCATTTATGATTCACAATTTAACAACTCTCTGGGTACCATCATTCTCCTGACTTCATATTATTTTCCAAGCTAAATGTTTTTCCTCTAAAATTTTAGGGGGAAGACTCCACAAAACCCACATTTTATTAAAATCACTCACTCTAGAAGTGGAGTTGAGTATATAAATGCAGTCTGTTAGCTAGTGTGTCTCAGGTCACTCTGCTCATGCTGTAAAGAAGAGTTAATAGCCATTCTCTGATCACTGCTCGAAAATGTCAAGAGGGTGAATGTTTCAGTATTTATGAGCAGAAAGCATTGTTTTAGCTCTGTCCAAATTGGCACCTAGCTTGCAGGTCACAATAGGAATCAGCAGCTGTGGTGAGAAGGTATGTGTATAGCAATGCTAGTATACATGGCAAAATACTATAGGTCAGATCCTCAGCTGCTCTAAATCCATGTAGCTCAGAGCAATGTGGTTCCAGGTGTTTTAAATGGCTGGAGCATTCCTCTAAGGTCCCAGTGCACTACTGTCATGGAGTCAGGTGATCAGAGAATCTAGCCCCTGCTACATGCAGTTCCTGGGCATGCAGGGTTGTACACTCCCCAATCCAGTCTTCCCCCAGCTACTCAGCAAACATACCTACTGGTGACAATGAGGCCTTCGAAGCCATGGAATTGCCCCTTGATGTATTCACAATCTCGCAAGCTGGGAACTTGAATCATACATAATTGTCAAGAACAAGGTAAAGAGCAGACCTGCCCCACCCCAATCCGAACAGTCCTTCATTTAAAAACAAATCCCAGCTGCAAGAAAACCAGTTTGTTTCCAAAATAATGGCACGGTTCTAGCCATGGTCCTTTTTACATACAGGGTTTGATGCTATGTGATGATAGGTCATGACTGCAAAGTTCAGCTTCAGAGCTGAACTTTCCTGAAGCTGCAGTGGTTAAAATGGAGGGTTTGGGGTCAGTCTGTTAGAAAGATGACAATGGGAGGCCATGTGTGAAGTTTATAGGTGATCTTCATCATCGTCAGGGATTGTTTGATGTGGATGAATCCCCCTCCATAATACTAATGGGTAGTCACTACCCCCTACAGCATAGTACAGTGTCGGTCTAAAAAGTATGACCATAAATTGTGTGTGTAATGGCATGAACTTTTACTTGTAATTTGCATCATGCTAAGCACTACTCACCATGGTACCAAGAGCTTCTAAAATAAGGCTTTCGGGCCTCACCCTTATGCAGTCTTGCTTTGCTGCCTCTACATTCAAGGGAACTATGCAGATTAACTGGCTGCTCACTGAGGTTTCATGCGCATTTCTAAAAAGTAGGCATGCACACCTGCTCATAATCAACTGGAGCATATTCCCAGAGCCACATACTAATATATTTTCCCAGCTAATCTCTTCCTTGTCTTTATAATCCAGCCAAATCCTCCTGCACAGCTCACCTGCATATCAGATTGTCTTTATGACTCCCTCGTAACATGTTCAAACTCTTTGAATCTGGATCTGGGAAGCCTGGAGGGAGCTACTCAGCCGCTGTTAATTGACGTAGCTCCATTGGCACTAGCAACACCACTGTCTTCACGGTTGCTATGCTGATTTACATCAGTTGAGGATCTGGCCCTGGGTTTTTAAATAAGTTAGAGTCATGCTGGGTATTAAAAGTGGCTCTACCAGTAACAGGGGATGTCTTGATGATTACAGGTGGTTGGAACAGTCTTCTTCCTGCTGGCCTGTTTCCTTTACAAACCGCCTCCCCCAGAATCCCTACCAGGGAGCTCAGCTGCTTCGGAAAATGGGAACTGTGTCCTCCAAGAGAACAAATCATCTCTCCAGACCCAAGCTGCTGACTAGCACTGTAAATACTGCAAGGGACTTTCTCAGCCTCAGACATACCATGTCAAGATATTGTTCTATTCCTGTTTTTATGATTACTATTATTATTACTATTGCTTTACACTTTTGTGTTTCTATTTAAAGAAGGATATTTGAAGTAAGTTCTGGTTTGGCATAACATTTTCTGAATGGCAGAAGCACACGAGAGGATCTGTGCATTGATGCCATATGAGGATCTGTGCATTGGTGCTAGACACTGTTATTTTACTCACTGGTATCTTTATAGCACTTCTATAACAAACCTGAACCACACTAAAGGGAACCACTGTGGGACAAAGTCTCAGCTGGTGTAAACTGTTGGATTATTTGTGGTCCTTGAGCTATTGTGCTGTTTGACACAGAAATACGTAAGATATGGATCTATGCAATGTTTTGTTTATTCTGCTCTGTAAAGACATTGTTTTTAAGTACGCAGAAAAATCAGAACTAATTTAATTTTTCTTAGACTGCTAGTTTAAAGAGAAACCTAACATAGCGACAGACTTTATTGTAGGAAGCTAATGAAAAGATCACCCAGATTCTCAGCTGATGTAACTAGACATAGCTCTGATTTCAGTGGAGCTACGCTGATTTGCACCAGATGATGATCTGATCCATTGTTTGCAAATAAACTGGGCCACATTTTCAAAAATGCCCTTTAAATATGCACTGCAGTATTAACCGTATGTTGTTGGCAAGACCAAGCAATGGATTTTCAGCATCTAATGGCCAGATTTCTGGGTGGCTGTCTCACCCGCACCCACAAAATCAGGCAGGTGTCAAAATCTTATTTGGCTCTTCAAATGGTTGCACAAGCAAAAATTACAGGTAACAATTCAGCACTTGGATTGAGGCCCCTCTGAAGATGCAGGCCCCTGAAGTCCTTACCCTGCATAAAACTGTAGTGAAGAATTCTAGGACAATCACTAACGAGCTGTTTAATCAACCTGTAATGGTCACTACAAAATATTTAGAAAGATTTTGTAGCTACTTTGTATATTTTTTTATATTTATGTTTTTGTAAAAGGGTAAAGAAGGTTGAAAAGCTGTTTATAGTTTTTTCGCAAAGGACCAAACTTTCCCGAGCACAGCCGTCACCATTAAACACGGCCATATACCATGCCTGGTGTTTCCCATTCTACTGAGGGTGATACTGTGGTGGAGATACGGGGTTGAAGTAAAATGTCCGTTCTCTCCTTAACACTCACTGGGAATGGGCTCTGAATAAGAGTTCCTCTGCCATCCGTGAATCCTCCTCCTCCACCAAGGCCATGCAGAAGCAGCCATTAAAAGGCCCATATTTACCAACCGTTGTCACACCACAGTGTCTAGGGATGTCTACACAGCATTTTGGAGCAAACCTCTCAGCCTCAGGCTAGTTGCACTATTGCTCTACAAATAGCTGTATAGTAAACCACACATTGCAGTTGTGGCACGGGCTGGTGCTTGGGCTCTGAATCCCCCAGCACCAGCCGCAACTTCAGCAGCTTCAGCCCGAGCTGCAAGTTTAAAGCACTGTCTATACCGCAACTTTTAGAGCCATTGATCTGGGCTGAAAGGCTCACTCCAAAATGCCATGTACACCTACCCTGAGAGAGAATAGCTAGTACTGGGAAACACTGCAATGTCTCTGGTATCATAGCATGGTAACTACTGCTGAACACCGACATTCTGGAAGGCATCCCTGATCAGTAGCTCTGGGTAGTCATGGACCCATTGGTAGTGCCTGCCCAGAATAAACCCCTACGCACTGGCGCATACAGAGCCCTTGCGGTATTCTGGGTGTGGTGTCCCTCTCTCTGCTGCTTGACACCCACTCCCCATCTTACACACCTGTGGGGGTTTAAGGGGAATGACTAGGCCCAAAGAGATTAACCTTGACCAATAGTAAATGGTTCTTCATGCCCGTCAACAGTTTTCTCAGGCACCTATGAGCAAGACAACCACTATCTACAGGAGTCTGCCACTCCAGTACACTAGAAACAAGAAACTCTTCCCAATACTTTGGGTACAAGCAGTAGCCTGGTGAGTTGCATGACGTAATTTGGGGAAAATATTTTGTGCATAATGTACTTATGATGTTAGAAGTGTTTATAAATATGATATGCTTTAGTGGTGTTTATAAAATGAAATTTGTTTGAATTTATCATTTCAAGAGCAAAAGAATAGTGGTGTTTTATGATGTTAACGTGGGACTGAAAATCCTTGATTTTAATTAAATGGCAAAAAAAACCCTGTTCCTATTAGGGCAACATTTGTATATAAAAAATATGTACGTGCACATGGTATCTGAAAGGACATTTCCCCATCTCATGTGAAGTATTGTATTCCCATGATTTCACAGAAATATAAGCAATATTTAACAGGTCCTTTGTGTGTGGCTTGATCAGCTTCATTTCATTCTGAATGGTGCTTTTGAGGCAAATGGAATGAATTAGCTTAGCCATACTATAATGTGGTCACAACTGGAAAAATTGGGGCGTAGACACCTGCACCTCTCAATGAAACCAGTGAGAACTGTGGTGCTAAGCAACTCTCTGGACACAATACTTTTTAGTGCCAGATAGCTCTTTGGATTGTGATTGAAGTTTTGATACACCACCGCTTTGGTTCTCTTTTTAACTACTAACATTTTCTTCCTGCGCTCATGGAGGAAGGTTACACAAGTGGGAGTAAGGGAATGGTTGGGGTTAGGGAATGTGATCCAACACAGATTGAAGACAATGGAAAGCCTCCTGTTGACTTAATTGGGCATCGGACCTGGATCAAGATAAGCAGACACCTAAGAGGAGCGATCTGATTCTGTTTCAGAGAAAGTCCATTCTGCCACTAGACTTCTTCCATCTGTCTAGTACCTTTGGGGAAAAAGAACAGTATGAGGCCATCTCAGGTCAGTGGGCTTTTATGGAGAGAAGACTTGGTAACATGGGAATTGGATTTCCTGAACTTCTTAGGATTCATCTTACAATACTGAGCTCAGAACACAACTAGGTTTCTTGGTACTGCTCATCACTAGTTGAGATAACGTGGAAGGACAACAGCAATTCCTAAAATTAAAATGTATGGAAAAATCTAAGAACCTGGGACAACCTTAGGTCAAGGACAAGGGTGGCAAACAAGAGCCTCTTCTTGGATCTTTGTGGGAAAAGGAGGATAGGGCAGAGTGTGAGCACAACCAAACGAAACAGAATGTCAGTGTGCTTTTGCTCTGAGGAGAGATTTCTCTTCTGCGCTCAGCCCAGTTGGGACTCATTTCATTTTCTTTTCCTTGTGCCAACCTGAATGCAATGATAGGTTTATTTTTAGAAAACAAAACAGTTTTTTTTCTTGTGCCAAGTGCATTATTGTCAAATATCGAGGGACACATCATCAGCTGGCGTAAAGTGAGGTAGCTCCAGCAGAGTCAATCGAGCTACGGCACTTTTTCATTCGCTGGGGACCCAGCCCTGATTCTGCATAAGCAGGACCAGCCACCTTGCAAGGGCAAAACACGAGGTCTTTGGTTATCAGAGAAGAACAAAATGAGCAAGATCAGACCCTCACTTTCCCCCCAGTGAATTGTTTTAGGACCTGATCTTGAAATTGGAGCTGTACACACACAGCTCTGGGTCTACGAGGAGCTGCACTGACGTCAGCAGTGCTCCATGGGAGTGCAAAGGTCATCATGCATCGAGTCAACTGCAGGATCAGTTAACAATTACCACCTGCTAGGCCGAATTTTGACTCTTTCTCTTCCTTTTGTTCTCCTTGATTACGAGGACAAATAACAGCTTTGTTGGGCTTTACAGCCCTCTCCAGGTTCTTGGATGTTTAAAGCATGGCATTGGTGAACCACAGTGTACAGTACAGCTACATTAAGAGATACAAAGGCAATCAGATTGCAAATGTCTTTAAATTCATTATGTATATGTGTAATATAAACGTCTGCATTGTTTTTGTACTGGTGCATTGAAATAAAATATTAAATTAAAATGGCTTTTTAAGATCTAGTGTTGATTTTCTGGCAGGCCTTCAGCTGTTTCCGTATTTTGGCTACCATTAAATTATGGCACGTTATACTTGGCTCAGCAGGCTTCCAAACTATGGCATTCCATAATTACATTTGTCCTGGCTTCAAATGAGACTAACTACATGTCAAGTCCCTTTTATTCTTGTATCAATAAAATATTTTACTAGATCAGTCGGGTTTCCTTCTCCAGGCTCTCTCCACTCAGGTTTCATGGGAAAACTAAGAGCAGCTTTTCAATGGCGCAGATGATTCCTTACAGTGGTTTAGTTAGAGACAGGCCTAAGCTGTAAAATTTGGATCCAAGTTTCAATTCTTCCACACCCCGCACTTCCCCAAACCTGAAGTTAGGGGTGTTTGGATCTGAGATCTTGGCTTGATGCATTACAGAGACACAACCCTAGTATAAATGTTGAATCTGTATATAAGACCAGATCGCAGGACTTATGGGGGCAGCTCCATGTTCTACTAGACTTCTCTGATTTCAAGAACACTGCGTTGTTTTAAGGTGTCACAAATGAGTGGAGCCATCTGGCTGGATTTATCAGGCCTAATCCACTGTATCATCACGTCCACTATTACTGGACAGGAAAACAAAGGAGCATGTCAAATTCGCTTCTGGGTTTCTTTATTGTTTCCATAGCACATGCGTCCTGGGAGGTAGGGGGGGAAAGCATGTGTTTTTAATTGGCTCACCATAAAAATAATTATAGAGTTAATTTATGGACAAAGTTTTCACATAGTATTGAGCTTATTATATGAAACCCAGAACATCTGTGGTAATGTCTGTCCATCTCCACTGAGCTCGCCCATCCATAACCTGTCTCTTGAACACATATTTATGGCTTTGTTGTGGCTCTGTGAGCATCTGCCACAGTGGGAGTGGATTCAGAGGGGCGCAGTTCCACTGGGGGCATTCTGCCTGTGGAATAAACAGGCAGGTAGAATGACTCTGGTAGCATTGGAGGAAGGCGCCCTGTGAAGATCATCGCATTTACTACCTTTCCTTTTTGGAGGTGTGGTCTGCATTCCTTCTGCACTGTCTGCAGTTTGCTAGCAGGTGCTGTAGAGGTTAAGAGGCTATGGCCTGAGTGCACCTATCTGCGTTTTCTCCATTGTCTTCAATGCATACAAGACCCAGAATTGGAGCTGCTCCTGTCGGATCCGGGAGGGGGAGGGATGGGGACGGGAAGGTTCTTGTGCTCTCTGACCCTTGCTATCCACACACACTGTACCAGCCATCACCTGCCTGATAGTATTTTGATGGCTATCTCTGGAATGGATGATACAGGCAGAGTGAAATACATGCCCCAAAAATGTTTTGAGTTTTATTTCTCGATTCACAACATTTGTGTAGTGCTGCCACAGCACCACTAGATGGCAGTACAGACAATGCCTTTGTAAAATTCTATCGTGTCAAGGACCAGGAAAGGTGTGAAGTATGGGTAACCACTGAATGTTATTTGATATTATTTACTGTTTGTATTATGATAGGGCCTAGGGGCCAATGGAGAACGGGCCCCATTGTGTTAGGCACCATACAAACATAAATTAATAGGCTTTATTCCAGATTTACACTGGTGAACTTGGGAGTTCCTCAGTTTCAAATTAAATAAACCAATCAAGGTTCATGCTAAACCTTTAGCAAATAAAAGTGGAAACCAAAGACATTCCCATGGGGAAAAAGAGATTTCTGTCCATGATTGAGCATATGATCGGAAAAGGGAACTCAGAGAAATTCACTTTATTTTTTTAAAGCCACTTTTGATGAAATTGTATTCTAAAAAACGAAGGGCGGATAGATAAAAAAGAACAAGCCCAGGAGCAAACCCACCCCAGTATTGTAAAACTAAAACTAACCCCCGGTACTGAATCGAAAGGATTTTTAAAGGGCAGGCTCGCCATAACCTATTTTGCCGGAAAATATACGGCTGTTTGTCTCTGCAGCTTGCAACTGTAAGTTGGCCTGTAACTGCAAAATGGCTTTATAATGAAGCTTAATACCATCAGAACAAAGTGTAATAAGAGCTCACTCTTTACTACTGCTTTCCCACAATAACAACTCCTGGGAAAGGAAAGAGGAAGAAAAGAGAATATTAAAACAAACTAACAGAAGGTCCGTGCACAAAGCTGGGAGAGACAGGATGAAAGCTCAATACTGTTTAAACTGCAGGCTTTACATGTCTGGGGAAGGGGCTCAGATACCCCTGCAATGATCACAGTATAAATAGCTAGCTACATTTGGGAAGTTGGGATTGCCATTGCAAAAACACACCCTGAGGTTTTCAAAATTGACTAGCCATTTTGGCGGCCTCCATTTTTGGAGGACCACCTTGAGCTGCCTTCAGGGTATTTGCTCAGCACTTTCCAAACATCACACCTCCTTACGGGGTCTTGATTTGGACCTACAAAAGCTGAGGGGAGACCCCAACCACAGTGGCACTCATAGAAGGCCCCTGTATGAGAAGGGGCAGGCTGTGCAGTGAGACCTCACACCCTTGTGTGTTGCAAAGCACAGCTCCGCCATGAGCTATGCAGCAGGTTCAAGGAGGTGTGTGGCCAGCGGATCTTATGACCTCAGATCTGCTAGCCAAAACCTCTGGAGAAAGGTAAAAGAGCAAGCAATGGTTACCCTCTGTACACAGCCCATGAACTCAGACTGTTTGCAGGAAGCAGGATTTGCCCTGCATTGGAGAGTTTGACTGGGGAATTCACAGCCTCCTTTCACACTGTTGTTGGGCCCATCCATCCGCTGAAAATTAGCATCACGGTTCACAATTTATATACCCTGATGCAGTATGTGTCACATGTGTTACCAACTGCATTCTAGCATGCACAACTCTGGGAACACAGATCTACACAGTGATGCCAGGCAGTCAACGTCCAGCAATGTAGTGGAGAGGGGATATCCGATGCCGGAGTAATACGCAGCCCTGAACTCCTCTTCTGCTCCTTCAGACACGATCTAGGAACAAAAGAAATCCAGCCCAAAAGCTTGGTTAAAAAAAAATCCCGCTGCTATGCCCATCTGTATAGTCATTTAATTAAAACCAGCCACAATATGACTGGGATGAGCTATTCCTAATCAATAGCCCAGCCGAGATCTGATGCTGTGTGCATGGATTTCTGAGGTGCTATTGACACGGCAGAGTCAGGTAATGCAGTTCTCTAGGGGCAGCTTCCGAGTGACTAACTAACCGTCAAGCTGATTTACTGGGCTTGTTTTGCCAAGACATGTAACAGTTACAGCTCTATCAAACCTCAATTCACATGTAATGTGCTCTTGGTAGCATAGTTTAAATGATAAGCCCCCTTGCCCCTATTTTCTTGCACTCGGAATGGTTCGGAAAAAAATTGATTTTCTGATGATACTTTCCCTGTTTGGTCTCTCTCCAAAGGTCACTCATTTTATTTTTTACATTCTTAGCCAAATCCCTTTGGCCCTTTTTGAGTTAGATGAGGTTGAAAATCAAATGCATGATTTTCCTTCCAGAAATTCATCCGGCCCTTCTCTTTGTGGTCTAATCATTGAACATTTCTTCTTGGCACAATCAGAGGAGACATACCAGGTCCATGAGAAGGAATGCAGCACAATCAATGTAACCCCTTGCACCTGTCTAGCTGCTTTGCAGCAATGGAGGGCATCAAATCGAAGTCTTGGTTTTACTCCAGCATCGGGATCAGCTGCAGACAAACCATAATCCTGATCCACCTTTTTTGCATTTGCCCCTGAAAGAATATCTCCATTTGCTTAGACACTACACTACAGCTGAAATTATTAACCCCTCCCCCCCGCTTCCTCTGCACTGTATAACCTGATAGTAGATGGGAAATGGAGGGACATTATTTCAAACTCTAATCTGCTCTGCCCACAAGAAGAGACTGCATCTGTATTACCATGAACATTCCCTGCAGCTTAACAGACTTATCCCTTATAACAGGACTGCGATATAACCGACACCATACTCCAGCTGCGGATACACGGGCTTTGGTTTTCCAAAGTACCCTTTACTGAAGACCGTTAAAGCTCAATATTTCTATACACAGAGTCTGACCAGCCATCAACCTGTGAATGGTGGGTTTCGGAATGAAGCCTCAGACACATAATGTATATGTGTCACTTCTCTCCCCCCACCCCATAAATCCATTTACATGGGCCAGGCTGGAATCTGCTCCCTCTAGACTAAAGTATGAACATTACACAGGGATTGTATTAACAACTCATCAACATAATGGGAGATTTGGCTGAAATGGAATGAAAACTTGGATTACAGCAATGACTGGGAGCACTCGGCAAACCTTTTAATTACCGCCATTGTGCTGGAGCGCCTGAACTGTTTGCTATTTTGGGGGCACCAGTTAAATGTATTAGTGTATTGGGTATGTGTGTGTTCTCAAATGGACTTAACAAGCAAGCTGCTCTATGGTGCTTGTTTCTCTGTTGCTTTTCACCCAAGCAACCTGACAAGTAGCAATACTGCTCAAGCCTCCTTCATGCGGGTTGTATTAATATTACATCCCTGCTCAGCATTCTTTTTATGTCTATATTAAGTTCAAATGAAATGCTATGGCTGGATACCCATTTTCCTCCCACAAAGCCGAGGCCCCCTCATGTTTTTGCAATGTTCCTCTGAATCCGCCGCTTACTCCTGGAAGGCTGGCTTTGTTGTCGAAGGTGAATAAACCCTGCTTCCATCCCTATGCCTGCACGCTCAGGATTTCAGACACCGTTTACTTGTAGCTATTGGGGCCCACCTCCCTTCCTGAAGTTATCATCTCTGATAGCGTCGTTTGAGAACTGAGAAGGGTTGTGAGTGGAATTGGTTGAAAGGTTGACATTTCAGTGAAAAATGCAGGCCGATCTTGAATTTCAATGGGAAAAAAAATAACAGGCAAACAATTGGGACACAATTTTCTTCAAACTGTTTTGGATTTTTTTTTAAACCAGCTCTAGTTACAAATTATGCCTGTTGTTAGCACAAGCTACTGGGTACAGCTGAAATCCCTCTTTACATGCTGTTCGCCAGGGCTTCAGCCACGAACTAGAAGATGAATGTACTTTCTGGCCACACAACATTTGGCAATTGCTATGTCAACTTATCCAAAGCAAAACAAACACTGTGTTTTTTCTGCTTTAAGTAGGTTGGCTGTGAAACTTCAACTACAGAAGGCAGCGTGGCTTAATGGACAGCACATTGGCCTGCTACTCAGAAGATGTGAGGTCTATCCCTGGTTCTGCTGCTGGGTGACCGTTGGCTAGTCATGCTGCCTCTCTATGCCTCAAAAACAACAAGGAGTCTGGTGGCACCTTAAAGACTAACAGATTTATTTGGGCATAAGCTTTGGTGGGTAAAAACCTCATTTCTTCAGATACAACTGAAGAAGGGAGGTTTTTACCCACCAAAGCTTATGCCCAAATAAATCTGTTAGCCTTTAAGGTGCCACCAGACTCCTTGTTGTTTTTGTAGATACAGACTAACACGGCTCCCCCCTGATACTTGTCTCTATGCCTCAGTTTGCCCTCTGTTAAATGGGTACTTATCTGCTTGTAAAGCACTTTGAGATCTGCCAATGAAAAGCACTATATATAGGTGCTATTAATAACCTGTCAATAAGCAGATGCACCATGTGTGAAAAATAGCTTGTCAGATGGATAAAGTGGCCAGGACAGAGTTAGGGGCCACTGAGGTGTGTATAAATAAAGAGCTACTTGCTTTTAAAAATGAGTAACAAGCCCTATGGAACCATTTGATGTTTTCTCTTCTATCATGTTCCAAGTTTGGCGTCTCAGACTGGTTACATGTGCTGCACTCCATCAGGCTCTGAATCAGATTCACCACATCCAGGGGAATAATCAGAGAAATTGCAGTCTAGGATTTCTCGGGCATTATCAGTGGTGAAGAATGTGCCCGAGTGAAGTGTGATCTAGTGTCAGGCAGATAGAGGACTCCCCATTCCTTTGGAATTATTTATGAGTGAAGCTAGATAATATGGTGATAAGGGGCATGTAAATTCCTAGCTAGACAGAGTCAGGATGTGCTAGTCTCAAGCAAATTTCCCCGCTGGTGTTTCTTGCCTTCATCCTGGTCAAGCCCCTTTAATATTTAGGGGGAAATTGTCAAGAGGGTGTCAGGCCAGTTTCTAGATGTGTGCCTGGAATCGTATGCACACACAATCAATTGCCTGTATTTGCAAAATTCCTGATTTGAGCACACACAGGCACCTTGTATCCACCACAAGTGGGATTTTGCAGCTCCCATAAAATTGCCTGTGCAAAATTAGTTTTCAAAATATAGACCTTAAAATCCTTTTCTGGCCACAGAGGTGCAGCTTCTCTGAGCACATATCTGTAGCATGCTTTCTAGCTTGCTTTTCCTTGCTAGCCCAACCTCTTCCCCTCCAACACTAATTCCATTCAGAATGACATCATGGGAGAGGCAGGAGAATAGGAAGGAAAAGTTTCCGCTCATTAGATGGTCCTAGTGTTATAGCCTGCCTGCCTGGTGTCTCCAAACATGCTAGTCTCCCAGGCTTTCTCTCCTGGGTGAATCAAATTCAGCCAGGGAAGAAGGAGATGATGGCAGAAGACACAAGTTTGGAAGGATGGGTGACGTCAGGAGGCTGATGAGTTAATCAGCTGTTTCCAATTCTGTTCTCCACAAATACCCCTGTCGGCTTTGTCAACAAATGAATGCCTTGGAACTGCACTTCTTCTGCGCTATGGATAACAATGGCAGAGTGGCTTGTGATGTTATTTAAACACAAGGCAATTAGAACAAACAATGCTCCTGCGTCCCGGATTCACTCGGTGGAAAATATTTTAATGCAGCAATTAAAATATTGGGGAGGGATAGCTCAGTGGTTTGAACATTGGCCTGCTAAACCCAGGGTTGTGAATTCAATCCTTGAGGGGGCCGCTTAGGGATCTGGGGCAAAATCAGTATTTGGTCCTGCCTAGTGAAGGCAGTGGGCAGGACTCGATGACCTTTCAAGGTCCCTTCTAGGAGATAGAACATCTCCATTTAAAAAAAAAAAACTGGTGTATGCTTTTATACTGGCTAGTTACTGACTGTGCAATCAGACTTGTTTAGATTGCAGGTTGGAACCAGAGCTGTTTGTCGCTATCTGGCAGAAGCGATGTGCCCACTCTGCATAGCACAGCCCTACCCTGGCCCTCCGAAAGGGGATTCCCTGCTGGGTATTTGCAGCAGGGTCAGTGCAACCTCATTATGCCATCTGAGGGGTGGGCTGGAACTGTAACCCACCTTGTGTATCTGGCCCATAGTGGCAAGCTGCAATGTTCTACTTCAGACCTGGAATGAAACCTTACTCTCATTAACATTCAGGAGTGTTTGAACGTGGAACTAATTTCTCAACCCCCTGGGTGCAACAGTGTGGGCCGGCCCTTCCAGGGAGTGGGAGGTCAGCCCCACCTGTGCCTAGTTATCTGCCTCTCAGGTGATAGGGCTCAGATGACTCAGCAGGTAACTGACACAACACCTCTCTGGGGGAGTTATAAGGAGCAGCCTGCACTCGGTATGAGAGAGGTGCTGGTGGGAGTAACAGGAGAGAGCAGCTGGAAGGGGCCTGTAGGGAGCAGGAACAGAAGCCGTGGCTGCAAAAGGGGTGGGAGACACACTAGGCAGTGAGAAGGCCATCAGGGACTGCTGAGCTGGGACAGAGGGCTGGAAGATCTACCGTGACTTGAGCTGACCTGCTCTGTTTTGCACAATCAAGAGCCTGAAAACCTGCTGCTCCAGGGAGCTTGATGTGACATGCTGGCTATTGAGTTCACACGCTGGCTCATTCTCCTTTTGGACCAGCTCCAATGGGTGCAAGTGAGAGGGGCGTTAAGCTCTGTGTTGCTAACAAGACGGGGGCCATTTGGTCCACCTGCTGCGGATGAATAACTGTATCTGAAATGTTCCGGGAAGGAATAACAGCCTTGCTTTGTTAGGCTGTAGGTATACTGGGACAGATCCTGCTCCCATCCAGGTCAATTACAGAGCTCTCCTTGCTATCTGTAGTGGAAGATCAAGCGCGTATTTTAGAGATTGTCCAGATGACACACAAGACAGCTGGTTCTCATCTCGCATTGTTCCTTGTGGTCTAACGCCAGCGGCTTTAGTGGAATTACTCCCAACTTCCATTATGTAAATGAGGTCAGGCTCACTCTCACAGTCACTGAAACCGTCTTACAACTCTGTCCGTAAAAATAAACTCCCAGCTTTTAAAGCATAGACGAATTTCTCTCCTTAAATGTATCCAGATTGCATGGCCAACAAGGAGGCTTATTTCTGGAAGCAGTGGCCTGGAAAAATCATGCCCAGGACATGTGACCATTTGACTACTAGACCTGTTTTCAGTGCGTCCCTATCACAAGCTCCTCCTGTTTGTGCTTGCAAATATAAACCGTGTTCTCTGAAAAATTACCAATGTGCATGCCAAAGACAATGCACAAACCTTAGGGCAGCAGAGCTCCGGCTGTAGCCTGTCCACGTTAGAGCATAAGACTTGCAAATTGCTAATAAATGAAAGGAAACAGGAGCGTGAGGCAGTAATGGGTTGTACCAGGAGAGAGAGAAGCAAGTCTTTACGTCGCCATGAGCAGTGAAAGAGCTAGAGCAAACGGGACAATACAAAAAAGGATTTGCAAATGTTTTTTATGAATAAACAGGGCTGTATTAAGGCAACCTGGCACCCTAGGCACCCAATATGGGGGGGGCCAATGCCCACTACTCAACTGAGCATGGACAGATGGGGGTGGGCTTCTCCCTCCTCCGCAGTGGTGGAGGTGACAACTGGGCCCCAAAGCAACGGCAGCATCCCTGACCTACATGGCGGGGGGGCTGATTTGCTCTGCTGGCGCGTGTGGCCCAGGCACCTTCCTCCCTAGCTTTTGTGGCTGGTGCTTCTCCTTCTGCTGGAGGCTGTCTGCAGACTCAGGCAGATGACATCACTGTACTGCTTACACGCTGGTCATGTGTTTAAACATTTCTTCACATCCTGGGGGGTTAGACTATAGTATCTGAAAATGAAAACTGAGATTCTGACTTATTCATGGGGCCCGATGCATGGGTCTAGGCATTAACCTAGTCCTGCAAAGGGGATATGTTTCCCTGTTATCCAAGGAGACCATGTTCCAGGAGTATTCAGGCCTAAGGTCCAGCATTTACCCATGGCTTTATCCCTTCTGACACTGACCATGGTTTCTCCGAGTTCTCATATGGAATATAATTTAAGGAAATCTTCACTGTTTCTCCTCTACAAACCAATGTCTAGAGAGAAGCACAGTGGTGTTTCTGAGGGAGAGGCAATTAGAATTCCATGGACAAAGAGCCATTTGGAGCTGGCCTCTGTTCTCAAGAACGAAACAGGCATTTTTCTGAGAACACGTGAATCTTAAGAAAATGAGAACCAGAGAAATATTTGATGCTAAATTTGATATTTAGCAACCAGCTAGGTTCAGTCAGAACATCAGCAGATACAGAAAAGAGTCAGGAAGCAAGAAATATCAGAGACAAAATCTTTTCTATTAGATAAGGGGAAAAGCAGGAACAGAGGAGACCCTTTGTCAGGAGATAGAGCACATA
This sequence comes from Malaclemys terrapin pileata, assembly GCF_027887155.1. Taxonomy (NCBI): domain Eukaryota; kingdom Metazoa; phylum Chordata; order Testudines; family Emydidae; genus Malaclemys; species Malaclemys terrapin. The sequence goes on along the minus strand of NC_071516.1, from coordinate 7,765,695 downwards.
TAGTGGGAATGGTCTAAGAGATGCACATGACCATGATATATCTGAAGAAGTGAGGTTTTTTACCCATGAAAGCTTATGCCCAAATAAATCTGTTAGTCTTTAAGGTGCCACCCGACTCCTTGTTGTTTTTGTGGATACAGACTAACACGGCTACCCCTTGATACATGACCATCGATACCACATCTGCACTCAGAATCTGGCAGACTGGGGATATGGCTGTGAACAGGGTTTTCCTAACTGGGATTCTTACAAATAGGAAAAGTGGTTAACACATACCCATTCCTATATGTGAATACTTAGAGGTCTTTCCTATGTTCTAGTCTGGCTGTCCCATCTAAGCAGGCTTCCTAGAGATTTTTGTATTGACATAAACCTCTATATACAGTGGGGAGGTGGCAACTTATCATTCCACATGTCCTTGTGTTGTGTTCACTGGGATGTGATAGGTTGTGCCAAAGCCCCTGGTGCCCAGTCCCCTTTGCTGCAACTGCACTCTCTCCTCTCCTCCTGTAACATGAGAGCGTCAGATGGAGGATGTCAACTTTGTTTCAACCACAAGAGCTACTCACTGTATTATAACCTCATTTCAGTTTCCAACTTTGGATTTCCCAGTGCTGAACAACTGATCAGATGGGCAAGCTGAGGCCACAGATGACTGTGCACTTAGCTTGGAAGGAGAAGGCTGGAGCACCAATCGGTTTTGACGGCCAAGCTGTTCTGTAGCCGAAGCATAGGACTGAGATGGGGAGCCCAAGTTTGATGCTTGTACTTCTCAGGTCCTATTCTTCTCTCACTTATAAAGGTGGAAATAACTCCACAGAATTCAACTGAGTTATTGGATGTCAAAACTGATGTGAGAGAAGAATCCAGCTGTCAGAAAACAAACCTGTAAATGTCATCAAGATCAACCACTCTTGATTTCTGGTGTGGAACACAGCTGTCACTTTCCTGAGATTATACCAACTATTTCTTTGGGACATAGAAACAATCATGTGAGGCCAGAACACGTGCCTATGGAGTTCAACAGAAAACCTCCCATTGAACTGAGCAGGCTTTAGCTTCAGTCACAAACTTTGGACTGGGTTTAGAATGAGATTTTTAGGAATAACTCTTCTTTTTGGCTTGCTTGAAAACCAAGTGGAGCTAGAGAATTACAGCAGGTTAAAACAGGTAATTTGGGTGGGTTATTTGGACCAGACAAATTTCACAAACCGATGGTTGTACAGTGATTGTTGTGCTATTGATGTGAATTGTATTATACTTAAAGGGAATTGTACAACAGGATCCAAAAAAGCAGAACACCCTAACTTTTCCTTTGGCCAGAGGCATTGTACTTGGAACAGAATAAATGCCATTATAACGATCTTATATTCCCTGCAGTTTCAGTGTTGTTTTGCAAATGCCAATGCCGGAGGCTGAAAGCAGTGGACATTTAGGGTTTGTTGTTCAGAGTGTGTATGTTAAAATGCTACATGGAACTGAAATGCGAGCCAAAAAGACGCCAGTCTTCACCAGCCTGAGCATTCCTGGGGCCAGAGGTGACTTAAACCATTTTGCCACCCTCCTTTCAACTTGCCATAGCTGAAGACCGGGCCCAACGCCCTGGTTTGTACCATGCACCATTTACACTTCAGACGATTTATTCAAGCAGAAAAGTTAAGGGAACAAAATCATATGTTAGCGCAACAAAGTTACTGATCTCCCAGGTTTTCTTTACTGGTAGAGAATGTCATCCTGACAGCAGAGACAGGATTATCCCTTGATGTTACTGGTGCAGTGTACTAGATCTGCTTAAGACAAGAACACTTCCATACTGAACCAGCTGACTTACCTGACTCGATGTGGTAGCCAATGCACTTGGCATAGGATGAATGATGGCAGAGGAGGCATGCCCCTGAGGCGGGAACACTAGACGCAGTTTGCTGGAAATGTGTAGATGGCCATGCCTGACTCACAGTTCAGGCATGAGTTGCATGTATCATTTTCAAGTGACATTGCAACACAATAACCATGTACAGTGTGGCTAGTAGATGGGGCTGAGAAATCTTCTAAAAGTTTGCGCACTGGGGTTGAGATTAGCAGAAGATGTTAGCCATGAGGCCAACAGTTTCTTAGGGCTGGTCTACACTGGGGGGTGAGGGGGTCGATCCAAGATACACAACTTCAGCTACGCGAAAAGAGTTGCTGAAGTCGAAGTATCTTGGATCAAATTACCTGGGGTCCACACGGCGCGGGATCAGTGGCCGCGGCTCCCCTGTCGACTGCGCTACCGCCGCTCACTCTGGTGGAGTTCCGGAGTCGACGGTGAGCGCGTTCGGGGATCGATATATCGTGTCTTAACAAGACGCGATATATCGATCCCGGATAAATCGATTGCTACCCGCTGATACGGCGGGTAGTGAAGACGTACCCTTAGTGGAGAACATTTTAGATGTTCTGTTATAAAATCCATATTGGATAGCAAGAGCAGTCAGTGCAATAAAAATGCACTGCATAGGAAGTACAGCAACTGCAGCGCTCATAAACTATCAGACATGGTAATCTATCCTGCTTATAACTAACATGATAGACCAAATTTTCTGACTGCTTTAGCAAGTTAGAAAATCTTATGTGATAGGTCTCAAGGATATTTAGGCTCCTAAATTCCATAGAAACCAATAGGAGTTAGGTGCCTAATCACCTTTGAGTATCTTGGCCCATGTATATAACAGGAAGAGTATGACAGTCGAAATAAATGAAGCTTTCAGAAACCCAATCTAAATTCTATCATCTCACTCCATTTATTTGATTCTATCTTGTGGAAATGTGATGAATTGCAAGAATAGCTTCCCAAACTCTTATCAAACATTTTTCAGTTTAAACACACGTGTTTTTAGGTTGATCAGAATCAGTTAGATGTCTTCTGACTAACTTTTTTTTTTAATGGACCTGCAGTTAATGCTGAATAGCTGCTCAGCTGGAACAGTGACAGACATTAATGGTTAGTTCGGTGCATGGACAAAGAACCCACTTCTATGAAAAACGCACACATCAGTAGAAGAACCAGAGTCTCACTCCTGGGATAGAAAATCTGCTTTTTAATGCATGATTAGTGTTTATTTAGCAACATGTTAAAACATTCTATTCCTCTTCACTGCATGATAACACCCATTTCCTATCAAGCAAACCTTATAAGTTCTTCCTGCATTTTGTACACCTTGTTTCACTTACATAACTACTTCTTTAGGATGGAATGGATTCTTCTTTTTGCTCCCTAAAATATTTAAATGTCCCTTACCCAGAGTCACATAAATAAGAGCTGTGATGTTGTTCAGTTGAAGGAAGCTACCAGACAACATGGCAGGTTTAAGTATCTGGCCCTTCTGGTGAGGGAGCACTTGCTGGCCCACTGGTTAGGATTCACATCTAGATTCATGATTGCTTCTGGAGTGCCATTTGGGTACCTGTTTTCATCTTGGATGAAGGTCTTATGCTGTTTAGTCATACCTTTGTCATCACTATGTTGGAGATCTCTATGGCTTGTCTTGGCAGATGCCTCTGGAATGGGCATGAGAATGGGCCAGTGGGTTTCATGCACAACATGAATCCACTGAGCGACAATCCCCTGTGGGGGAAATCAGCCACTCAACCCCAGGACCCATTTTAATGGACACAGCCTGGCTATGTAGATCAGTGGTTCTCAAACTGGGGCCGCCGCTTGTGTAGGGAAAGCCCCTGGCAGGCCAGGCTGGTTTGTTTACCTGACAGGTCCACAGGTTCGGCCGATCGCGGCTCCTACTGGCCGCAGTTCGCTGCTCCAAGCCAATGGGAGCTGCTGGAAGCGGCGGCTAGCAAATCCCTTGTCCCGTGCTGCTTCCCGCAGCCCCCATTGGCCTGGAGCAGTGAACCACAGCCAGTGGGGGCCGCGACTGGCCGAACCTGTGGACCCGGCAGGTAAACAAACCAGCCCAGCCCGCCAGGGGCTTTCCCTACACAAGCATCGGCCCCAGTTTGAGAACCACTGCTGTAGTAGCTGGGAGTCCAGAGGTCAATAAACATGACCTCCTTGGACCACCACAGAGAGCACCTTCCACAGCTGGGAAATCACCTCCTGGCAATGTCCCACTGGTGGTCCCCAAAAGTGCACAACAAGGGACTGTCAATAAACGAGCCTCAGCTGATCCCAGCCAGCCTGTCGGTGCATAGGGAGAGGAGCCGTCCCTGAGGAGCATCCCAAAGCCATATGGGTGCTGTCCTTTGGGATGCACATGCTGTATATCTTCAAGAAAGTGAAGGGGCTCCACTCCTATTTTATTAATCTAATTAGACAAACAAATGTTGTCAGTGTTCCGCATGTCTAATTCATTAAGGTCATCATTAAACAGAATGCTGCTCGCTTTAAGAATGTCTCTTCTCTGCTAGCGCCTCGTTTGCCTTCGGTTGGAAATATGTCAATTAACTGGAAGGTTTATAGATAAATATGCAAAAATCTGTGCCATTATAAAACATTTGGGAGTTTTATTTGCCGAGTTTTAGTGGCTTGGGAAAAGAGAGCTGAGATTAATTACCTTGCACTTAGCGTTTATCAACCAAGCGTTTGTTTTCTTAATCTTACTGATTAAGAGAGAGATTCTCTCTCTGTTACCCATCATTAGTAGCTCTTTGCTATAGAAGCAGTGTAAAGATATGTCTTCACTGCAGAGTTAGCCTGAGCTCTTACTTGGGTGTTGCCCCTAATACCTCTCCTGTCCACACACACAACCCTTTCAGAGTTAAGTGGTGCTTTCAACTGCGCTATTTGGCGTGGCCGGGTCTGCGAGACAGAGCCCAAGTTCAGCTTTCGCTCGGGCTAGTAACCTGCCCACTTTGCAGTGAGGACACAGGCTAAACTACTTGAGTGCTGATAGTCCTCCAGTGCTTTCCCACAATTCCCTCATGTACCCAGAAGGGCAGACAAGTTTTCCCACAATTCATTGGGAAAGAATCATCGAGCAGCACAGCTTACTGCAGAACAAAGGCCTATGGGCTATGCCTGTGGAATTCTAGCAGCATACATGGGGACTAGGGCTTTGCAGTGAGAGTGATCACACCCTGGGCAAGGCTAACCTGGGTGCTCATGTCTGAGTGCCAATCACCCAGGCTAACTCTTCAGTGAAGATGTACGCTAAATATCTTGCACAGAGTGAGCTGAATAAACGGATTCACTGAGCTCCAAATCCTGTTCTATGTCAACAAGAGTGTTGCATGAGTAAGGCAAGCAGGATTTGACCATGGTTTTCAGCCTAAACTCAACTTCCCTCTTTGCGGGAGCAAAGCTTTGTGGGCCTGGTTTTGCTCCTGCAATTATTTGTGAGCATGACTTAGGTCATTAGACGTTTCAGTACCTGATTTGTGGGTGCAATCAAGTACTTAGACATGAACTGTGCATGCAATTAACTACCCCGCATGAATTGCAGGCACAGAAAGGAAGGACAGTTTTAAAAAATATCTGGCCTATAAGATGTAATACTGAGTGGTTTGATATTGTCAGGCTGTCCAGAGTGGCTCAAGGCCTTGATACCAACCTCAGGACAGACGGTTAAGAAGCAGGGCACACACCCCAAGTTGGTGTGAGCTCTAGACATAGATTTCACCAACAAAGTATCAAATATGAACTGCTCGGGCACTACAACAACCTTAACATGGAGTCACAGACAGTCCCCTGGGGTACTCTGATCTATCTTGTCATCCAGAGAAGCTTGCCTTTGTGTTGGGTGATCTCTTACACCAAAAATCACATTATTCAGGTTACTCCCAGTTCCAAAGGATCAGTCACTTACCCCAGGTCAACTGCACTTTAGGTCTTACACCAAAGACAAGGCTTTTAATAAACTAACTGAAGATTTATTAACTAAGGAAAAAGAAATGAGAGTTATTTACAAGGCTAAAGCAGATAAACATACATAAATGAGTTATAGTCTTCGGTTCCAAAAGATGGTAGAAATAATAAGCAAGCTCTATATATGAGGGCTAAGCCAGTGCAAGCACTTGGGATCTTTTGCTTATGCTTAGTAATTCTGGACCCTCAGAGTCCAAGCAGCATAAAGATACAGTTTTGTCCAGTCAGGGATTTTTATTCCCTTTCCCCAGAGTTTAAGCTGATGGAACAAGTCCACATACAGGTCTCCTCTTCATGGCTGTAGGGGAAGCAATTAACAAATTCATTGTTCTTTGATGTTTCACAATGGCTCCGATCAGTTTCTATGGGCCTTTTTGGTGGGCAGCACCTAACAGATAAATGCTTCTTTCCTCTTTGATGAGTTACAGTTACAGAAGCTTACAATGCAAACACTCAATATAACCTTACAGCATGGGGTACAGATGTTATAAGTGAGATTAATACATGCAGCAACTTGCAAGTATTTCATAAAGTCTAAACACTACATGCATTTCTATAAATCTAACACCTATTTTAATAATGCTAACACACAGGTGAGACAGATTGGTTTCCAGCTATGCATTTGTCAGTGTTCCGTTGGCATGAGCATGGCCTTGGCATGAGAGCTGGCACTTCGTTTGCCAGAGTCACAGATAAGTTCAAAGAAAGGAATGGTCTTATGATAAGAAGCACAGGTCTGAGAGTCAGGAGATGATGGGTCTGTTCCTGGTTCTGTCATCTCATGTCACTTTGGGCAAGTCACTGAACCTCTGTATGACCTACTCTTCCCATTGTCATGGATGAGGTAATATGTATCTACCACACAAAAGGTGTTGTGAGGCTTCATTCATTAATGTCTGTAAAGGGCATTGGGATCTTCAGATGGAAGGCATCATAAAAATGAAAAAATCCTAGTTGTTTAATGTTTGTGCCTGGAAAACACAATAGGGGAATGTATAGGGCCTTGTATTAACTTCAGAAGAGTTTTGCTTCAGCAAGGACTGTAGGATTTGGTCATTGATGGTGGAGATAAGGAATAGTACTTGTGTGAAGGTGGGAACCCTTGGGGGTAACATAAATCTCATACAAAAGAGAATAGGGATATAGAGAAATATGGTAATGATGTCTATTCTAGTCTACATTTTACAACTAAAACTCTGACATAATGTTTTTCATTGTGCAACATTTGGAATAGTCATTCAGAGCTCTACTGATCAATCTGAATTGGGTAACATTGTTGTGACCTTCTCACCAGACACCATATCGAAAACACGGGAATTGGGTTTTATGCCTGTTTGGTTGTTTTTTTGTTTGGGTTTTTTATTAACATTTTATTTAATCCCAAGAAGAAATAAAGTAAAATGTACTTATTCCACAAAGGCTGTGTTTCTTCCTCCTGAAGAGGAAGAAAGTTGAGTTCAGTGAGATCTCTTTCCCATTGGTTTCAATGGGAACAGCGGTCAGTGGGCACTAATTTAAGATAAATTAAATAACTGCAATATGAATATGGGTTTACTTAGAGATGGGCCCAAGGAACAACATGAGACTCTGGATTGGGAAACTTGGATCTGCAGTTTTGGTTGGGCTCAGTCATGATCCAGATTCACATTCCAAACACCATAGAGTCCAGATTCAGGACTGTTTGGCTCTGGGAGGATCTATAAAAGTTAAATATGAGGACAGTGTTTGTTGATCAGTCCACAACAACAGTACAGGAACTACAAAACGCCGTATGTTTCCTTATCGTTTATCTCATTGGGGAGAATGAAGGGTACATGGCATTATATCCTCTCTGTAGCCTTCCCTGAATCAGGTGGCACACGCAGTGCCCAAGAAGAAGGTTCCAGATTAATCCATAATATAAATCTATGGAAGCACCTGGATTTATATTACACTCACACACCAGATGCACATTATTGATACATCTATAAAAATCAAGACAGACACAAATCATTAAGGAAGTGTTACATGGAGCTTAAAGTCTTATAGCTTGGAGGAAAGGTCAAAATGTAAAGAGAAGGAAGGGTGGATATATCAGAGCATTGGCATTGTAACCAGTGTCTTCACACTCTGCAGTGTATTTAAGCATTTTGAGATCTGTGGCAGAAAAAACACTATAAAAGCTAGGTATATGTGAAAATCCATGGAGAAAAGAGCTATGAGACCCAAGTATGTATTTATTATTATTTACTGTTATTACAGCTATTAAAGAGAGAATATAACAGTTCACATCACTTGTAAGGAGCTTTGAGAGCTGCACTTACACCGAGGATTAATTTGGTCCAACAGAATTATTCCACACCAGCTACCTTCTCAGTTCAATAGGGGTATTCTTTGACTCTTCGCATCTCAATGTAGAACAGATCTTGTATATGCATTAGGCCAAATGGAAGACAATTTGCCACTGCTGGTTCTGTGCTGATTGCTTGTCCATGTAGATCAGACAGGCTGTGAAGGATATCACCTGGGGCCATTGAATTACAGAATTCAGAGTTTCTCCATATTACTAGGTTTGGGTAATGGTGAAGGCAGCATCTGGAGCCCAAAGCCGTGGTGTTCAAGCCCGTGGTATTGCACCCAGGCATTCGGAGTTCCATTCAGCAGGGAAAGAGGTACTGCATTTTACAGCTGGTTCACCAGGATGGTGTCTGTGCATCACCATGGTGCGTCATTGCATTGTGATGCCGGGGTGACTAAAACCACCATCGTGTCATGGTGTAGTGGGACGTACTAGCCAAGGAGGAAGCCTCTGCACTCAAAAAGCCCCTTCCCAGAAAACCTGTAAGAAAGGAGAACCTCAGTACTTCCTCACAGTCAGACCAGAAAAGACTCACCCTCTGGGATCCCATCCCAGAAACCAGCATGAAGGAGAGGGACGCTCCCGTCAATGCATGTGAATGAGAGAAAAGCTTGTGCTATCAGATCCCATCTCAGTGGATGATATATACCTGTCTATGCTCTGAGAACTCATCCCCTAGGCAGAGAACAGCTGCTTCCTTGTGAATGATCCAGAAAAGGGTCTGCGTGACAGCAGCTTGTTCTTAGTGGAGAGGTGGGATTGGACTGGGGACAAGAAGAGGGCTGGCTGCTTCTCTTTGGCCACTGGGAACAGCATGCAGTCTGGGCAGGCACTGCCAGGACATAGGGAAGAAGAGGTCAAGGTTTGACCTCCAAGCTCACTGAAGGCTTGATACTGCACTGTTAAAGTCAACAAAAGTTTGTCATTGACTTCAAGAAGCACAGGATCAAGTCCGGAGCTATGTGGCCCACAAGAGTAGACACAGAACCCAAACCTCTCCATGTTCCCTCTGCTCGGAGCGCTGCAGGATGCCACCTACCCTCATCAAACACATCTGACTATAGCATTTCTCCTTCTCTGCAATTTAACCACCCCTTCCTTTGCATGGCCTTGCTAACATTTTTCAATCTCATGGCCAGTTTGTCTGTGGAAAAGGTCATTAACTCTACTGCAGTTCCACCGGAAATAAATTTGGCCCTAGCTTTTTCTATCTCTGTTGTGTGATGGGTTTGAAATTGTACTGGTTTCCCATCTGTGACCATGATTGTTTGTCTATTCTCTTCTGAATCGGTGTCTGTTTCAGCTGCAGGAAGTATTAATGACATCAACTGTTCCTGCTTCATCATGTATCCTGTTTATTACAACTGACCTTTGATGTTCTAGGGTTGGGGAAAGCTTTTACTAGACAGGGCCTTAATTAGCCTCTTCTCTTCCACCTTCGCCTCTTCACAGTGATTCTAGTTACAAGTAACAGAGGAATAGCTCTTCAGTTTGCATAAGGTTTACCAAATTTTATGCACCATTATGCCATCTCTAACTGCTAAATCCCTGGTCTATTTTACCCAATGAACTTTTTTCACTACCCCAGATACCCAGTGCCGGTAGCTGTCAGCTGGCCGAATTTTAGTACAGAGCTGCCAGCAAGCTCTTCCAGCCCTCAACAGCTGCTGTTATGTATGAATATTAAAGAGGGAAACATCAGATTCTAGCAGGTTTAGAACATCAAATTATTCCTGCTCCAGGTGCCAACATGCAAATTCTGGCTGATTCTCCCCTCAGCCTTCTACTGCTTGCGGGATGAGGAAGGTTATTGCAAAAACCTTGCTCAAATTGTTTAAGTTCCATATGGTTTTTTTTTTTCAGTAGAATGATCTTTCAGGGGAGACCCAAAGCCAGAGTCTGGACTGTTCATAGTCATTCATTAATGAACCCATGGCGTGTCTTTCAAGACTAGCAGGGGGTTCCAAAAGGTGGGTTAATCAACATCCAAATTCTAGTGGGGGGAATTATATGTCACCTGTCCAAATCCCCTCTTGGTTTAATTGAATAAAAAGTTTACTTCCTGTCCTAAAAGGGCTATGTCCACCTTTATAATGGCTGCCACATCCAACCCCAGAGGTGACTTTGTTTTGGTAATGCGTGAAGTGAACAGATCCCTAAAGCTGTTTAGTTTGTAATTCTCTAAGACACAAAGGTGCTATATGAGCGGAGTGTCCAGTGTTAGGTTAACACCAATATCTGATAAGCCCCCCACCCCCTGAAACAAATGTGAGAAGTTCAAAACATGCACCAAAAGCTCTGAAATTCACCATTTTTTTCCCAGTGTTGCAAATTGTGTCTGCGTGGAATCATGAGTTTCAAGGATCACCCACCCACTTTGAAATCTGACGGCCAGGACTGCAGGGCTTCAGAAAGGGGGGGTACTTTCTCTGATATAATACAGGGGAAACTAATTTTGGGGTCCAATTTTCAGACCGTTTGTGTCCCATTGCACACACAGCACCCCATTTGCACACTCACTCCCCAAACTGCCTGCTAATCAGGTCAACCTGCACATTATCCTGGTTGTGACAGATGTTAGGATGCTCAATGGTGAAGATAGGTTTGTTCCCCCAAAGTGTGTTTTACGTATAGGATTTCTGAAACACACCCTCCAAGAACAGACCTTGCATCTGACACACCTTTTGGCAGTGGGGACCCTCTGATTCAATATCCTAGGCCCTGAAACTAATGCCATCTTCCCCTACGCTGCCCCAGCAGCTCTTCCATGTTCCCCATAATCCCACTGGAGTTGTGAGTGTTCTGGTTTACAGTTTATCTCTTCAGGGGCACATGATAGTGACAGCCAACAGACACACAGACTTTGCACAGGATTCTAAAACACCATTTCTCATTACTTAACTGGATGAGAGGTGCACAGATCTAGACACAATAAGCTCACCTAGATGCATCTACCCGCCTCAGTTTCTGCACCACCCTGCAAAGTTCTTTGGGCTCGGGCAGAGTTCTCTGGGGTGCCCAGTTTGCTGCAGCTCATGACTTCTATTCTGAAACATGGAGCCTTCTATATTTCAACTGGCCTTCTCGGACCTTGGCTGCTCTGCAGTTAAACAGGACCCCCTGCTACGAAAGCCTGCCTGTCGCTTCTTCTCTCCTGCCTGTAAACTTCCTCTTCCTCTCTGAGTGGGTCTCTTAAGTTTATATGTCCTCCGACCAACACCTCATTTCTTTGTTCTGCTGCTGGTGTTTTTCAATTCTCCCCTTCACCAACCCCCTGCAGACAAGCTGGGGGAAGTAGCTTTGCCCAGCTCCAAACAGCCACTTTAGCATAGCAATGGTTTGGTCAGAGTACAGTCTTTAAGATTAATGACCCTCCCTGGCCTGGCAGAAGTGTGCTTTGAGCTCTATCGGCAAGTGGTGGATTCCACATCCACAGGGCTGTATTCACTTGGGGGGAGGCATAGCTCAGTGGTTTGAGCATTGGCCTGCTAAACCCAGGCTTGTGAGTTCAATCTTTGAGGGGGCCACTTAGGGATCCAGGGCAAAATCTGTACTTGGTCCTGCTAGTGAAGGCAGGGGGCTGGACTCAATGACCTTTCAAGGTCCCTTCCAGTTCTAGGAGATAGGATATCTCCTTTAATTTATTTAGCAATTTTATAACAACATCTTCATAGCATTAACCAGAATCTATAAGCTGTACAGACAGATTCCTCAAATAGTCCCACCACCACAGGGACATTAGCTTAGATAGTCTGGCTGGTCGACTGGGTGAACCAGTCTCAGGCAGAAGGAAGCCTGTACACCTAGAGCTTGTAACAAAGGCTATTGAGCAATATGGAACTTAGGCTCAGGCTCAAAAAGGGATGGTAGGCCTTTAAGAAAGGGGGAAGACAGACTGGGGGACACACTCTCTGGTAGCAAAACTGAGACCAAGCTGGTCTAGTCAAACCTGCACGGTAAGAAGTGGTTAGCATAGATGGGATGTTGTACTCAGAGCCCAGTCTATGTGAGTGGGAGAATTGCAACGTTTCACCCAAGACAGGTAAGGGCACAAGGCCTCACCTCTGAGGGGGTGCACTCAGAGAGAACGTCTACACGGTGTTTTGGAGCGCGCCTCCCAGCCCGGGTCGACATACGTGGGCTAACAGGGCTCATGCTAGTGCTCTAAAAATAGCCGTATCAGCAGTGTTTAGCGGTGGCAGCTCAGGCTGGAGCTCAGACTTTGAAGCCCCTTCTCCCTGCACCTTCGGCTTCAGAGCCTGAGCCACAACTTCAAAAACACCGTCTCTATGTAGCTATGTAGAGTGCTAGCGCCAGCCAGGCTAGCCCAGGATTGTCAGCCCGGGCTGGGAGGTGCGCTGCATAGACATACCCAGAGAGACCAGAAAGGGGACAGAGGTGCAAACTGCTCCACAACCATGAGACAGGCCATGTCCACACTTATGGCCGTGTGTAGAGTACAGGCACTACACGTATACCGCCGTCCTACTGCAGTGAAAGGCTACACCAGGGAGGAGGTGGTGGGAAAAGGCTCGGGCAGCAGGGAGGCAGCAGAACACTACACGGCTATTTTTAGCAGTGTAGACACAGGAAGAACTGCTTGGACATGTCGAGAGCCCATGTAAAGTACACCCCCTGGGGGGGTCAGGCACAGAGGGCACTCTCCTCAGCCGTGTCTCACCAGCTACACTGCTGTTTATACCCAGGTAGCTAAGAGTGCAATGTCTGTATTCCACACCCCTCTGAAAGCAGAGATGTAGCCACAAGCAGGTTGTGATCAATGCACCCATAGCAATTATAATCACTGGGACGCTCCAGAGCTGAGAGCAAGCATGTCTAGAGTTGAGCTAGAGGACTAGCTTCCCCAGCTGGCAACTGTAGCAGATTCTATGTGGATCTGGCAGAGATGGGGTACACAATACACACTGACCGGTGAGTTATGCACACTGTGTGCTTCTTGGATGCACCCGTTAACAGTTCCTCTGTTCAGTAATCAGCCACTTCAAAGATTAATCAGCTATTTTATTTTCAAGGATGAGCCATAATTTGTTCAAAAATAAACACTGCAAAGCAGACTAGATAACATCAGGGGACTTAATGTACAAATTAAAAATTATCGCCAGATTCGTTTTCTCTTTCTTTGAAGCAGAGCCACTTCCCACAGCACTTCTGTGATAAATGGGGGGCAGGGGTTGCTCCCTTTTATGGACACCCAACCGGCCAGTTAACTGTAAAATCCCTCTTGGTAGCTGTTCTCTGCTTGCTTTACCTGTAAAGGGTTAAAAGTCCCCCAGGCAAAGAAAAGGAAGTGGGCACCTGACCAAAAGAGCCAATGGGAAGGTAGAACTTTTTAAAATGGGGACAGAAACTTTCCCTTTGTCTGTTGTTCTCTCCGGGCTGCAGGGACACGGAGCAGCAATGCTGTAAGCAGCTCTAAGCCAGGTATGATTATAGATTATCAAGTCATACCTCAAACCTACTTATCTGAAGCCTCAGATATGTAAGGAAATTAGGGAATATCTTTAAAGATGTAGTTAGGGTTATTTCTTTTATTTCTTATTGGCTTGTGGACTCCTCTGTGCTAACTCCAGATGCTTTTGTTTGCTTGTAACCTTTAATCTGAACCCCCAAGACAGCTATTTTGGGTGCTTGATTTTTGGAATTGCTCTTTTAAAATCTAGCAAAAGCCTAAATTCCAGATGTATTTTCTTTCTTTTTGTTTTTAATAAAATTTACCTTTTTTAAGAACAGGATTGGATTTTTGGGGTCCTCAGAGGTTTGTGCACATGTTGTTTAATTAACAGGTGTCAACAGCTAATGTCCTTTGTTTTCTTTCTCAGCTCTTCGCTGGAGAGGGGTGAAAGGGCTTGAGGGTACCCCACAGGGAGGAATTCCCAAGTGCTCCTTCCTGGTTTCAAGAGTTTTTTTTGCATTTGGGTGGTGGCAGCGTTTACCAAGCCAAGGTCAGAGAAAAGCTGTAACCTTGGGAGTGTAATACATGCCTGGAGTGGCAAGTATTAAATTTTTTAAATCCTTGCGGGCCCCCACCTTCTGCACTCGAAGTGCTAGAGTGGGGATTCGGCCTTGGCAACTTCCAATTACACTTTCAAACAATCCCATTTGTAGAGTTATTTTTTGCATTCATTGACTGTGATGCATTATCAGAAGCCAAGGAAAAGGTACCAGGGTTTGGAACATTATGATTTGAATCTCACTTCAATTGTTCAATGAATCACAGTTTCCAAGTCTGCTATTTTTGTTTCCACGTTTACTTGTTCTTTCTTTTCTCTGGCTTCTCTTTTAACTCTAGCCTTCCCTAGCACTGTTTTGGTTTTAATTTAAATTGCAAGAGGAAAATAACAGCCCAGTTAGTGGATTTGAGATACACTGTGTTGCAAATGAGCTGCACACTGATGCTAGGACTATCTTTGGTTTGTCATCTATTCTTCTTATAGCTCCATAGCCCAAAGTCAATGGGAGCTCAGGGCATCTGAAAATCAGACCTCTTATTTAGCTTAAAAAAGGAGTTGGGGACTAAACCCCCAGGTACATCAGAGCAATGTTCAGTGCACCCAAAGTGGGAAGGTAGAGGTGTCTTCACAATACCTACCACTGATCCGAGGTCTGAATGAACCCCTGGAACAAGTTACAGCAGCATCCCAAGGAGTTGCTCTATCAGTCAAGGTCTCTGAAGCACTTCATGCTCTGTCCCTACCTCCTGACAAGTCCCCAGTCCCCGCATGCTAGGAAGGAACTATCTATGCCACAGGAGGCAAGTCTTGGTTAACCATAATTATGCCTCTGGCAGAAGAATCCTCCGTGCTGCCTTAAAGCAGATTTAAGTCCCCTTTGTGCCTCTGTCGATGAGCACAAGGACCTTAGGAGGGGCTGAGGGCCCTGTTCTTTTGGTGACGCTAGTGTAAACAGAAACCGTTCCAGACTGGGACTTTGTCTGCATCTTGTAATAAAATCTTCTCCGTTCACCTTTAAGGTTCTTTATAATCACATGCAGGTTCACAACAAATCCCTGAGAGATTTACTAGCCTTCGCAGAATTCTTAGAAAAATCCCATCAGTAGATTAAAAATGGATATGAGCTGCTTATATCCTGTATGTGGATATTTCAGAGCTCCTGGATCCCCACATAAAGGTCAGGCATTTAATAGTCTGAGGCAGATGGGAGACCTCACCAAATCCTTTGCCACTCGCTTTGCTCGAGCATCGGTCTATCACCATGAGTAACATCGGAAACAATGGTTCCATTAGTTGGCCTTTACCTTTCTTCAACCCTTTAAAAAAAAATCTCTCCGTGAGGCTGGAGATTTTTAGTCTCTAAACTTCCTGTTATTCACTCTACATGGGAAGCAATCACCATGACAACATGTTTTTTGCACTGTGTGCTAGCGGTTAAGCACATGACATTGCCATATTTGTTTCTTATTGAATGAAAATTTTTTATCTATTGGCTACAAGCTAGCTGGGCAAACTGCTCTGGCTTTGACCTGAATTGCTGAATATAGTTGAGTGTAAGGTTGGCAGAACCGCTCCAATGCTGGTGAAATAGAAATTCCACACTTCACTGGGGGTTGCAAGTTGAATGTGGAACTCATTGCTGGCAGTTACTTAAACTTCATGCTCGTTAAAATAGATTAATTCCCTTCTGTCTTTGTGGTTCAATGGCCTCCTGTCTTTGTTTCCTGGTTTTCTTTTGCCTTGCCCAAGCCTAGACAGACACACTCACATACACAAAATATAGTTTTTGAAATTATGAGCTCCCACCCAAAGTCTCGCACCAAGATTTGAGAATAAGTCAGCGTTCCTCAAAGGGAAAGCAGGGACTTCGGGAATTTCCACATACTGTGGAAAACAGTTGGAAATCCAGATCTGAATGTTGTGACCTGATCCCATGTCCGTATATTAGCTAATCAAAGTTTCCACACCAAGTGAAATGTTCCTAAAGTCCTTACATTCCCTTTGAACAACTCTTGTTTTATTCTGAAATCATGACTCAAGACTTACCAGACACATATCGCAATATAAAGAGAGGGAAAACTCTAGTCCTGTATCACAGTGGAATGTTCCAAAACAAAATAAAATCACTTCCTCACCAATCACCTTTTTTCCATCACTTTGAGAGTTGCACAAAAAGATGTCACTTGCTTAGCAGCATTGGAGAAAGCCTGGATTTTTTTGTTGACTGGTGCTGAGATAATTGGATCTTCATAACTGAGCCCATAATATGGTCAAAAATGTTCCTTATTTCCTAACGAAAAAGCCAGAAAATTGACCTCCAAAGCTGTTACAAGGAAACCTGGGTGTGATTTTTTTTTTCCCCCCTGCATCAGCGAATGAATGTATGTTGAATGAAAGATTCACAGACTGAGAGGGGAAAGTCTTTCTGGAGCCCTTCAAGGTGATGGCATCATCCCGCAGAGGTTTCATGGTGCAAATTGTCTGCATTTTTCTTTCACTCTCAAAAAAAAAAAAAAAAAAAAAAAAAAAAGTCAGAACGCGGTTGATTCTAGATTCAGAATTAGAACATCCCATAGCACTGTGCATCAAAGGCAAATACAAGCACAAAAAAGGGAAAGGAAGAAATTGCTTGTAATGAAAGATCAAGTTATGAATTAAAGATAATGGAAATGTAATTACTGCAGAAGCCAGCTGAGAGCATCCAAATGCTAAAATGGATTAACCATGAAACACTCATTAAAGTAAGTGTTATCACATTTGCTTCTCTAATATCCTGTTTATAGAGATAAATCTAAACACAAATTGTGGTTTTTAAAGGGGGAGAAAAATAATTCTCCCCCCCCCCCCAAGTGTTTTGATTTGAGATTCTTTTTATGTGGTGTACATAATTAAAACTCCAGAACAGCTGTTTGCAAGGAGTGAAAATACATCACTTCCAATCTGCAGCAGCTCAAATGTTATAACTGAAAGCAGGCAGTTAATAAGGCACTGGAGAGAGATCACTCATGCTAACCTTTCTTCTTTGCAGTGGAATAGCAATATTAGCATAAGTGTGGCTTTCTTTGACTTCCACTGCTTTACAGAGCTAGCGGCTGCCTAAAACATTACTCCTCTCTAATTCCCAATGCACAAAAATTAAATAATCCACCAGCTACCACCTTACTGAGTAAACAGACTTTGTGCAGGGCATTTTCATTGGGGTTAAGAGAACCCCATTTTAGCATTTCCAGTCAAAATAAAAAGTTCAAGGGGATTTAGAATGCTGTGTTCCGTTGTTACTATAATGAGGCTAAACGCCTGCTTAAAGTTAAGCACATGCTTAATTACATTAGTGGCTCAGATCCATTTTTGGTCAATCTCTAAATTTTAATGCCTACAAAAATCAGAGTGAGAGCTGGACAGTTTTGCTTACCTTTCAATACACTAGCATGAGATATGTGTAATTAATTTAATTCCCCTCGGGACAATAGTAATCACCTGATGGGATTAATTATGAAAACTCATCTCCTTTTAAGCACTGACCGAAAAGAATAACATCTGGAAGACTGAAGAACAAGTAGGCTGGCCATGTCGTGAAGAATGGATGCAGGAAGGCAACATGATGGGGATGGACATCTGTGGATGGTGAATCCAGCAGCAAAGAGAGAGACGGGCTAGTCATCTTTGCAGATCCTATGCATTCACCTTTGGCCCTAGACACTTAGAAAGTGTTTAAAAAGGAGATGGAAATTTTACCATGGCACATGGTTTTTGTATTTATCTCAGTAGAGTTGTTAATAATGAGTGTTACTGCATGAATAGAGGATCAAGAGTCCATCTTCTGCTCCTCACCTGGTGTCATAATCTTTTGTTTATGGGGAATCCCTTCCCTCAGTGACCAGTGATGCTGTCATTGCATTGTGTTGTCACTATGGACCAGCTTTTCAGATATTCTTAGTGCCATCAGTGGAGACTGGCTTTTTCAAAGGCACTCAGCTCCTAAATCAACTGGACAGATTTTCAAATGGGCTTAGCACCTAGCAGCTCCTGTTGATAAATTCAGTGAGAAGATGAGCCCTTTTGAAAATGTGACCCCTTCCTTGCCTTCCCCTAGCATATAAACCACAGGAATCCTCAAGAAACAAACGTCCAGATGTTCAAAAGATCTCAGAGCTCAGCAGCACCCATGGATCTTCTGAAAAAACTGGTAACGTCATTTAGGTACCTAGATGGGTGTTAAGCTCTTTTGAAAATCTGGTCCAAAGATCTTACTGTCATGCAAATGTCTGGCAGGAAAGAGCAAAAGGGAGAGACAGAAACAAAAGTGCATTGCGCTGACGGGAAAATTGTTTCCAAATAGAGGACTCCCTCTTCAGCTGTGTTGGACTTGCCTTTCTCCACCACACCGAACTCTTATGGGCTTGCCTATATGGCATCTTACAGTGCGCCAAGCCAGGGTGTGAATCTAGAGTGCACCAGCCTGCCTTGCAGTAACATCCCATGTTGCTGTGGGATTCCCCTGTGATAGAATGGCTTCAAGGCGTCCTTGTGCCACTGGATTGGCCCAAAGGTGTCTTCCCCTAGGCTAAGCATCTCGCTCAGAATCGTTTCCAAGTCTGCCATTGACAGGTTACACTTCAAGAGTTAATAGCATAGGGTAGGATTTTCAAAAGGGCCTAGAAGCACAAGTTCTTTTGAAATCAATGGGACTTGTGTTCTCAAGCCACTTAGACACTAGGAATGGGATTTCCAAAAGCACCCATTGGGACAAGGACTGATCCTGATCTCTGTACTCAGGCAAAACTTCCACTGTATTCAATGGGCATTTTGTCTGTGCAAATGTTAGTACAGTGCTATTTAGTCATTGTGCAGTAAGCACCTAAGAAAATCTCCACATGTAGAGCCAGATTTTCAGAAGCTTACGTGTGCATTAGCATGCCTATTTTGCATGCCCACATACTGCAGTCATGTGCACGGGTCAGGTAATTGTGCTAACAAATGACCAATCATATTGGGCATTTGCACATTGAATTACCCCGACTGTGTGTGCACACATGGTAATTGTGTATGAGCGTTTCTGCATCCGAACGGATCCCATATCTACGGATAAGACACAGGAGCTTCCGAAAGTCTCATGCAAGTTACATGCACCACTGCAACAGTAGCCACTCACAGAACTTTCATTTATGTCACTTAGCTTTTTGCGAAGATTTTTCTGTGAATTTGCATAAAATCCTGTAAATCACATCCCATTCTGTTTGCTCATTTTGATAATTACCACCACAAAATTAAAAGGGATAAAGGAAAAGAACACCAGTTGGTGTGAAGGGTAGATAATTAGGTATGATTAAATTTTCTCGCTGCTTTTTTGTATTTGATCTGTGATTATAAAAATAAACAAATACATACCCAAAACCACCTTTCTATAGTAAATTCTCTGGAGACTGAATGGTGAGGCATATGACAAACAGCCTCATCATTCAGTGCCTTAAAACCACTTGATATTTTTCAGTGTCAATATCAAGATTGGTTACTTTGCATTATAAATCCCCGAGGATATTTTAGACGTGGTTATCTTTGTTCAGCACATTTCATAGGGCGATATGTTCCACCAGAGATAAGATACATACATACACACACACACACACACACACACAAAGATTTCCTGAATAAACAAGGCAAGATTTCTTTTTGTGCAACTCTAGCTCTTGTTTAGGAAGCCTATTTGGAATACCGGAACTGATATTTGAACAGCTCTTGAGACAAATCATCAACACGAATCACACGTCAGTAGGAAAAACAATTCTTTTCTTGCCACCTGGAAAAGTGACTCTTTGCTTTACATTAAGCCTGGATCATCAGATCTCAACTTACGCAAAAGCTGCCTGTATTTATGGGGATTTTAGGTCAAGGTTTGCGAAGTGACTTATGGGAATTCCACATCCCATTCGTATTAAACTGAACAGGCTTTGAAAATCCCACTCTTTTTGCATGACCCAAGAAATGTTTAGCCTAGTCAACCAGAGACAGGCAGGCATCCTTGTATCTTTTCTGTGCAGAATTGCTGCCTTAAGGAGCCAGGAAGGCCTGGTCTGGCATGTTTACAGATTGCATATGGGACATGCCAGGCCAAATGACACCAGACAAGACTGCCATGGTGGGACACCTTTTATTAGCCCTTATACGGTGACTTTATTTATTTATGCCTCCTGCTCTCCATTGTACTGTGAGAGTGGTGCTGGTTACGTGTAAGATTTAACACAGGAGCTAACTCATTGACTCTTAAAATGCAAGGATGACAGCATTAAAACACTACTGCATCCACTGCTGGTGATACAGTATTTGTCTCTGATCAGTGCCAATTATGACGAGGTAATTACATTTAAACAGACCAATAATTGTATCTCTGTATATATTTCTGGTTAAACTCATTAGAGCTGGGCAGAATCAAATAACACAGTGGGATACCATAAATAACATTCCTGGGGCAGTTCTGGCATTTGTACCTTTAATGCCAATCTCAGGTGTGTCCTGTTACATATGTATAACAAGGAACCATTTCCTTCTGCTAGAGTGGTCCAGGAGTCCTGTCCTTCATGGTGACTCAGGTTACACTTGGTCAGATTTACACTATCTCTAATATAAGCCATCTCTCCAACCAATAGTGGATGACTAATTGACTGGCCTTTTTCTGTATTTTAAGGGAGCTGTGAAAGGATGAAACTGACGGGCTGAAGAGATGATTAGATGGTGTCGCTCCACTGAAGTTATCAGAGCTATGGCAAATCACACCAGCTGAGGAGCTGGCTTTTTCACTCTGTGGGTACCTAGCATCCCCTTTGTGACTGGAAGTTTGGAACTCGCTAGTCAGCAGCTTGGCTCTGATTTCATCCTACACTTACCTCAGCCCTGCAAGCCTGTGCTAGTCTACACTGCAGCCTCTGCCCACTCTCTCCTAAGTAGCCCCTTCAGGCTGTATTTTGCAGCCCTTATGTACCCTGGGAAGGGGAAGGGGATTCTCTTCCTCTGCAGCATGGGGCATGGGTCACTTGCTGGTTTGAACTAGAATAAACAGTGGGTTCTCTGTAACTTGAAGTCTTTAAATCAAGACTTGGGGACTTCAGTAACTCAGCTAGAGGTTAGGGGCCTATTACAGGACTGGGTGGGAGAGGTTCTGTGGCCTGTGATGTGCAGGAGGTCAGACTAGATCAGTGGTTCTCAAAGCTGGCCCGCCGCTTGTTCAGGGAAAGCCCCTGGTGGGCCGGGCTGGTTTGTTTACCTGCCACGTCCGCAGGTTCGGCCGATCGCGGCTCCCACTGGCCGTGGTTTGCCGCTCCAGGCCAATGGGGGCTGCGGGAAGTGACGCGGGCCGAGGGATGTGCTGGCCGCCCTTCCTGCAGCCCCCATTGGCCCGGAGCAGTGAACTGCGGCCAGTGGGAGCCGTGATCGGCCGAACCTGCGGACGCGGCAGGTAAACAAACCGGCCCGGCCTGCCAGGGGCTTTCCCTGAACAAGCGGCGGACCGGCTTTGAGAACCACTGGACTAGATTATCATGATCTACAAGTAACCCGTACTCATATAAGCAGTCCTGCTGATAGCAATGGGTCTTATCCTGGTCTCGTATACACTGGTTTTACACTAATGTAATGTCATTGACAACAATGGAGTGACGATTTACACCAGTATGACATCAGAATCAGGCCTGCTAGAGTGTTTCCAGATTACAAGCAGGCCTTCTGGGACTCTAGTTCCCAGAGGCCCCAGTCAGTTATCAGGGCCCCATATTTCTAGGTGCCGTACATGTGTGTGTGTGTATATATATATATAACAAAAAGATGGTCCCTACCTCAAAGAGCTTACAGTCTAATCTTCAAAAGCCACCTGAACAGAATTACTCAGGGACACTGATAGCACTAACATGGGGCCCAAGCCTGGAAGGAGGTGTGCACTGCACTCTCTTCAGTGGAAGTAGAGGCTTCATAGAGCAGGACTCTTGGTCTGGAGTCATTGGAGTAAGTAAATGTATGTAAAATGGAAAGAAATGGCAATATGGCCCTTCACGTGGGTTGCTGGTGCTAACCCTAATCAATGCCATTGAAAGAGTCATAACAATGGAGCGGCTACTCTTAATTAGAAGACCCTCTCAAAACTAATTAATTATTACTTGACTCAGTATGAAGCAGCAAAATGTAGCAAGCCGTCATTGTGAAATAGCAATGGAAAAAATACCTAACAGCACCCGATGAAGAATGCCCCTGCAACAAATTACCAGAGACTTTGTGAAGTGCATCTTGATTTACTCCTTGAGTTTTTAAGAAGATTTTATTAATAACTTGCTGCACTTGTTTGCACTTTCAGTCTGCCTGTTTTTTCCAAGCTAGTCCGACACGACAGGTGCTGCTATCCTTTGTGTCCTCAGACTGCCATTTCAAATGTTCTTTGATCATTGGATGGTCCCAGACTTCCCTACCCAGGATTACAAACTGAGTAAAATGTGGGACATTAATGAACATCCAGTTCTGAGCCTCAAGAATTTATTGAACATATCAGGTCATGCTCCAATATCAAACCACCTCACCTGGTGTTTACAGATTTTCTGCCATGTATTAATTGATATGTTAGGGCCGCCCAGAGGATTCAGGGGGCCTGGGACAAAGCAATTTCAGGGGTCCCTTCCATAAAAAAAGTTGCAATACTATAGAATACTATATTCTCGTGGGGGTCCCTGCGGGGCCTGGGGCAAATTGCCCCACTTGCGCCGCCCCCCCCCCCCCCCCGGGGCGGCAAGTATATTGTATATAAGTATAAGTATATTGTATATTTATTTGAAACTATGGTGGTCGCAAACATTGTTACACAGAATGGTGTGGAAGAAGAAAATTTCAAACCCCTTATCTCATGGATCTTACTGCTAGCAGAAAAACTGTGACGTGAGCATATGTGTTTCAAAGCGGATGTCAGCTGGGGAGACTGGATGGCTCAGGGAGCGTGAACGCAATATTAAGCCTTTCACCTCCAGGTCACTGGCTCAAATCTACCTCCGGTGACTAGCAATCAAAAGGGGCTACCATCTCATGTTTGCTGAGTGCTGAATCCATTTCATATTCTCAGGCCAGTTCATAAATGACAATTGTTCGCTGTATTGGCAGCCTCAGCAAAGAGGACAAGCACTAAGGCCTACTCAACACTTGAAAAGATTTGCCGGTATAGCTATAGTAGTGTAGATGCAGCTTATACCAGTTCTCCAAACAAAATAAGCTCTTCCGACAGGAGCACGTCTTTGCCAGTATAATAACATCTACTTCTAGGGCTTTTACCAGTCTAAAAGATTAAAAATCACATTACTGTGCCAGCAAATGTCTGAAGTACATGCATGGAGTCTCTCTCTTCACAGGGTTTGGGGGAAGCTAGTTCTGCTCATGCCTGTTATATGGATAACAAGAGGGATCTCTGTTTCTCGGTCTGTCACTCCAGCATCTTTCATAAGCACAATAATCTTTATTCATATTTATTTAGATATGAAATCATTTAAAAAGATGCCTTCTCGAGACTCTGGGCACGCTAACATTGTTAATACCATAAAATCCCAGCAGCATGAAAGCAGGAATTCAGCTAGCCAGTCATCTCCTACAGAAACTCCTTTCTACCACTTCATTGCTCTGGGAAGCATGGCCTCAGGCCTCTCCCAAAACCCTGTTGAACAGGTGTCTTTCCCAACATCGCCAGGAGGTCACCAAATCTGGGTTAAGGGGGGGTGGGGGAAAGCAAGATCCAGGAACATCCTGCCAGTGCCCTCTCTCTTTTCTAATGAGAAGGCCCCATCTTAGGCATGCTGCTGACCATAGCTGTGGCAATATGGCCTGGGGACAGAGATGATCCTGCAGATCGGCAGTCCTAGGTTATTTAGGGCTTGATAGGCCATAACGAACACCTTTAACTCCCCCAATGGGTAGCCAGTGCAGGTCCCAGAGCACTGGTGTCATATGCGCTCAACAAGCTGCCCTATTCAGTAAGCAAGCTGTTGCACTCTGCACCAGTTACAGGACCTGGATGATTTTAAGGTATAGACCCATGAAGAGTGCTCAAGTTTTCAGCCTGTTAACTGTGTGGTTTCCTTGCCTCTGTGATATCATTATTGTGCTTAAGATTCAGCCCTTTGATTTCCCTGAATTTTTCTTTCCACCCACAGTAGCTGAGCCAAGGTGAATGCAAAGAGTGTTTTAAAATGAAATGATGATTTCTTATCATAGCTGAGAGATGCTGAATTCCCCTGTCTAAAGTTCATGGATAATTTGTTCTGTGATAACAGTCAAGTGGAGCATAGGGCTCTGCATGCTTGTCATTTGGTTGTCATTTTAATTCAAAATGAGAGGTAAATCTGAAGACACCAAAAGAGGATCTTGCAGCGAGGAGCTACAGAGGGAAGGGACCACATTAAAGAGTGGACAGAGAGGGCGATCACTGCAGACGTAGAGAGAGAATTTGCACAGGATTGGCAGAAAGGCGATCTTGACAAGGTTGATTGCACAGAGAGTAAAGTGATAAAGAATTTCATGGGATCTCACAGAGCCTACAGCGACCTGGGCCAGAAACTGAGTAGTTTACAACTACCGCAAAAATGAGACCCCCGGAGTTAGGCTGAGCATCTGCATCTCCCGTTGAATGCACAGCAGGTACTCCGAACCTTTGATGTCTTCAAGTGCAGCTACCCTGAGTAAAAGACCTAAAAATGTCTTCTAACATCCTGTATAGTTAATGCGGATTAAAGCCGTAGCCTATTTCACTGGGAAGGTCTGAATCATCAGTGAATTGCAAGAGAAGAGTATATTGGTGAATGTATTTATTAGCTTGTGGCCATTTATTAAGCTCATAGATGCCATACGCAGTTTCTAAGGTTTTCGTGACTCTTTAACTGAGTCTTCAATTCTGTTAAAACTGGAGATTTTCTCTTTTCATTTGACTGATCTCCTGGGCAGACAGTAAAGCCAAATGCATTTTAATAACTCCTGATAATCCTCTAGCATTTGTGCTTCTCATACCAGAAGCCCGAGGAATGAGTCTATTTCTTTTGTATCTTTTAAATGAGTCAATAAATTAATTACTCTTGGAATTCAGGGCTGCATAGCATTGGTTGGAGCAAGGTGTAGGGTGTAACGTGCATGCTGCTATCCCCACCAACCCAGCTTATCCAAAGCACCTTAGTTTTACATTGAAAGCCTGCCCCCATGCACTCTTCAATTCTGAACACAGCAGTGTTTCTCAAACTGGGGTTGCCGCTTGTGTAGGGAAAGCCCCTGGCGGGCCGGGCCAGTTTGTTTACCTGCCCCGTCAGCAGGTCCGGCCGATCACGGCTCCCACTTGCCGCGGTTCACTGCTGCAGGCCAATGGGAGTTGCTGGAAGTGGCGGTCAGTATGTCCCTTAGCCCGCGCCACTTCCAGCAGCTCCCATTGGCCCGGAGCAGTGAACAGCGGCCAGTGGGAGCTGCAATCGGGTGGACCTGCGGACGGGGCAGGTAAACAAACCGGCCCGGCCCGCCAGGGGCTTTCCCTACACAAGCGGTGACCCCAGTTTGAGAAACACTGGCCTATCAGCTCCGTGAGATCATGTAGTTTTGTGATATATATGAATAGAGAACAGCATGACAGCAAACTGCTTCCACTTGTGTGGCTTAACCCAGGGTTTGAGGTATGAAATACTAATGCATTAACCCACTAGTGCCCCCAACTCCAGTAATAAGTATATAATTCCATATTCTGTTGGAATTGTGAGAGATTGGTCTCAGGCTGAGAGAGCAGAATGCATTCACACAAGGCCGTAAGCACCACTTAAGCTGCTAATGTAGGACACAATCTTTGCAGAAGGCTTTGCATGGGAGTGAATTTCACACACACAGAACAGAGCATGCTCCTTAATGGGTACTGGATAGACGTTAGTAACTAAATCACCATTCTGCAGACAGTAGACCTTGGTAAGCCAGAAAATATACAGGCTGAGCCAAACCACGAGGGTCTTATTTGTCTCCATGAACCACGACACAGTTGCCTCTATAACTCGCATTGGCAGAATTTGGGGTGGGAAGGGGGAAGGTAAATAATTTTGATGGATAATATCTGTTTATTTCTATTTATTTATATCAGTTTAAATTTTCACAGTTGTGGGACATTATGGGAGGGTCAGACAATAATTATGTAATGTCAGTAGATGTTGATATTCAAACAGCTAGAGCTTTATAGCCCGTAAAACACATTGTCAACACCATGTGTCAAAATATACAAAATAAATAGCCTTAATGTTCACTGACACTGACTGATAAAAATCTAGTCCTTCGATGCTCATATAAGCCAAACACAGAGGAATATTCAAGGTCTCTGTGACTGTCTGGAAGTGGTGCCAGAATTTTCTCACTGACTTGGCTCATCTTCATTCATCAACACAGAGCTTTGCAGGAGCCCATCTTGTGACTTCATTAGCTTGGCTATCTTCAACAGAAAGCCCCATTGTACTAGTGATCATCCACAGCCAGCCTTCTGCTCAGTTTTCTGCTAATTAACTGATAACATTTCTTTGCCAAACACCTGGCGTCTTTAGAAAAAAGGAAATAAACCCTGAAGTCTTGAACTCTACCGCTAGGGATGGAATGTTATCAGCAAC
The DNA here is from genome assembly GCF_027887155.1 of Malaclemys terrapin pileata. Lineage (NCBI taxonomy): Eukaryota > Metazoa > Chordata > Testudines > Emydidae > Malaclemys > Malaclemys terrapin. Next base: position 7,738,896 of record NC_071516.1, on the reverse strand, counting down.
TTGTCCATGAATAGACCTCCCCATGGATAAATGCAGAAATTTTGAGACTCTGGGCAGAATGCAACTTGGTAGGGCATTCTGACATAGGGGGACCATCAGGTATCCGACTCCTGAGCTCATGATGACCTCTCTGCTCAGAAATCATTTGGCCAGGTCCTCAGGTCATTACTCAAGGAAACTCCCATTGTTCCATGATCTTTATGAAGTTCATAAACTCTCTTTCCTAAAGTCTTTAGATGGGGGTGATGCCTGCCCAGGGACTTTCATCATTGCCTCAAATATTCTCACTGTTTTACCAGCCATTAATACGACAGAAGATGTCCTAAATCTAGGAGCTGATATGAACTGCGACTGGGCATCTGCAGGCTCTAGCATCTTGGCAGGATGTGGGACCCTACACTTAGTCCCTGATCCAGCAAAGCACTCAAGCACTTGCTTATATTTAAGCACGTGCATAGTCCAATAGCCTTCAGTGAAATGAATGATGTGCTTACAGTTAAACATATACTATCCTGGGCTAGGGGCTTAGAATGTCCACACGCTACTGAGCAATTTGGCAATCCGTTATTGCATGAAAAAGTGATGAATGTCTGTAAAACACAGAAAAGAATGGAGAAATGTCACCATCTCTAACTTCATTATTTCATCCGGTTAATGCAAACTGGGTACATCACCACAACTCAATTAGAGGGCAGATTTTCTGAATATTTGATCAAATCCTGGCTGATGTCAAACGAGAGTTAATGAAGCTTAAAAATGTACTATGATGTGCTAGAGGCTACATAAAATGTGTTTTAAAAATCTGCTGGAAGACATTAACATGTAGTGCAGAAAGGAGAGAAGGAATTCTGAACAACAAATTGAGCCATCTGGCATGTTTCTCTGGTGGCATGATAGCAACATGTATCAGAAGACAAAGAAGAATCACCATATGGACCTAGCCGCAGAGGTAATTCACACATGTTGTCAAGCTAACTCATGCTTAAGTCTTGGACCCAATTCTGGAATTGAAGCAATGGCTACCAGACTCAATGAAAGATTATGGGTTGACTTTGATTTTGCTCATCTTAGATTTACACTGGTGTAACTTCACTGACTTCATTTGGGTTAATCCTGATTTACACTGGAGAATATGAGATCACAGTCAGGTCTATTATATTCTGCTTCCTGGAATGACAGAAAGTTACATATGCATGTGCAGAGTGACATGTGATACCCAAGTAGAAGCAATGGGATTGAGAAAATGTATACGCACTGGAGAAATATTATAAAGATGAAACAGTTTCCCCAGGGTTCCATTGTTTTTATACCACAACCCACAGCCATGACAATATTATCAATATTATTCATCTTGTGTTCTTTGCAGATTACCTGCTTTTTCTGGAACACTGCATGGTCAACAACGGCGCCCACCAATTCCTCATGGGCCACAAGAACTTCATAATATTGTGTGTAAAAGTGATCTTGCTACTAACACCCAATAAAACAATTCTTCTCCAATAAAACAATTTATTCAGTGTCTAAAATGGTATTTTCTGAATCTGTGCCAAATATTGAAGGTAATGAATCCGGAAGAATAAACCATAAATTAAGCACTTTCTTTTCCTCCATGAAAATGTTGATTATGAACTTGACTATACATAAACCATAGACAGTCCTTTACATAAAGAATTTATATGAAATCCTCTGACTTTGCTTTTGGGTGGCCAAAGAAGAGATGATTTGCCACAAACTAGACTCTTTCCCCACCCCCTTCTTTTCATTTTTGTCCAGCCTTTTGTACACCGTTGGATTTTATTGTGTTTATAAATATAGTTTTCAATATAATGTTCTTCCTCAGTGGCATCAACACAGAATCTAAAACATACATTGCCTGATTAGTTCTTGACCCCAAATGAGTTTTGTCTGTTTTCTGTGCTTCTAAATACACATTTGCCATATGCTGCCTCATATGTCACTTTCCTTTCTAATGCCACTTGGGACTAAGTGTTATGAGGCTTTTATAATAATCTCATGGCTGTTATAGTCAAATCTGGGAAACAAAGTTTCATCAAACTGGGAAAAACTTTTGTGAAACCCAAAATTTAACAACATCAAAAATGTCAGCATTGTCATGAACCCCAAAGCACCATCATGTCCTCCTGCCCCTGGAACTTGTGGGTCAAGTTCCAGTCCGGGCATCAATGCATTCCCATTGAAGTCAGTAGGATTTGATCTGATTTATACCAAAGCTGAATTTGGCCCTCGCTTCTAATAAATATCATAATATATGTCTGTCACAGCTATGTAGCTCTACAACAGTGCAGCTTACCCTGCATGGGACCTTCTCAGGTTAGAGGTCACAGTCTGGGAGACACAGTGCAGAAAACAAAGGCCAGGCACCCTTTTATTCTTCCTGAGTTCATTTTTGTACAGAGCCTTCCATGCTGTCTCTCCTGTGTTCAAGCCTTCAGCCCCTGCTGGGTGGTGGAAGATGGCCCCTCAAGGAAAACAACTTCCTATGCCTCCCACCTCCTCTCTAATATACACCAGATCAGTAGAGGAAGTTGTAACAGGTCTCCTTGCTTTCCAAATCACTTTAAAAAATCCTCATGGAAGCTGATAAGCCAGAGTGAACATAGGATTGTGTAGATTCCTTTCTTTTTTTATTGCTGAGTTGTTGATGTTTTTTTTTTTTTTTTTTTTTAAGGAACAAAGCACAGTGCCAATAACATGTCTGAAATCACAGTTTGGTATTATTAGAAACTTGTGTTTTCAGACATTAAGCCTCATTTGCATACTGAGTCTGGGATAGAAACATATTAATCAGTTATTCATTAATATTTTTTTCTATATTGCTTTAATGTCTCGAGGGCCCATTCACATTGTGCATATAACAAGAAGACAGTCCCTGCCCCCAAGAGCTTACAATCTAGATATAACACAAGATGTAACAGCTGGATACAACAGACAGGGAAGCACAACATAATTTTGAGATGATTCTGATCAGTTCTCATCTCTCATTCTTCCCTGATTCTCTAGGGGAAACATTCTCCATTAATCAGGGATTCAGTGCTATTTTGATTCACCTATTCTTTCAATCACCATGGTAATTTACCTTGTGTTCCATTAAGGAAAGATACAATATGCTTCCCCATGAAGTGTGATATCAGTTAAGTGGAACAGTTTCTTCTTGTATTACCATCCGTACAGCAAGGGAGGAAAAAACCACAATCTTTCGCAATCACAGCTTTTCAGCTTATCAGTGTCTTTTGTCCTTTGGCAGTGTATAGTCTCCCATTCGGTTTATATGTAGCAGCTGTCATAACACAGAGAACAGGTTTTATGTTATTGTTTTTTTTTAAAAAAAAGATCACTCCTTTGCGTGACTGGAGCTAGTGATGGGCAAACCTCAAGCAACCCACATTGTGGGGCCAAATCCTGAGGAGGTGCTGAGGTCAATGGGAGTTTAGCTGCTCAGCATCTTTCTGACCTGTGTGATCCTGCCAGGTGCCTAGAATCACATGGGGAATGCTGAGCACAGATCCCATTGAGTTCAATTGTCTTTGACCCAGAAGGCAAGCAGCAGAATCAGACTCTGTGAAATTATCTGAATCACCTGGGTCTGCAAAATTGGAATGTAAATCTCAGGAGAACAGGTTTTCTCATGAATTTTCCTGCATTTTCTGCTTCAAGACATACTGGAAATGCTACAATACTGACCTCTCTCACTGTATCTCTTTACTTTTGTTTCTGCTCCCGGGGGAAGTATGTGAAAATTCAAACCGATGAGGAAAAAATTCACCCAGTTCAGTGCTTTTTAGCACCTCCATAAGATCTCGCTCTGTGCGGGTTTGGTTTGTGTTCGGAGTGAAGCTTTGCGTTGGCTCTTATTGTAAGCAAACCCCATGGCCCATCCATAATATATATATCACTAGTTTTCATTGTTGTTCAGAAATTTTCCTCATTAGGGGCACAATTTCCAGAGAGGATTCCAAAGGGTGCAGCTGCAAAACCCTATACACACACAGACAGATATTTGCTTATTATGTCCCCAGAGGCTTTTCATGAAATTTCAGTCTTCTTGTACCTTGGGAGCCAATTGAGTGCCTTCAGTATGAAATTCCTTTAAAATCCTAAAATAACTGGATATGCCCAGATGGCTGGAAAAGAAGTCACTTTGTGTCTGTAATGGAGAGTAACTGTGCAGGTCTGGCTGTTTTCTACAGTATTATTGCTTATATTTAACCCTGTGGACAACTCTTGCAATTTAATGTGAGTGTCACAATAATTGGTTTCAGAGTAGCAGCCGTGTTAGTCTGTATCCACAAAAAGAACAGGAGTACTTGTGGCACCTTAGAGACTAACAAATTTATTTGAGCATAAGCTTTCGTGGGCTACATGAATGTAGCTTATGCTCAAATAAATTTGTTAGTCTCTAAGGTGCCACAAGTACTCCTGTTCTTTTTACAATAATTGGTGTTTTTCTTAAAGCTCCATCTCCTGGAGTCATGTGATTTTTTTTGTGAGAATCTCAGCTTTCAGTTTAAGAAAAGGAAGTTTATAGGTATCATGGTTACAATGTGAACCCCTTGATTCTGAAAAACCAGAAGACAAATAAGAATATCCCAACACTTATTACTTTTTTAAAATCTCATGATTTATGAAAGCAACCTCATGTTTTTGGCAGGCCTAACTTGTGGTTTTGGAACCTTTGGGGATTGGCGAAAGTGTAATATCAATGAGATGCTTTGGCAAGAAGACTTCTAGGAGATTATTACAATTATTGAAACATACTGTTCAATAGTGCAGTGGACTGGGAGTTAGGACTCTCAGATTCTGTTCTTGCTCGGTTATTGTTTCAGAGTGTGACTTTGGGCAAGTCGCTTAACCTCTCTGTGCTTTAGTTGAGCAGTAAAACCTGTGCACCAATCACCTTATAAAGGTGGTGTGGGGTTTCATTAAAATTGGTGGAACACTTTGAGATCCAGTGCAGTGTAAGTGTGAGTTTTATTGTTGTTATGACACCTCTGAAGGCATGTCATAACTGTCCAGATGGACATTCTACCCTATATTATTGCCCTATTAAATGTTTGGTCAGTTGCCTTCAACCCAAACACTCAAATAACTGTAACAATAATGAATAATCTGAGTGGTTAGGCCTCAAACTGTCTTGAAATAGCCTCACAGTCTTAGCCATAACTTTTTCTTTCCTTAGGCTTTTCTTCCTTAATGCAGCACTAGCATTTAGTGGAGAGACGCAATAGCCCCATTGACACAGCAGTGTTGACCCCAGGGCTTTGCTTAACGTATCCAGGCCATGATCCGAAGCTTCAGTAACAGCTGAATTCACCGCACTCCATTTCTTCCTACTTACTGTTCAGAGAGCATCTCTAAAACACAACACATATGCTTCATTCATCAGAAAGCTGGAAACATGCTGTCTATTGTTGTAAGTTACTGTCTACCAAAGCAGTGTTTAAGTCAAACCCCAGTTAATACTCCATAACAAGAAAGAATGTGTAGTCCAAGAGACGCACACGGCCTTACTTGTCTATAAAATATTCAGCCAGTAATCCTAAGGCAGTCAGCAACAGCAGTGATCTGTGAAGATGAGACTTCACAGCAATATCGGAACCCATTACAAAAATCGGTGATAAATTGCAGTGGGCAGGTTACATGCTTTGCAGCTAGTAGGTGATGCAATCAAGTGAAGTCTATATACGCAAATTATGGCCATTGAGAGATGAAAGGAGATGTTGATACACTCTATTCCTGCAATCTATATTCTCAGTTACAAGCCAGCCAAGCCTTTTATTCAAAATGAAAACAATAATGTGAGCTTTTGTGACTGCTAACCTGTACTTTATCAATGAATGATGAAAGAAATGAAAAACTACAAGCCTAAGAAAACAGAGGAGGCAGAAAGAGACAGCTCGACAAGCCTATGTCTAGTGAAAGAGACGGAGGCTGGTCTTGTAGTTACAGCACTGAACCGGGGACTCAAGTTAATCTCAATTTAATTCCTTGTTCTGCTACCCACTTCTTGTGCGACCTTGGTCAAGTCACTGAATCGCTCTGTGTCTCAGTTTCCAAGATGTGAAATAATTAATAAATTGGTCCAAAAATAAATTTCATCAATTCTTTCTTCAAAAACATATTATGAAAAAATTTTGATTTTCAAAATGTGTGTTTTTTCAACAAAAAAAGCCCCTGAAAATCTTTCAGTTGTCAGTTTTCACTTGATAATTTTTTTTGTTTTTTCCTTTTCCCTCTCTTCAGTGGCAAGATAGAAAAAGGAAAAATGGTGGAAAAAAAGGGAAAAAATAAACTGAAAAATGTTGATACATAAGAGCATTGCAGCAATTCAGACACAGGGAGGACCAGGGTGCATCATGAGAGATGTAATCCTGCCAAGAAGCAGGGCTCATAGAGAAGAATGAGGAACCTAGAACTACAACTCTCATGAGACACTATAGTGGCTCAGCAGATATTAATGTCAACCTGGAACAAAAGATTTTGATTTTGATTTTTCCTGACTGAAAATTCTGCTGAAACTGACCTTTTCCCTTGGCAAATTTAGATTTCAATGATATCCCATTTCCAAAGGAAAAATGTTTCATTTAAAAGTTATCAACTATCCCTAGTCATTTTTCATGTGTTCAGTTTCCAGTAGTTCTTAGCGTGTAGGGATTTAGAATGGGATTTTCAAAAGCAACATTGACTTTAAATGGGATTTGTGCTCCTAAGTCAGAGAGGTGGTTTTTAATATCCTGCCCTTGTTGCCCTGGCATGGCAGAACATTTAAAGCACCCTAAAATTCTAAAAGTTTTAGTATGTGTTTGCACCTGCAAAGTGCAGATGCATTTTTGCGAGTGCACAATTTTGCACATGTACAAGCCAAGTCTCAGAAGGAGGGGAGATCCAGCTTAAAATGTACTACTATATGGTCATGGATTTTGTTTTCTGACTTCAACCTCATTCAGTGCTGACCTTTGGTCACACAGAGTTCAAAATGTGGCACTCCCAAAATATAAACCAAAGAGGGTAAATATTCATCTGTAACTCTCATTGTCCCCCGCCCCCTTTTCAGCTCCTGTACATTCACACTTTTGGCTCATGTCTAATTCCCCTTCTTCCTCTTTCTTTGTTAGAAAATCCAGTTACAGCTTGTATCATGACTTATGGCCTGATCTAGGTTCCAGTTGAGGTCCATTTCTAGTATTAATCATAGATTTGGTTTACACTAAATGTTACATAACTGTTACAAAGGCCAGATTCTTTTGGGAAAAGAAAAATTCCTTCACCATAGAACAAGATCTTTATCCTAACACAGAGCTACGTGAGCTCAGTGGTAGTTCAGGGCTGTTAGAAGAGCAAGTGGATGGTTGCTCTTGTTATGTTCACGGCCTACAAATAGAAGTTAGATAAAAACATAAACTACTGGTTCAAGAAGGTTGCAGTGTAACACGACTTTATTTCTCAAAATCCAGGACTTTAACGCATCAGAACCCCAAAATAGAGAGAGACCAAGCAGGCTGCTCCTTAAGGTAGAGGGGCACAACTCATCGCACCTTGCTGCAGGCTGGCATTTAGCAGACTGAGTCTGATCACATGCTTCCCTACAGAACCCATTAGCCTGCAAGCAGAACCAGGAAACCCCATGCAAATTAAAGCAACAGAGCTTACAATTCCTACTCCGTTTTCAATACACCACAGCCATCTTGGCTAACACACCAGGAACTGAACCAGGGCTCTCCAGAGCTAAAATTATGACCTGCTACAGCTTGAGCTGGATCTTTAACACTCCTGGCCTAGTGGATTAGCGCAGAAGTGGAACAGTAATACACACTCATGAGTGGGTTATACAAGGGCCAGCACCCCATGTTGGACAGTAGAAATAACAGTGTGCAGGGTTTTTTTTTTTACTATTAGTGATTTTTCTCTCGCTGGCTTTCTTAAAAGAGAATATACCAACTGTCTCTCGGCTTATTATTTTCTTTTATCCATCTAGTTTCAGGCTCTCTCCAATAGTCAAGAGTAAAAAAATATCAGGGAGCTTCAAACAAATCACACTGGGCCTTGCAGGGACCAGAGCCAAAGGTCAACTTTAATAATGTGCATTCTCCTGAGAGGACAGTAGCATTCAGGAGAGAAATCACCACTGTGTCTTTGTACACACAGAAGGCTGGGTATCATTAGATAAGGACAAAACAGCTCCTGAAGGTGCATGGGAAGGATGAAGCATAGAAACTTCTTTTTAAGTTGCACCGTAAGATTTTAAAGATATAATAATTTTTTGACAGTTCATCCGGCTCACCATAAAAACAGCTCCTCTTTGCATGTACAAGCTGCTAATTAAGGGCTAGACTGAGCCTTCAAGCACAGCCCTGAGCAAAGGGTGAGCCTTCAACTCTACCACCCCATGAGAACTTCTGGGTAGCATTGTACCTCAGAGCCATGCCTCTGAGTCTCAGGGCCCTTGCCCACGTCTTCCTTGCTCTGGGGACAGGGGAAAACACTTCGCTGCTGACCTAGGTCACTAGCAAATTAGCACACCTGGGTTGACCAGCGAGTTAGGTGGGTGGAGCTAAGGCTGTGACTCGCCTCCCTACACACATGCTCCAGGGCAGGAGTAAATAAACACATAATCCCACTTCCTCCGTGTGCCTAGTCTCAAGGTCTGGGCAGCCCATACAGGGCTGTGAGGGAGGTGTACACTCCATGACTCCCTTGTATAGGCATATGGTCCAGCCCACAGGCCTGGTCTACACATAAAGTTTCACTGGTTTAATACCTCCCTCTTTACTGGTCCGAGTAGATGGCTGGGTGCCTTGCAGGGAGTTGGCTTGCTCCAATTTTATGATGCTGGAACTATTGGGTGAGGTTCTATGGTATGGCCTGTTATGTGGGTCAGATTAGATGACAGTGATAGTCTTCTCTGGCCTTGAGAAGCTATGAAACTAGGCCCATCTCCCTGCAGGTATTAGGTTCCTAACTCCCATTGATTTTGATGGGTTCTTAAATATCGTCAAGGCTCTGGGCTTTACTCCCTACCTCAGAGTGAGAGAGAACAGGGGGAGGCATTGTGATTCTTGCACAATCCACTCCCTGGTCGGCTCATGAGTCACAGCAGTTACACGCTGCCCCTTACTCAGGGCAGACTGTAGAATCGCAGTCTAGACCGAAGGTTTTAGATCCTTTTTCTGCAGAATGGATACTTCAATTGGCACAAATGGAGAGGGGGAAAAGAGGGTTATCTTTTGACTGGACTCAAATTCCAACATGCCTGCCTCTGTATATTGTGCATGCCTTGTCTTCTATTTGCTCAGACAAGTCTCTGCTAAAATACCAGAAGTCTCCACTATACGTTTTTTAAATAACAAAATAATATGCACGCAGCAAGTGCGGTGTTTGGTTTGGAGTCAGATGTAATTAGGAAGATTGTAACTGAAGAATAGGACCAGACACAGTTAATTATATTTTTTACTGCATTGATAAAGCTGAGCCTGACTCTAATCACAAAGGCCTTGAACAGTAATAACAGGTTACATACATTTCTGTTACACACTGAGCTGTTAGTTCATTCCCTTGCTGTGTGCCTCACAACTGCAGCTGTCTGCATTTGAATTCCTAAAACTTACCTCAGTTCCCTTTCTTGGTAAGGTGACTAAATCCAAGCAGATATTACGGCCTGTTTCATGGCAAAGTCTGTTTAAAAACATTACGGCCATTTGATCTTTATCTGAGTGCCACTCACTTCTGTGCTATGCATCCGAAGAAGTGAGGTTTTTACCCACGAAAGCTTATGCCCAAATAAATCTGTTAGTCTTTAAGGTGCCACCAGACTCCTTGTTGTTTTTGTAGATACAGACTAACACGGCTACCCCCTGATACTCACTTCTGTGTAACTTCTAAAAGGTGTAGAAGGCAGGTCATGGAAAGTGAGGCGTACTTTAGGATTGCTTGCTAAATACGCAAAACTTCAAACCCAAAACAATACTGGGTTCGTGTTAGCTGTTGTTTTCTATGCTGATGAATGCACAGAATGAAACATGGGAATGGGACATGGGTAATTAGCTTTATGGAAACCGTTGTCTGGAGCTCTCAAATCTGACTGCATTTGGGGATTTTAGTTTGGCCATTTCTCCACTAATTTTGATGTACAGGGTGTCACTGGAAAGCCAGAAAAAAATACACGCTTGTATTTGTTTATTAACCCAACAGGTTAGCTGGTTACTTTGAGAGGGAGAGAGGGAATGCCCCCACAGCAATAATACTGTTATCTACGGGAAAAATATCACAAACCCAATATCTGGTGACCTCTAAAACATAGCTGTCAATGATCAGGCAGATAGTGTGAGTCCTGGTTCTAGTCCTAGCTCTGCCACTGACCCGGTGCATAACCTAGGACAAGTCACTTAACCTTTTTGTGTCTGTTTCCTTATCTACAAAATGGAGCCAGTGATATTTACTGTCCCCTGTAAAGCGCTTTGAAATCTACAACTGAAAAGTGCTAGATACGGGGCTAGAGGAGTTCTGCTCTGCCTTCCGCAGCCCCAGAGCTGGAGGAATTCGCTCTCCCCACCTCAGCCCAGGGGGAGAGGAGCTCTCTCGTCCTCCCTGCTGCAGCCCCAGGGTGGGAGGAGTTCTGAGTCCCCCGCCTGGGCCCTGTGTCTGGAGGAGCTCTCTGCCTCCCCCCCCCCCACACACACTTTTTCTTCTATGGTATTTTGTCCTAACACAAACTCAGTGAGGTCATACACATATCCCCATAACATGAGGTTACGGATGCATGTGAGCCTGCTTGGTTTGCACATGTTCTCCATAAAGTTAAGGAGCCCGTATTCGAGGTGGATCAAAGGTACAGTTCATTAAAATGGTGAGTGTACTGCTGTGTATTTCTTTGCATCTGATGTATGTGCTTGTGTCGATATGGTTTAATGTGTATAATATGTGTGTGTTTAATATGCCCTCCCCCCCCAAAGCAGTAACATTTATATTCCTGCGCACGCCCCTGATTTTAGCTATTAAATAATGATGATTGACAAGTGGCTGTTTGGGTATGTGTGCGGGGTCAGGGAGACTTTGAGTTTGCAGGATTTCATTTTTCCAGATGGCTTCATAAGGAAGCATAAAGCCTGGCTTTAGCTTTCTGTGTCTGTATCTCACTGATGGGAGATCTCTCTCCTGCATTCATTAGCCTCATCTTCATAGGGCTTATCCTCTTTGCCTATTCGTTTCCAGGAGCAAAGCTTCCACTCCGGGGAGATCAGCTTTGTCTGTCTCTCCCTGGAAGTGGAACATCTGCTCAGCATTCATCCATTCAGGGTCTACGAGTGCTGATGCAAATGCTCCTTTTGCAATTGCAGGCCCCGCTCAGATATGAAGCACTTTAGCTTCTAGGTGTCTTCTTCCACCTGTGTCATTTCTCAGCAAAGACCTTATTTTAGAGGGAATCCCATAGGAGGCTGAGGGTGGGGGTGGAATTTTCCTCCAAGCTGTGGCCAGGGTACAATATAGTACACAACCCACACGCTTTAGTACTCCAGGAGCCCCCTGCCTGACTCTTCCATGGGAGACTCAGGCGGGTGGATCAATGCAGTCATAGATCTACCTACAAATCACCCTCCAGGTTGTCAAGGAGTGAGGGTCACAAAGGGAGATGGGGGAGTTCTCCTGGGCAGCCTGCCTGTGGGCTGTCATCCTCCACCCACTTGAACTGAGGCAATTCTGTAACACTTGACCTTCCATGAATGTGGGGGTGTCAGAGAAACAGCGTATCACCTTTGCAAAGCCAAGTGCTCCATGTTAGCGAGGTCTTTTCTTTATATCCTCATCCTTGTATCCTTCTTGTACCATTCCATTGTTTTGTGAAACACGTTGCAAGAAAAACATAAGACTCCTATTCCCTCTGCCCTTAGCACTGCTAAGAATAATACCTACCATTCCTACAGCACTTTGCAAATGGCATATAAATATAAATCTCTTCTCCCACCAATGAAATGCAGCCATGGGTGGAATTAACATCACAGAGTGGTAGAACACAATAGACTAGTATAGAAAGTGGACAAAAATAAAGCTTTATCCAATTGAAACTACGGGAGTCATTCAGGTAGGGGGAACATACACTTAACCAAATTAGACTTCAACCAAGACAGCATGGCCAAGATATGCACTTGTGAAAAGTATCATGGGATATTTACTGCTCACAGAACCATCACTGGATAATGTCTCACCTGAAAGTTCTGGGAAGTAGGCCCCAGATCCTCAAAGGTATTTAGGAAATCAATGTCAGTTAGAAGCCTAAAGACCTTTGAGGATCTGGGGCTGGGTATTTAGAAATTATAGGAAGCTTTTCTATTTGAAATCTGTCATTTCTTCAGCTTGTCAGCTTTTCCTCTTATCTGTGCCCCACCAGATGAATTGCTGTCTAGTGGCTGAGCTGAAAGAAAAAAGTTCACCAGCTTCTATGCAATACAGAGGATAATATCTGCTGTACTGCCGTATACAGCAGTGCTAATATGAGGGAGGGAGACTTTATCACGGTCACCTCTCATGGCTTGGGGGAAATGGAACAAAGCAATCTCAGACCCTCCTATGATCGTTCTTTATCACCAGCTACCAGATCAGAGGAATAAAGAAGTGCAGCTCCACATCCTAAAGGGAATTATCAAATTAGAGTGTTACAGCTGAGACTGGTGGGAGGATGTGCAGGAGCTTGTCAAGGGAAAGTGATTCAACGGATAATTGTTTCACAGGAGAACTATCGGAACTAATAATCCATCTAATAGCTGAGAAGAGTTAAGTAAAGAGTGAAGGAATTTCCTTCTTGCTTTTTCCGGCCTGGGTCAGTAACACCAGATGCCATGTAGCAGTTCATCCAAATTAAGAATTTATAGAAAATTCTTCCCTCCCCGTCTATTCGAATTTTACTTCTTGTTAATTGAGTGCAACCCTTGAATACGTGAGCAATGCAGGACTCCATCTCCTCCAGTCAGGAGCATTACTTAACCTGAAATCCCCTCTGAATACCTGAGAAGCACCAGCATAAAGCAGGGTTCTGGCTAATGCACAGACTGATTGCTTGGGCTCCCTGAATGGAATGACCTTCCGTTTTGTTTTCCTTTTCTTAATAATCTTTGAGGTTGAACAAAGCCAAAATGAAGCCGTGGGGATGCTCACTGCCGTGTACGTAGCAGAGCTCTGTGTTATTGCTTTTCTAAATTGAGATGAGCAACATGTAGGCGTTGGATGAGAGAAAGGAACAACTGCAGTAACATAAACGGAAGTGTTTGTGCCTTGGTTTTTGTCTAAAAATTAGGGAATTAGTGGAAATTAGTCAGATTTGGGCACCTAACTCCCTTAGGTGCTTTTTAAAATTTCACCATTGAGAATTGGGGCCAAATTAAATCTGATTTTCCTTGGTATGTGTCAAACTCATTCCTGGCAGAACTCCATTTAAATCATAAATGTGGCCCCAAATGTTTCTTTTTATTGCACTCAGCGAACAATATGGGATCCCTCATGTAGCTTATTCGCTACCTGCAAATTCCTTTGTATTCCAGTAAAAGGCTGGTGGAGGAAGCTGATATTGCAAAAGGACTTCTATTTAGTTCCTGTCAGGGTTCTCCTTTTGCAAAAATCTTCTCAAATCTCATGTATATGGCAAATTATCCATTGCTTCTTACATTTCTGTAAGATTCTAGGATCATAGTCAACAGCCCCATATGAGATTTTTATAGGTTCCCTTAAGGGACTCATAAGAAAGCAAAGAGCTCCATTAAGTTATAGCTACAAAGAGGGGAAAAGTATATACTTTCAAAATGAATGAAAATATAAGTCCCCATGGAGTCATTTTTATGAGCTTTTATGAGTTTAATCTACTATTATGCCAGTTACACTCAACTTTCTAAGGAACCAAAACGAATACAAAATGCACAGCTCATAAAGGCCAAGTCATTGAATCATGATTTGGTAGAATATTAAATGATAAATAAGAGCAGGTAATTTCAGTTTTGTGTCTTGTTCTTAGTGCTTGTCTTGTCTGCCTGTACATTTGGTTTGTTGGAACATACATTTCAAAAGTTTATGATTATCTATTTATCCATCCAGTTCATGCTCATCGCCAGGGTATCTGAGTGCCAGACTGATGCATGAAACCTGTTACATTTAGCTTTAAAGGTAAAGGGCCTGATTTGAGAAAAATTGCACCTGAAAATTACAATGCTTCAATACACAATTAACTGTAGGCACAATTCATAGTTCTTTACCATGTAACTATCCAATTGCACTTACCACCCTGGTAGTCATATGGGCAGTGAACTGTGTTCGTAATTCATTGCAGGCACAATTATTTGCAGCTGCAAAATTGCACCCCAAAATTGGAGGAGGGGGTAATGCTTGTGGACAAAGTATTAAGTGCAGTGACGTCAAGGGCCAAATCAGTCTTTCAGCGTGTACATTGCCCCTGTTGATTTCAGTGATTGGGAGCTGCCCATTCAGAATTCGCTCTAAGCATTTAGATTGCTATTGATTTTCCTTGCGATTGGCTCTTTTGTTCTGGTATCATTTTATCCAGGAAAGGTCAACACAGAGGCAGCATCCATTCTCCATTCCTTCCTTTGATCCAGTTGACTTAGTCACAACAAGCTCATGTGACTTACCCAGAGGTCACACAAAGAGTTTCCTCCAATCACCACTATCCGTGCCCTTCACTCTAGCCACCATAATAAGGTCTCCCAGAGCAGGGGTTCTCAAACTGGGGGTTGGGACCCCTCAGGGGGTTGCAAGGTTATTACATGGAGGGTTGCGAGCTGTCAGCCTCCACCCCAAACCCCACTTTGCCTCCAGCATTTAAAATGGTGTTAAATGTACAAAAAAGTGTTTTTAATATATAAGGGGGAGGTCGCACTCAGAGGCTTGCTGTGTGAAAGGGAAAGTTTGAGAACCACTGTCCTAGAGTTTCACTGCTTCTTCCTGGAGATACCTATTTGTTTCTTGCTGTCAGTCTTTTCTGGGACTTCTGATTACAGCATCTGTATTTGGAGATCGGAATGATATTATAGTCATTCCCATAGCAACAGATGCTGATGTCACAGGGCACCGTATTGTGCCTTCCTCAGTGGGATGCAAAGGAAAAAGCTCTCATTTGTATTAAAACCATCTTCAATAATAATGAGTTACAGAGTGAGATTTACTATTCAGTATAAGGCAACGGTAATCTGACTGAGGCTTAAATAAAATAACTACGCTTTATCTCCTCTGATTGTGATACTCTATCAAAATGCCTCAAGTGCCTACTGCCTATCACTCCACCAAGACTCTGTGGACTCCAAGACACTTTAGCCATGAATGAGACACCATCCGATAAAGACTTGTTAGGCACAAGATGAAGCACTCATAAAATTAGATATAAGTAACTCTTCCTAAGCGGTGACAATTTAAGATCACAAAAGTCAAATACAGGGCAATGTGAACACTGGAGAAGCAATTCTGACTACGGGTGTAATTTTAAAAATTAGACCACTTTGATGAGAAAGAGGTGGTGTGTGTGTACGTGCCTGTGCACCTGTGCATGTGTTTACATGCACTTAGAGTAATAATCCTGTACAAGCTAATCTGGGAGCACATTCTGCCTCTTCGCCTCACATTGAGTTTTCTTCATCTGGATTCCTTTTGCGTTTGTTCCTTGATGGCTCGGTGACACTCTGTCATACAGACGTTTAAGTCTGTCTGAGTAACAGCAGGAAAAACGATGACCATAACTCTCACAAGATACTTCTGAACTACCCATCTTACCCAACACGCTGTGCCTAGCAGACTGAGATCTGCAAACGTTTCTAGACAGTTGCCTGAAAAATCAAAGCAGATGCCCTGAGAATCAAAGATTTCAAAGAAATCTTTTAGTTAATTGCACACCATTTTGTCCCAGTGCCAGTTGACCTCAGAGTCATCTTCGTGCATGCACAACGTGATTCAGGTGGCACGTGCCCAGGATTCATCACCGAATTTGGTCTGTTGGTTGGATCATTCGCTTCCCCGGCCCAGGGTGGGGCCTGGTGGGGAGCACGACATGATCCATGCCCCCCCGCCGCAGTGATACCTTTGTGCCATTTATCTTCACTAATGCTTTTATGTTTATCGGGCAATGAAACATGTCTTGCTTGCTTTGTTGATATTATTATTTTGAAAGGGGGGCTCTATCTAGTTTTTCTAGCCTACTTTTCATCCCCTATCGTTAGTCTACTTTAGTTGACATTCAGCAATTATTTATATGAATGCATCCATCTAACCAAATCAGTTTCTAGACATTTTCCTCCAACGTTCAAGCTTGGGTGGTAGACAGCATTTTCTATTTTGAGCACTTCAGTAAAGTCATTTACTGCACTAAAGGAAAAGGATTTTGCTTTCCACACCAGTACATGAGCTTTGTAAGCATATACCTCTATTTGCAAATGGCCTCACATGAGCTAATTGGTTTGCATGTGCTCAGATATATGCATGCAGTTGTGTGTACCCATCTTTAAAAATCTATCCTATTATTTACAGCACTTGGGGTACCCCTTCCCTTTCTCTTTCCCCGGAGATGTCTTGGTGCATGTTCCCATCACAGTAATTATTTTCAGCACAGTATGGCTGGCTTGTTAAATATTTGAACATTGATTGTGGTATTTGACAGTTTAGGAGATGAATACTCTTTAGAAGTGCCCAGCATGGAGGTCACTTAGCAATAGCACAAGAATCAAGAGGTAACAAAGAGACTGAAAATCATATAGAAAGATATAACCTGGGCACCATTTGATTTAACAGGCCAGGTGAAGGAAAGAAATCATGCTTCAGGCAACCATAAACCCAGAAATTAATGCATTTGCTCAGTGCACCATATTGTTTTGCTATATAGACAGCCAAATGAAGGGAGGTTTGGATAACCCTCTGAGAGCTTTCAAGTGCCCAATAAGAAACCATATAGATTTGGCATGAGAGGAGGCTTCAGTTTTTATAGATACTTTTTCGACCCTAAAATTGCACATCCAAATTTTCATTCTGTTCTACCACTCTCCCTTCTGGTCACTTCTATTACTAAACCAGTGAGTGATGAACCTGCGAAAGGTTGGAGTCTGGGTGTAGTTCAGATGAACATCTAGACATTTGGATGCTTCTCTGAATCTTATTTGAAATATTGGAGCATGCAAAACTAGGCTGGAAATGTCACATTTAGAAATCTTCCTTTTGAAGTTTCCATTATTATTTGTATTGTAGTAGCACCCAGAATCCCCAGGCATGAACCAGGACCCCATTGTGCAGGATGGTGTACAAACACAGAAGAAAAAGACAGTTCCTGCATCAAAGAGCTTCCGGGACTTCTACTTTGGATTGTGGCTGGAAATACTGTACCATCATGACAACCTTTTATACAGCAGTTCTGGTTCTAACCAGAATCTTGAAATGAAAAAAAAAACAAAAACCTGTGTCCAAATATTTCCAAAACCTCAAAACAGCATCCATTCAAGCACTGAAATAAAGAAGAGTGAAGGTCTCTCCTCTGTTCTAAACATGAAAAATTGGAGCGATATGACATAGTGATTCAAGTAAGGGACCTGCCATCAGGACAGCTGAGTTCTCAATTCTGCCACAGGTTTGTGTGAATTTAGGTAAGTCACTTGTGACCTGTGCCTGCTTCCACTGGAGTCAATGACAAAGCTGAATTTGGTGGAAGATGGATTGGGTATTTAACTGCTTTCAGCATTAGTTTCCCCATTTATAAACTGGAATACTAATACTTACATGCCTCAGGGGTGTTGTGAGGCTAAATGCAGTATTGCCAACCCCAAGCATTCAAAAATCATGAGTCATTCCCTCCCCGAAAAAATCATGACATCGGTTTAAATCTTGAGAATTGGAAAAATGTGTAGGGTTCTTGTCCTCGCTTGATTATTGGAGACTTTAGGGCTCATGTTTTCCAGCTCTTCTCTGAAACCATGAGGCCTAGAAACTCTTTTTAAAAAATAGAAGCTGAGATTCTCAAATAATAACATGATTCCACCAGTTGTGAGCTTTAAGAAAATAACCCTTATCACAAGCTTGTGATGAAATCACCAGAGTCAGCAGCACAGTTCATGTATTGTGTTGAAATCCCCCCCTTGCAGAGGACCAGCACAAGGGTCTGTACACCACATAAGTCCCACTCAACGCCTATTTGGAGGGATGTAAGTGGTGCATGGGTCTTACACTGGCTCTCTGAACAGGGGTGAATGCCATCCATGTTGGCCGAAAAGTGCTTTAGGTTCCTCAGGTGGCAGGTGCTATAGAAGTGCAGAATAGCGCTATTGCGCTTTGGTCCTCCGTATCCTTATTTTGAGTCCTGAGGTAACTCTGTCAGCTGAAGTCCCTCATTTGCATTTTAACGGTCACTTGTGTCACAGTGACTCCACTGGCTCATCTACTCTGTGTAATGTCAGAATAGTTTGTTAAACCGCTTGGGATGCACCTCTCCTTCCTCATCCCCACTCCCTGAAAGAAGCCTCTGTTATGCGTTAAATGTAACACGTTGGCACCTGTGCGAGACATTACAATGACAAGGAAATCTTAATAAACTATTTCAGCTTTCTGATGGAGACAGGATCAGACAAGGATGTTTTTATAGACTTTATATCTCGACTTGGAGACCAATAGTTATTTTAAATGTTTTCTTAGCCAGTAAAAGCATTGTGATTTCAACAAGCAAGGTAGATTTATGTTCCGCCCCTCCCCCCCAACCCTATTCAAAATAAAGTGAGAAAACCAAGGATAGAAAAACGTTAGAGAAAGAAAATGATTTGGGGGCCTAAAATATAATTTGCAGAGCACTGGAAAAGCTAAAACTTTGCATTTCCCAGAAGCCACCATTTTCTTTGTATTCTGCGCCAATATATGTTGGTTTCATTTGGCAGAGACATAGCATTCCTTCTTGTCACAGTAAGATCCTTGTCTGCCTTGGGAATCAATAAGAAATTAAAATGATAAGTTCTACCAACAGCATCATAAAAGAAGCCATTGCTTTTGTGTTTAAATCTGTCACGATGTTTACAGTTTTGTATAAAACTAGAGGCAAAAAAGAAACCCTCCTCTGAAAACAAATGGGAGAATGTATTCAAAGAAAAGACGCTATTTTCTACAGCATGAGAACAGATATAAGATGTAATTTTCTTTGCAATTGAACAGATGGAATTATTTGTCCTTCAAAGCCAGAATAGCACTGTTTGTTGGTTGGTTTGTGGTTGATTTTTTTCTTGAAAATGTTTAAAATGGAGGAACTGTTGTCTGAGATTCCCATCCTTAGTAAACAATATCTTTCTATCAAATTAACCAAAGATTTGTTTAAAGGCCTGATTTTTAGAGTTTTTCAGCACCCGCAGCTCCCAAAACAGCTCAGCAGTCTGCACTCGATTTTCAAAAGCATTCAGCACATTGGAGGCATGTTGGGTGCACAGCTCTTTTGAGAACCTGGACACAATTCTGGGTGCTCAGTATTTGGAAATCTAGCCTTGAGCTCATTTGTAAATCAGGTCCACTTGTCTAAAATTCTGGCCCAGAGCATTTAGATGTCACAGTATGAAAGGAGATTTGACCAGATCTCTCTCTGATTCAGGCAGACATGAGTGTTATCATTTACCTTTCTGAAAAAAAAACAAAGAAACTAAAATGGAATACATATAAACCAGACTGCACGTTACTGACCTAGTTCTCTGAAATATTGGACCAGAGCCAGAGCTGCACCAGAACTCTGCTTAGCACAGCTGAGGAGGTGTATGAGGGAAAGAGCCATCTATTTGCTCCCTCAATCTCTGGCCCTTCCATCCCACCCCAGCATACTTTAGAGCAGTGTCAGGGCTGCTCTAAATTATAATCACCTGGGGCCTTTCTGCAGCTGGGAATCACGGGAGTATAGGAGCACTCCTGCAATGTCCCCTTCCCCTTGGTATGCCCCCAACAGCCCCACTATGTTGTGACCTGAAGGATGGAGGAGTCCATCTTGGATTCCCTTAACCCTGGGAATTCCCATCTACTTAAGATGATTTAGGGCTATTTTACACCACTGGAGCAACACAAAGCAGCTTGTCTGGGGCCAAGATTTGACCCAGTAGTTTCACAGAGTTGATTTTGCACTCAGATTATATTTGAATCTTCTGCTTGGAAGGTTTGTAACACTGGATTGGAATCTGCTCACACTATTTCTCTGGTGATAAATTTTCTCCAACCATGGAATCTGTAGAACTGGCTTCATTAGACAGAGGTAGCTGCACTTAGTGGTAACAAGTGGTAGGATTATCGTACTGATTGGGCTAACTAGATTGTCCCCTATGCTAGAGAGAGCTGCACAGGGGACAGGAAACTCGGATCGAACTCACTAGTGGAGTTTCTTCTGAATGGTTCCACCTGCCATGGTAAGGCAGCGTCTGTTGCTGCTATGGACTGAATGCTGAATACTCAAGTATGGGGGTTCTTAAAGGGAGTGGGGCAACCCATGTATGGCCATACTTCGTTATCCCCATGAGTTTCTAGGGGGTGATAGATACCATGGAGAGCAGCTTTGCTTATCCCACTTCCTTTTAGGCTCACAATTATGTAGACAGGAGGCTCTTGCGTAGGAGTTATCTGGCCAAATTTGCCTCTCCCAGAGCAGAGGGGAGCAATGTGGCCTTTGTTCTGGGCCCTTTCAGGATGTGCAGCACTGTATCAATCTAAGGAATTATTAAAAGGAACAATAACAATACAATGCATGCCTTTTTCCTTGGTGATTGTAGTTAGCTAACCACCAGCCTGCTTTGGTGTGTCCTCTGTGTATTCTTGTGCTCTGACTAATACAATCATTAACGTAAGTCATCTCAAGAACAGAACAATAAAAAGCCTCTAGGAACCAACCGAGACTGTCCCTTTGTAATGTATCTTAATCCTGCTTCTCATCAGACTACCTCCTTCCTCCAGAGACCGATCCGAGTGGTGCTAGAACACACTGACATTTTCTGCGTCAGTCACCTGCCCAGGAGACTTACTGTGAACGTGGATTCCCCCGTGTTCTCCCAAAGGGCTTGTCCACACAGTGCAGCAATGTGCACTAGAGGGGTGTGATCTAACGCGCACCAAAGTGTTGTGCACTAACTGGCCTGTGTAGCCCCTCCTGGGCTGCATTAAAAGTTTCCAAGGGAGTGTTAATGCAGTGCTATTTCAAACAATAGTGCACATTGCCAGGTAGTGTAGACAAGCCCTGGATTTCTTAATTGTATAGATTAGATCCAGTCTGAAAGAGTTTGGCTTCCTGAGCGCACCACAGCACTTTACTGTGGAAGGTTCCTCCCAACCCTCCAGTGTTAAACTCCTTCACATTTATATCCTCTGTTTGCTGTTGTTTTCTAGTTTTTCTGTCTCTAATGGCGATAGCTATACAGTGGAATGATTGTTGCTTCTGAACACCACCTTCCATCAAAGTCTAGCTCTTTTCCTCTTTGAATTCTGTTTAGTTTCCTTCTTAGCTTTTCTTCCTACAACAGAGTGTTGGCTTTTGTCCGTGTCCATGAGGGCAGGGGACTGGACTCGATGACCTCTCGAGGTCCCTTCCAGTCCTAGAGTCTATGAATCTATGTGTGAAACAGAAACAATGACAAAAAGTTTACTTCTCTCTGTCCCCTTCCCGCAATGAAAACCTGGATTATCTTTAAATGTTCTTTTCCAAGACTATATATGACAGGCATTCTACTCGTTATTGTAGATCACAGCCTCTGCTAAACTGTTGATTGTATTTGCTGCTTCAAGACACCATTTGGAACCAGATGTAACAAACTTTCAATGTTTTCCATAGAAAAGTTACTTCATAATTACCCCAGTGTTTCCAACATATTGAGCACATGCTTTCTCCATGCCAATAGTGACATCAGCTTTACCTCTCTGTAAAGTCAATGGGATTTGTGCTCCTAAGTCACTAAGGTGCTTTTGAAAATCCCACTCTGTGTCCATATTGGAAGGATGAAGGGATCTGTAGATTGGGTTGAGATTTAGAGTGGGATTTTCAAAGCTGCCTAGTGACCAAAACCCATAAAGCATCTTTGGAAATCCCATCCATTTATCTTTTGGCCAATAGAACCACTTCTTTTTCTCCCTCCTGGATTTTTTGGATTTCAGAGGCTCACTGGTTGGCACCATTCTGTAATATATCCACATTAGAACTTG
Organism: Malaclemys terrapin pileata; assembly: GCF_027887155.1. Taxonomy (NCBI): domain Eukaryota; kingdom Metazoa; phylum Chordata; order Testudines; family Emydidae; genus Malaclemys; species Malaclemys terrapin. The sequence goes on along the minus strand of NC_071516.1, from coordinate 7,716,711 downwards.
GATCGCACTGGCTGGAGGAAGACAAGATTTTATTTTTTTTAAATCACGCTGTGGGAATTTTACAGAATAATAAAAACTGAGAAATCACCAAATTAACTTAGAACAAAAGGGTGGGGGGAAATAATGCATTGTCGTAATGGGTGAAGTGACCCTGATGCATCCCTTACAGGGATGTGCTGTGAACTGTGGGACCAGACTGTGAACCCCTTAATCACAGTAGTGAGCATTTACTAATCCAAGAGACTCACTGAAATGAATGTTACTCCTGGGAGTAAGTGCTCTTGAATAGGGCTAAAATGTGGCACAATGTAGCCCATTAAATTCTGCGTTTCTAATAATTAACCTGCCTAAGGATATCTAAATAAACACATACTCTGCTTAAACATTACAGGCCAGATTATCAAAAAGAGCTCAGCTCCCTCCCATTAGGCACCCAATGGGAGACAAGAGCTGCTGGGAGCAGATCCCTTTGGAAAATCTGGCTCTACAAGTGTGAGGGTTTTCTGTGGTGACTGCTGTGGAGTGGAAGTGGAACTCAGGCAAATTCAAGGTGACTGTGAGGTGACAAATTGGGAGGATGTAGGCTCTTAAGTGAAAGAACACCGGGAATGAGCTGAGCCGTATGTTATAAATAAGTCTAGTTTACGGCAGTCCAGACTGTGCTGTGAAAGACCAAATTCTCCATTCTGCGAACTTCACTTTAGCATTAGCAGTACAAAGTGAATTGAAGCCAACTGGCAATTCCCTTGAGTCCCCTTTGAATCGGGGGATATCCACCCAGTGTTAAGTTGGCAGAGGCAGCAAGTATAGCCACCTCCGACACCAGCTGCCCCACCCCCTGGGCCTAACCAGAAGGGGATGTGTTAGGGGCAGGTGGAGGTCTGGTGGACCTGAGCTGGCTATACCTGATCTCCAGGTCCCTGCTACTCTAACTTCCACTGGAGCTGAGTGGCTCGGGATCAGGGGACCATGGCTGTCTGCTATGTCTGAACACAGCTTGGATGTAGTGGAGAACTGGGGGCCTGAACAGGCTACTGCATGGTTAGTGTCTAAGATGATGAAACTGAACATCATGTGGTACCATTAGGATGAGGCACATGGAAAAAAGCTTTATTAGCCTATGATCTTTTCAGCACAAGAAAATTCACACAAGAAAACCGTGTTAATTCTGGTGGTATATAAACTTCCTCAAAACGGGACAATATTTCGTAACGATTTCACATAGAGACAGAGGTATGCCCTTGAGTCCATGCCCTTCCCATCTCAGGCAGCCCTGTCATATAATCTCATTCATGAATTTATCAAGCTGCATCTTAAAACTAGAGTCATAGAGTTTAAGGCCAGAAGGGACCCCCAGATCATCTACTCTGACTTCCTGTATAGCACAGGCCACCAACAGCACCCAGCAATTCGGTGACAATGAAGAAAACTGTCATCTATCTACCACTATTAATAGCATTTCTTCTCCGAGCTATATCCGGGAAGTTAAAGTCTCCCACTATGACACAATTCCCCAAAGTATTTATCTCCCTCATCATATTAGAGAGTTCCCTACGCATATCCAAGTCAGACCCTGGGGGCAGGAGGTTTATAGCAGACCTCGCACCACCCTAATATAAATTCTTTTACAATCCTTCCCCAAAGTGAAGAACAACTAGCTAGGTTGTTTGCCCCTACTACTGCCATCGGAAGTCTGTGCTATTTGTGGTGCTTCATACACATTAGAAAGTTATATGGGGCCAGATTTCAAGAGTATTCAGCACCCACCCACTCCCACACTTACGGAAAGCTTCTCAAAAGAACTCAGCACGTTGGGGGCTGAAATCTAACCACTTATTTTGGTGCCTAAATGGGAGCTGAGCACTCTTGAAAATCAGGCCACAGTTGTGGGTGCTGAGCCCTGGTGAAAATTCTGGTTATCCGACAGAAAGATAAGAATGAGGAACCTGGTGCCTTCTAAATACGAATGTTTCCAGCAGATGGACCATGATGTGTTTTGTGGAACAAGCCACTAAGTGGTGCTATTGACAGTCTTCAACAAAAATGCAGGCAGGGACCTCACAGGTAATCGCCCAAGACTGAGAATCAGAAAAGAAAAGGAAACAACTTGAAAAAGAAGGAAACCCTTACGGGTTTTTCCCCTGAATGGCAACATGTAATAACACAATCATTAGCAGTCATGCAAATCTACTAGCTTAATCTCTAGCAACGCCCACACCCTATGGGATTGTAATCATGGGTGTAATTTGAATGCAACGAAACTCTCCCTGTCCTGTTGGAATTCTTCACTCCTCTTCTTTATGTTTGTATCTGTGGTGAAACTGATTATTCCAATTTTGCCAGACATAAGGGGGGGGGGTGCGTGTGTGTGCGCGCGCACAATCATTTATATTGTGCACTCAAGCTGCTTTGACTGCCACAGGGAATCTGACTGTGCCTGTTACTTGAACAATTTATGGGACCTGAAAGTCACAGTTTCCTATGAAAACAAAGGCAGGTGAAACTGACAGTGTGTCCAACTTCCCAATTTGGGTGCCTACCCATAAGTTTCTAAATCCACATTTCGGTAGCCACATGGAGATCTTGGGCCAAATACTGCAGCCTCTAGGTGACCAATACTTCCATTCATTTTCAGAGGAGATTTGCCTGATTGAGGATTGGATAAGGACCAGCTGCAATTGTCTTTAGGCACCTAGTCCCCCTTTTAGGTGTTGCAGTGACTAGTTTAGGTGCACACATGCATTTTACATTCTCAGCTGCGAAAGAAACCCAGGGCCTCTGTGTCAGCTCGTGGTGTGACCTTCAATGTGCATAATCACTACGTATTTAGGGTTAAATCATGTCCTGTGTACTGTGAGGGCATGGGAGGTAGGGATGGCTGATCAGGGTTCAGGAGGAGGCTTTTAAAAATCCTTTAATATGTGAGGGAAGAAGAAACCTCACCACTCCTGAGGGAATGAAAGCTTTGACTGAGAGTTCACTGGTCTGGTCCTCTGAGTTAGTGCAGCATCACTGCACATTCCTGCTCTCTGTTAGCTCCCAATGTGGCTCAGGGTTTAAAACTGGCGGCACTTTCGATTTTTTTTTTCAGTGAAAATTATTCAGCTGTTACCATCAGACCCACCCACCCATGTTCAAAAATCCCAGCAGGTCAAAAGTCAGAGGCTTTTTAAGATGAAAATAATGGAATTCATATTCCTCATCCCAGATCATGGCAGGGTCCTCTCTTTGTTTCTGTCCTGCCATCTTGCAGCTGCAGGGATTGGTCACCTCCAGCCCAGAATTCCTGTGGTGCATGAGTGGAACCAAAAAAAGTGTCCTGCTGCTCTTTGAGTTCCTTCGCAGTCTCAAGTGGAAAATAAAGCTGCTCCAGAGAGAGCCTTGAAGCCCATAGCGACGGAAAAGGAAGACACGTGCGTTCTAGTGTAACTCTGCTGCCACTGTCATTGTGTACATTTCATTCCTCTCTGCTTTGACTGGTTGCCTATTTTATGAAAATCTGCATCGGCATCAATCTAGAATCAAGTTCATATCTTCTGTCGTTTGACCAATCGCCTGGAAAAATTAAATCAGCCAACCAAATAACTAGTTTGACAGAATGGGCCAAATTCACCCTGGCTGCAATGTCTCTGGTTTCAACGGTGTTACACCACAGATGAATCTGGCCCAGCAAGTGCAATATTTACAAGCTTCCACCATGCATCTTACTTATCCTTCATTGAACAGCAGCGTGAATATGTGGTTGCACATGCAAATGTTTACCACATGCAATGATCTAAGTTAATCATGAGCACAGAGCAGAGGAGCATTTCTCGTGTGTGTTTGTGTGTGTGTGTGTGTGTGGTGTGTTGGGGGAGGTAAGCAGGTAGGGTATGTTTTCCTTTGAAGCATTCAGCATTGGTCACCCTGAGAGACAAGATACTGGACTAAATGCACCTTTGTTCTTCTGTTCTGAGCTGGGAAATCCTCTTTGCTTCTTTATTCAGCAAAGTTTTGAAACTAAAAGGGTTCCAGTGACACTGTTTGTCTGGTATGAAAGTCAAGTCCCATAAATATTGCCCTTGTCAGTTGTTTTGCTTTAAAATACTCTCCCTTTCATTTCAGTCTAATCTAGTAAATAATTTGATACCTCACAACTGAATATCTTTATTCCCCATCCAGATTGCAATATCTTAGTTTATTTTTCAATATACTGGAGGGAGGGGCACTTTCAAGCACCTTCGTAACGAAACATCCAATAACACCATTAGCATTGGTCATTTCGATGTGCCGGTGTCCCCCACGCCTTCTTCTTTCACTGCCCACTCCACACATCTTGTATTCCAGCAACATATCCTGGGTGAATTCACAATTCAAGCTTAGCTCACCAGCGCCTGCAATCAAGGAAGGGACATTTGGAGAAGGGAGAGACTTCCCGTTGCAAATTTATTTAAAAGCTGTAAATCAGTCCAGCCTGATGAGTCAGAAATCTGCCAGGTATGTGTTTACGGCTTATAGGCTGCTACTTTAATGGAAAATGATACTAGCCTTGTTCTCTTTGGGCCAACTCCCTGCACATCTTTGCCTCTACAGCTTTTAGACTCCTTAGCAGGCACGCCTGGGGAAATCAGACTGCAGGAGGGTTAATCAGAATAAAAGTTCCTGATGGGTTCTGATATATTTTTTTTTATTGCATCACATTAGATCAACATAAAAGGGAATTGGGAGGATTCTTTTGGCAATCTGTGAGCTCTTCTCTTAGGCTCAGTGGGACCTCCGCTTAAAGCCCAGGTAGATTGGTTAGACAAGGTCTTTGGGGTGACATTTTCTTGAATGATTTAAGTAAATGCCTTGCTGTAACATTTGAGGTTGGTCATCTCTTGGTTTCATGATTCTTTTTCTTTTAAGCCCCAGACACACAGACACAAAATATATTAAAAAGAGGCGAGCTTAGCGGAAAGGTCGCCTAGTTCAGAAACAAACAGTGGGGATTTAGGGTGGAGGTTTAGGTGTGCAAGGAGAGAACATTTCATTTCAAATCCTCTCCGCTTCCTTTGCGTGGAGACTGCATGGTTAAAAGGACATGGGGAAGGGAGGGCAGGAAAGAGCCCATTGCCCCTTCATTTCAGAATCCCTTTACCTGAAAGAAACCTGAGCAATGCCCTGCCCAGTGCATTTCTGTACCAACTTCTTCGTCCAGCTTCCTAGCAACAAAGAATCCTGGTGCTTTTTAAGGTATTTTCAATAGACCCTATGCAGAGTGTTGCAGAGAAGGGGTTAACTTTCTTTCCCTCTGGCCAGAGAAAGGACCACAGCTGCTTGCACTGAGTGAAGGGATTTGCTGGGTCTCAGGTCTGCACCAGCTGCAGGGAATTAATTAATTCACTCAAGACTCTATAAAAGGGATGTGATGAGAGACAGTGGAAGCTGGTGGTAAGGGTCGGGATTTCTGGGATGAACACTCCCATTCTCTATATAGTGAGGGCTTCCTGGCCTTATTATACTCTCATTTTTAAATGAAGGGAGTCCACCTTAGACCTTTCTTTTCATTTGGCTGAAGCAGACCAGGTCTTATATCTTGCCTTTGGCTCAGAGAAGCTTTGTGGGGGTTTCTTGTCTGGCAGTGCAATCTTTACAAGTAGGCCTGTTTAACTATGTACTCTATAAAAGTGCCTCAACTCCACCTTGATGTGCAGTATCCATTCCTGCCATAGTTTGTATAGACGAATTCCTCCAGAATCGAGAGTGTGCCTTTAAAGTCTTTGTATAAACGCTGGTTACAAAACCAGTTATAAAGTTCTGTTATAAAATATCAGCAAAGAAGACCATAAATAGTAACCCCACACACACCCCCAGTCAGTCTGTCATGGGCTGATACTTTGAGCATCCATTCATCCTGGATCTCTCCTCTCTTGCTTTGGACACCATAAACTGACAGCTGGGTCATTTGGAGCATTTAAAAAAATGGCAGGTATTATTTTTTGTATATTAGCACAGCCTAAATCATAGTCCCATTGTTGTACAAATACATTGTATTTAACAGTCCCTACCCTAAAGCGCTCAGATGGCAGGGGAATATAATACCTTACAATTAACAAGGTTAGTTCCAGATTCCTTTCATATCAAATATTCTTTCTGATCTGTTGCCACCTACAAAGAAATCAAAAGGAAACTGTGCACTTCCATGATTCAAGACACTGAGGTTATTTCAAATTTCCTGAACTACTAGACAACCTCAGGACCACTTCTCCCCCCCACCCCCACCCCCAAAAATTGATGAGAGTTACTGTATTTCACCCCAGCACTTTGGATAGCCCCAACCTTGTGAAAGAGATGCAAGGGTCTGGTTGTAAAGCGGGAGCTTCTGTTTATGCTAACAAAAATGCCTCAGCCATTTATGGCTGGAGCAGACTTGCTAAGTATTTAATAGTATATATTAAATCAATTAACTTAGAAACAGCCTATGGAGGCATTTGCTGACATTAAAAGAGAATGCTCTGAGTGCACCAGCTGTTAATTAAGGGACACCGATTTCTCTGATGTACCTTTATGAACTGAAAGCTCTAGAAATTAAAATGAACTGTAATGGCCTGTAAGACTATTGACTTTAAATCAACAGCAGTGGTGCATGTGAACCACCTAGGTTGATATTTCAGTAAGTGATTGGTTTCCGTAACCATCTCTTTCATAATTGTCATTGCAAGGCTGGGTGGTATTCAGAGTTGAGCTAAAGCACAGGAACTGGTGCACTGAGCTCCCAGTGACAGCTGTAAAGATGTGAGGCTGTGATAGCTGGTATTCTTTTGGTTGTAATCCAAAATATTTGTGATCGGCAGTGCACAGAAACTTAAAACACACTCCAAAACCGAGAATTTTATACACCCACGCAGAGGCTCTCAGACATTTCAAACCATATCTAGCCCAATAGATGTGTGAGTTGCAGTTGGGGGGACCAATTCACTCTTGCGTGGTTAACATGAAATTACAGGATTGCAAAGGAACAAAAATCCTCCACTGTGAGACAATCACAAAACTATCTAGTTACTGCCTATCTGAACGAATGTGGATTAATTTGAAGATTTTGTTCTTTTGACATGGAATCCTTTCCACTGACTTTAGCAGGCTTTGAATCAGGCCCTATAACGTTACACTGGTTGAAATGTTCACTTTTTAGATCAGCTGAGCTGTCTGTCTATTCTAGGTCTTTAAGTGCCCCAGACCGATTAGAATGACTATTTGATGTGGAGGAAGGTTGGAACTGACCTCACTAATTATAATTTGTTTCTTGGCTAAGGAATGGTGTCCCTAGCCTCTGTTTGTCAGAGGGTGGCGACGGATGGCAGGAGAGAGATCACTTGATCGTTACCTGTTAGGTTCACTCCCTCTGGGGCACCTGGCATTGGCCACTGTCGGCAGACAGGATACTGGGCTGGATGGACCTTTGGTATGGCCATTCTTATGTTCTTGTTCTGCCTTCCTTAGTTCCTCTTAAATGTTCCCAATGTAGCTTAAGAAGTCACCCAGGAGACTTCTCCTTGGAAGCCAGAAGGAAATGATCAGGTGAGGGTGGTTTTGTGGATGATGGATGCACCAGCCCTTGACAGACTAACCCCAGGGAATAAAAGATATTTTTCTCTTCATGGAGATTTCATAAGAAAAGACTCCAAAATGTTAAAATTAAAGGGATATTGTCCACCCTTTAGGCCAATACACTTCACTAGAGTTGAGTGTCACAAAACAGTTCCCACCAGTTTGCGTGAATGTTTATGCAAATTTAGCTGGCTCCCCCTTTTATTTTATTCTGTCAATTGACCTTAGTGGGAGGAAAGCTGGTGGAAACACTGAATTTATAGTGAATGGTGGAGAATATCTGTGGAATGCTCCTTGGGAATTTATGGAGGGAATTTATCTATGCTGATCCAGTCAGGTAACTGAAATGCTACCATGTGGCCTGTGGGACCAGCCGATAATAAATGCAAATCAAATAATTAATATGGGCAACGAGGAGCACCCTCCTGATGCACTGCAGTGTTCTTCAATAATAACTTCTTGAAATACGTCAAGAAAATTGTAAGTGGAGGCAAACTTTGTTGAAAAAAACGACTCGCTGCTCTTACAAAGATCAGTTTTATCATGGATCATATCCAACTTGCAAGGCCTCTGCCTATCCAGCTAGACCCTTGGTTCTCAAACTTTTTGTATTGGTGACTCCTTTCATACGGCAAGCCTCTGAGTGCAACCCCCCCCACCACCACCTTATAAATTAAAAACGTGGGTGGGGCAATTTAATTTTAATTTAACAGGGGCTCAGGACTGACATCCCCCCTCTCCCCCGTGCATGGCTGGGCTTGGAGCTGTCAGCCCCTGACCCTCACGTAACCACCTCAGGGGGTCATGACTCCCCAGTTTGAGAATCCCTGAGCTAGACTTTCTTATTGCTGAAAATGGCTACACAAGCCCAAACTGATACTGACAAACATGTCTGCTGCATGAGGAAGCTCATGAGAGGAGACTTTGCCTCTAGCACCGTATTCAGTCTAGTTTCTCCACAAGCTTGTAGCTGAAATGGAGCTGCTGGAGTGAGGCGGGGACTGTAAATCCTGAAACTTGGAGGATATAGAAGAGAGAGAAACATGGGGGGAGTGTGTGTGTGTGTGTGTGTGTGTGTGTTAGTTATGCTATAGCACTGGTGCTGATACAAAATAACCATACACAACAGAGGCAACCATTTTCAGATCTTATTTTCTGCTCCCTCTCCTCATGGAGTAGTTTTGCCAAACACATGGACAGCCTCAGACAGATTGGTTATTTACGTTCTTTCTGCATAATGTATGCACATACCCCAGATAAGTGAGCCGGGCTATAGTGTTTATTCCAATAAGATACAAGCCACTGATTCTGTATCTATCTTCCCCTTTTTTTCCTTTCACACTAGATACGGAGCAGCAGATGTTTGAGCCTTGTGTGGCAGGGAAAGTGGCCACAAGATCTTTTACCTGGCCCTGGCTGTTCTGTTGTTAATTTTTCCATTGTAACAATGATTTTGGTTGCTGAATGTCCATCACATTGTATGCTGTGGCCCTAGAGTCCAGACTTCTCTGTTTCCAAAGGTGATCTACAGCATTGACAGTTTCTAGTCCTTCTCCCCCACAATTCCTGTTCCTGGTTAATTAGCCAGGTAGGCTTTGCAATAGGTCCCAAGCCACAATGCCTTGGGGAAAAGGCTGGCTGCAGGAACTGAACCCACATGTTTTATCCATGCTGGATTATTCACATGTGGGCGAGTTTATTTGGAGAAATGTAAAAGCTGGATTGACGGGTCCTGCTGATATTTAATTAACGAATTACATTGTAAACTGCAGGGTTTGGAGCGGCAACACTTGATCTCTTTACTCAGTAGAATGAACAGGCTTCTGGGCAAAAATGTGCTAGATCCAGCAAAATCCGGGTGTCTTTATGTCGCTCTTGCACTTGGAGGTGTTGGAGTTTGGATTTTTCTGGCCAAGTCGGAACACCAGCCAGTGCCCAGTTTTGGAATCTGGGAGCCAAATAATAATGATGATAATAATAATTTTTAAAAAGGTAAGATCCTGCAGACCCCACCACACTCATGTTTTTGTGGTGCTGCACCCGTTTGCAACAGGAGCTGGGTTTTTTGGTTGCACTAGGACCCGAGATTTCCCCCTCTGTTTAGACAGTAGAATTTAGGGGGCGGGGGAAAGGGTGGTTAAGATTAAAAATAGGCTCCAGGTACCAACTCCCTGGGCCAGGATGCAGAGTCCAGTTTTTTACAGTGAAGTAGCTGTGGCTACACATTTCCTATTTAGATTGTACAAAGTGGGGCTTGGGGCCAAAGATTCCCGTTAGAGCCAGAGCTGGGTCTAGATTTTGATGGGCACTGGTGCACCCCACTGGGGAATATTTTGGTGCACTAGGCGGGAGGCGTGTTCACTGTTTAGGAACTAGCATTTGGTAGCTCGGAGTCCAAACGTGGCTGGATCCAGGAGCAATCCACGTGCTGGGTCCGGGTTTTTGCGGCACGTGTGCTGGGGGTGGGGTGGGGTACATCGGGGTCTGGGTTAATATCGGTCCAGCAAGAGCACCCAGCACGTCGGTGCCATCTGAGCCCGGGTGGGGCAAAAATGAGCAGGATCCGCCAGGCTCCAGCTCGATCCGGCTTTTACCTTTTTCCAGTTCGCTCACATCACACACCACTAGCTCCCCAGCTTCGACGGGCTGTGTGTGAGAGCGAGCAGAGCGATCCTCGCCCTGCTTCCACCCCATTAGCGCGGCTCGCATCTGGGGAGCGGGAGCAGCCTTGGGAACCAGACGCAGGCTGGGGGGCGGGGGGGAGAGCCAAGCGCAGCCCCTTGTGCCGCTGGATTTTGTGAATCAAGCTGGGCGGGCTCTCGCTCCCCTCCGGGCGCCGCCTTCTCCGGCGCATTTAAACGAGCCAAGTTTCCACTCCGCTTCTTAGTGGCAGCGTTCCACCCTCGCAGCCTGGCGGAGCGCTGGGTACCACGCGGGGCAGCCTCCTTCGCCAAGCATCCCTCGGCCGCCCGGCTCCTGACCATGCACCTGAACGCAACTTCTTCGTGGCAGCAGCACCCGAGCCCGTTTCACCTGCAGCCCCCGGGCGATGCGGCCGGGAACGTCTCCAACAGCTCGGATCTGTACTCCGAAGGGCCGGACGAGGAAGATCTGGATGTGAACACCGACATCTACTCCAAAGTCATGGTCACGGTCATCTACCTGGCTCTCTTCCTGGTGGGCACCATCGGCAACTCCATCACCGCCTACACCCTGGTGCGCAAGAAGTCCCTGCAGAACCTGCAGAGCACGGTGCACTACCACCTGGCCAGCCTGGCTTTCTCTGACCTGCTCATCTTCCTCCTGTGCATGCCCATCGAGCTGTACAACTTCATCTGGGTGCACCACCCCTGGGCCTTCGGGGACGCCGTCTGCAAAGGGTACTACTTCCTGAGGGATGCCTGCACCTATGCCACCGCCCTCAACATCGCCAGCCTCAGCGTGGAGAGGTACATGGCCATCTGCCATCCCTTCAAAGCCAAGAGCATCATGTCCAGGAGCAGGACCAAGAAGTTCATCAGCTGCATCTGGGTGGCCTCTTTCCTGCTGGCCATCCCCATGATCTTCACCATGGGCGAGATCTATGGCAGGGACCAGCAGCCCGACTCGCTGATCTGTACCACCATTGTGGAAGCCTCCACGCTTAAGACTGTCATTCAGGTGAGTTTTCCTGCGTTCCTTTGTGTTCATGCTGGGACCTGACTGCATGTCGCTACACTGGAGATCAGTGGTCAGTAAGGTGCTTTGATTGATTGATTGACTTTTTTTTTTTAACCTAGCACCTGCTGGCTTTCCTAGAAAACAACAGCTGACAGCAGCTCTGTAGAGCATGGTCACTCATTGATCTCCTTTGGACCTGGCTGTGTTGCAAGCCAGTGCTCTAGCTCAGTGGTTTTCAGTCTCTCCAGACCACTGTACCCCTTTCAGGAGTCTGATTTGTCTTGCCTCCCCCCAAGTTTCACCTCACATAAAAACTACTTGCTGACAAAATCAGACATAAAAATACAAACGTATCAGAGCACACTAGCACTGAACAATTGCTGACGTTCTCATTTTTACCAGATAATGATAAAATAAATTGATTGGAATATAAATATTGTACTTACATTTCAGTGTGATACTTTAGCCTGTTTTTTCACTTGTGAATCTTGTCTGAAGCATGTAGCTTAGCTTCGCAGGGCCCCTTGTGGTGTGGGACCCCAGGTAATTGCCCTGCTTGACACCCCGTAATGCTGGCTTTGCACTTGTGATTCCCCTAAGCCCATCCCATGACTATTTGGGGGTTGCAACCCTCAGGTTGAGGAACACTGATCCAGATGAGTTGAGTACCCCTTGGAAGATCTCTGCATACTCCCAGGGGTACACATACCCCAGGTTGAGAACCACTGTTCTAGCTGACATCATAAACCGGCAAAACTTTGTAGATGTCCTTTGTGCAAGCCTCAGCATTAGTCACCCTTTGCACTTGTACGACTGAGGGTAAGTCCCGTGAAATGGTCTCTGGAGAGCAGAAGGTGGTGGTGTTCCAGGTGAACATGTGCTTACCTTTATTGCAAGCTGCTGCCTGGCCAAAGAGGGAGGCGGGGTGGGAGGAGGAGAAGAATTGACATACTGATCCCTTTCCAGCTTTAACAATGTAATTTATTTAGAAGTCAGATTACTTCTGGGAACAAACGCATCCATCCATCCTGTGCAATTTTTGTGCATAAAAGAAGCAAAGGTCTTTTCTGATCTGTCTTGGGGCTTGATTCTGATCTTGCACTGGTGTAAATGAGAAGTAACTCCACTGAAGCCGATGGAATTATACCCAGGCAAATTCCAGGTGTTAGTGAGATCAAAATAAGGTCCAACATCTGCTTCAGCCAAACTAGCATCTCTCCACTGCACTTCAGCAAGTAGCAGAAATGGTTTCTAAAGTAGACACTGGTGACTTGGCTCTCTGTAAATTCAGGGGAAACAAAGGCCAGTTCCCCATTTTAATAATGTCTCCAGTGCTCAATGCTGTTGGGGCCAGGCCCTCAGTTGGTATAAACTGGCAAAATTCCATTGGATGAGGACTTGGACTCGTATGTCTTGTATGTTACTGTTTTCACTTTACAGCAGCAGTTAACCACTGGAATAAATACAATCCCACCCTTTGACTCTGACTTTTCTAAATTCTGTATATTTCTCTTGCACCTGCTCTGAACTTGTCATGGTATCAAGGCAACATAGATTTCCTTTCTTCCAATCTTCAAATTACATTTCTCTGCTGATATCATCGTATTTCCTCCCTATGGCAACAGAACATAATTTCACAAAGTTATGGCTCATGTCACAAAACAAACATTAAAAATGAACTAACTTGCAAGGCAAAGAGCTGCTGTTTAAGCACAAATCGTTACTTGGAATAAAGCAGAGAAGCTCCTTCAACTTCAGAGGAGCTATGCCGCTTTATACAAACTGAAGATCTAACACTATATAGTGTGTGGAACGGAATGCAGGATAACAGTTTAGTCAGTGTTCTGTTTTCTTATGCACATTTTACTTTTACTTTTTGATGGAATTTCTAACTCTTCAAGGATATTTATGTACTGGAGCAATAGGCTTGAAAATGTAAGAAAACTGGGCATGAACTGGAAGAAAAAAGAAATCAGCCTATGTAGTTTTTTCTGTTGATGCCAGTCTCAGATCTGAGAACTTTTCAGGGTCTTGTCTTCTAGACATGAGTTTTCAGAGGGGTGGGAGTTAATCTCTAGCCAATTAGAGTTTAAAAGGGTATATAACAGTGTGTACACTAAATCTTTTCTTTTTAAATACTCCTCAGACTAGTTCGTAGAGAGGGAATTATATTCAGTTAAATGGAAGCAAATCAGCACCTTTTTTCTGATGAAGAGGGCTGAGATATGTATGCTGAGAAGAAGACAGAGTATAGTACCTAACTTTCAACTTCAGATCAGGCAGCTATCCTTAATGGGAGACCAGTGCAACTGAAGTCCAGATATCTTGTATTTCAAATCATCTTCTGTTTAGGATTAAAAATGACATCCAATGGCTGGCTGTGGGGCTGAGGAGGTGGGTTTATCTCCTAATATGCATCTTCAGAGATTACAGATGACATACATTTCTAAGCAACTATATATTGTTTAATATATATCTCAGTGCTGTGGAATATCAGTGTTGTATTATTTCAAACATGAAAGTGCAGGGGCATTAATTTATTACACTACAGGAAATGCATCACTTTGTGTGCTCTAACTGACCAGTGTAGAAAAACGTATATTTTGTTTCGGGGGTTTCTAATTTCACTTGTGCACTAATTGAAAAAACTAAGAGTACATAATGGTAACTTGTAATGTAAAACAGCAGCGAGCTTGGTATTCATTTATGTAGCACAGCGGCTTTCCCTATCTGGAGACCTAGATTTAAATGCTGATTTGCTCATGCGAGATGCTGGTTTAATGGCTGTTTAGTTCCTTTTAAACATATGATAAAGCAGCACGCAGTTCTTCGCTCTATGAAGCTAGTACGGGGGGGGGGGCGGGAACAGGACTGAACAAGTAGAGATATTGCAAGTCAGGCTTGAAGTGCATTAATCAAGTTGAGTGGCACAGTGTGTGACAACGCATTCTCTCACAACATACAAGTCTGTGGCCTTGGGCAAGCCAATTAACTGCGAATCAGTTTTCCACACGTAAAATGGAAATAATGATATTGCACTTATCAGAGCTGGGTAAATACTGTTAAATAAATCACTTTTCCTGTTTGCAGGTTGTCTGCAAGCAGGTTATGATTTTCTTGAACTTGTTCATGATTCAATTAATTCTAAAATATTACTTGTAAATAGTTTTTTGTTTTGTATCTGGCTTGCAAGCAGTTAATTGAAACTATTCCATAGTCAGAAACCAGTTTAAGCTGTGGTGAATGTCTTTGATTGGACGCATAGGTACACGGTATTGCTTCTGTTGCCCGATTGGATGAACATACCTCTTAGAATCAATTTCTGGTGTGAATATTGGTATGTATTTAAAATCTGCTCTCTGCAAATGTTTGTCAATATTTGCTTAAAATTTGCAGTTTTTTGGCAAAGATTCCCACAATTAAATTAGAATATTCATGAACATAATGAAATGGCTGGAGACGGGACACTAGATGGGGAGGGCGCTTGAGTTGCTACAGAGAATTCTTTCCCAGGTATCTGCCTGGTGGGTCTTGCCCACATGCTCAGAGTCTTACTGATGGCCATATTTGAGGTCAGGAAGGAATTTTCCCCGATGTCAGATTGGCAGAGACCCTGGGGCTTTTTTGCCTCCCTTTTTAGCATGGAGCACGGGTCATATGCAGGTTTAAACTAGTGTAAATGGTGAATTCTCTGTAACTTGAAGTCTTTAAACCATGATTCGAGGACTTCAGTAACTCAGCCAGAGGTTAGGTGTCTATTACAGGAGTGGATGGGGATGTTCCGTGGTTTGCAAGGTGCAGGAGATCACATTAGATGATCACGGTGGTCCCTTCAGACCTTAAAGTCAGTGAGTCTATAAATTGAACCAATATTCATGGCAGGTCTTTAGCATATGCCCTATGCTTTAACACTCCTTAATTAAGAAGGCTTTACTGAACGTTAATTAGTTAATCTTTTGATAGTAATTCAAAAATGCTCTTTAAGTTCTAAGGAATAATAAATGCAGTAAAAGTAATACATTAGATAAACTAACTGGTATAACTGTGGGCAGGGAGGTTGAACTAACAGTAATGCAGGACTTTAAACTCATTGCCGCATCATGCCTTGAAGGGGTTAGCTCTGGAGAGCCTTTGATGTTTAATCTTACAGAATAGTGATGTTTCTCAGTTTTGTATGTCACCATCTTTGCAGCTGCTTATGCTTATACTCTATCGTGTATCTTCATTGACCAGCCTTTAGTCTATTTGTCAATCCAGTGCATCTGGCTTGCATTTTGGCCTCAGTCTTGAATTTGGCAACAGGCATTAAGGACATTGGAACTACGTTATTTAAGTCTGTTTAATACTTTAACTGAAAGCCATCCTCTAACTGAAACTGCAGCCAATTGTTCACATTAACTAAAGCACCTCTCAAAACCATTTCCACACAGGCAAATTAATGTTTGGATGCCACGTCAGCTGGAGTAGGTTTTTAAAGCTACTCACTGTGGTGGTAACAGGAAGAAGAGTTTTTGAGTGAGATGTTTGGTCTGCTCATTTTGCATGTTAATACCCAGAATGCTTTTGGCTATTTCATGGAACTGCTATTGTCCATGGGTCTGACTTTCAAACAAGGGAGGCATGTAACCGCATAAGGAAAAAGTAAGTGAAACTGAGCGCCAAATGCAGGCCTGGCCAGTGTGACTGCGTGCAAACTTGTTGTCACACTCGATGAGCAATTGCGTGATTTATACATTAATCATTAACTCCAAGTGCAAATGAGACAGACAATTGCACAAACATTTTTACACTAACATCTAACTCAGTGCATCTAACTCAGTAATCAGGCCTTGTATTTACCCGTGCTGCAATAGTTTCAAAACCACTTCGCCTTCAGCCTTCATAAAAGAAGGCTCCATTTCTCCTCACAATAGGACAGCTCTCCCATGATACTGTGCAAGCCTATTGAGCTGGCTGTGAGAGCCATTACTTCAGCCAGCAGCAGTGCCCCCCATCTCCCGCACACTCCCCCAGCAGGTACGTGCTGCCCGGGATCATCTCTGGTCTTGGAAGGAGGGGAGAGCCCGGATCCATCACGCCAGTTATTGTCAGGGAAATACCCCCCACTTTCAGTTCTTCACATTTAGCTGGGCAGCGGTATTCTGCTGTTTGCACAGCAATAGGAATATGAAGAAACCACATATGTACAGCTGAATTCCAAGTAACTGTGTACTCACTGTACACAAACGTACCAAGCCTGGCTCTGTATAATATATCCTGCTGCTCGGGCTGATTTCTAGCTGCTTCTAAAACCTAGAACATGGAAGGCATTGCTATAGGGCTCAGAAACGATGTCAAAGGATACTACAAGCGGGAGACCCCCAAAAACTACATTGAAAAATCTTTGGCCAAAGGAGGGCATGAGGCTGCAACACCTATCGCAATGGGAAAGCCAGCTGTGCAATATCTCAACCCACAGCACTGCCCCAGAGTCCTGCTCCTTCCTAGCTTACAAGGGAGATGGGTGGTGCACCTGTGGTAGAGAGAGGACAGAGGGCTCTCTCTCTCTCTGCTGCCCTCATACATATCTTGGTCAACTAACACACACTCCAGGGATAGCAGCACTTAGAGCTGCTCTCATGGTACACCCGAAGTTATAATTGCTTTGATTAAAAAAAAAAATCCCCCAATTGTTCCAGTGCAGGAACGGTGTATTGGAGAAATCAATGGGGTTTGTAGGGCAAATATAGCATTGCAGGTTCTGAGTGATGGGAACCTCTTCTCAGCCTCGGTACTGACTTCAGCCTGCTTCTTCCTTTAGGGATGACTGTAATTCACTGTGGCCAGATATACAAGTACTTGATGCATGCGGATGTGCCGTTTATTTGCATAGACAGCTGGTGCAAGTCCCCTTGTTAAAATACACGGCGATAGACTCTGAGCTGCAGTAAAACGGTGTCGCTCCATCGACTTCAAGGATCTGGCCTATGCTTGGCAGTGTCGAAAGGGCTCAGTGCGTGCGAAAAGGTGTCAGGCAAAGTGACTGTGTTCCAAGTGCACAACTCTGTGCAACTGGGGGGCAAAAAGCTGAATTTCTAAATGCTCATCTGCTCTGAGACATAAGTGGTGAGAATCTACCTCTCAGAACGCACATGTGTTTCTTACCACCTGTTTCTAATACAGGGAGCTGTTCTGCGATTCCTCAAAGGTTTTGGCGGGCAGTTATAGTAATGCAGCTCTTAGTCCCACGATCCTTGTATGGAAGTCGTTTGCCTATCTCTCCAAATCCCTTGTTTATTATGTGTCACAGTGTCTGCAGACTGTTAAGGTACTTGGTATAGTACATAATCCTTCGTATGAAAGAATAGGCTTCATAACTAACCATTCTGTTTTATTTCTACCTGCTCTCAATGTCATGCCCATTCCAGAGTGCCCTCAGGGGAACTTAACGAGTGGAACTGGAAAAAGTGAGTCAGGTTTCAGGATAGAAATCGTAGGGTTAGAAGGGACCGTGAGGGTCTAACCCCCTGCCAAGATGCAAGATTTGTTGTGTCTAAACCATTCAAGACAGACGGCTATCCAGCTGCTCTTTGAAAACCTCCAGTGAACAAGCTTCCACAACCTCCAGAGGCGTCTGCTCCATTGTCCTACTGTTCTTACAGCTAGGAAGTTTTTCCTGAGATTTAATCTAAATCTGCTGTGCTGTAATTTGGATGCACTGCCTCTTGTCCTGCCCTCTGTGGCAAAAGAGAACAACTTTTCTCTTTTTTATGGCAGCCTTTCAAGGATCTGAAGACCACTATCATATCCCCCCTTAATCTCCTCTTTTCCGAACTAAACATACCCAGTTCCTACAGCCTTTGTTCATATAGCTGGTATTCTATATCTTTGATCATCTTTGTTGCTCGCCTCTGGATCCTTTCCAGTTTCTCTACACCTAGATTGGTGAAGAACTAGAGAATCAGAAATACAAGACTGGGCCAGTAGAGCCTCAGCATGTAAGCTTGGACTCTCAGTATGTTCATCAAAGTTATGATGTCTGTAGCTCTGCCCACCTGCTGCATCTCTTATTGCTAATGGAAACTCACTACTTCCTGGAGCCTACTGCTTAGCCCAAATGCTACCCCACCTCCATCCTTCAAGTCTCACTTTTATAAATATATTTTTTCTGTGAGGTTTATAAAGAAACCTCAGTCCTCTCATATTATGAGCACTGCAGTTGACCTCAGTGCAGCCCTTACATTATATTCTTCCCTAGGGAAGGGTACTGGCCATGAGCTTGAACTGACACAGGAGTGTTCAGCATAGATCAGGAGTGTGTGCATGCAAAAGTGGTGATTTTGGCAATTGACGCCCATGCCCTCAGCCCAGAGGGGCCATTCCAGCAGCCAGAAATCACTGGGGTGCAAGGGAGTCCCAGTCATTCCTCCTTTTCCCTTGTCCTGTCCCCCAGCAGAGGGTGCCTTGAAGACCAGCTGTGGTAACTCTGCACTAGAGGTTTTTTCCCATCCCATAAGAATTATTGCAATTTAAATAAACAAACCAATCTTATTCTGCATCAGGATAAAACTGAGACCTTTGGAAATTTTTCAATGAAAAACTGGAGAGGCAAAGAGACACTCACCCCAAAATAACCAATAGCATGTGGCTTGTACACTCTCCGAGATATGGGAGACCCAGGTTCAAGTCCCTGGTAAGAATCAGGCAGGGGTGTATCTCTCCTTCTCTCTCCTTCCTGCCACTGCTCCCTGACATTCCATAATGGACCTGAGAAACCTCCTCTGACAAAGTTTCATCACAACTGGTAAATTCCCATGAAAAGTTTCAGTTTTCACAAATTGGCATTTTCCATCAAAAAACCTTGTTGTTAAATTACCAACCAACTCCGCTCTACACCACCTGAATAGTTCTTCTAACAGACGAATCCTCCGGGGGCTGGGTGAGGCAGGTTCACTCTGGTGGAACTGCAGGAAGCTCCCCTCCCAGGTTCCTGGCCATTTTCTTCTATTTGTTGGCAAAGGGGCAGGTATATCTATGGCACAGTGTAAATAACAAACGATAGGTGACGGAAGCTCTCTGCAAACCACTAAAACAAAATGGTCAGTTTCTACTTGTGTTTGTACCTGGGTCAAACCAGAATGACTCTATAACTTCAGTACAGACATTCTGGATTTACCCCAGTGTAACTTAGGTGAATGCACCCACTGTCTTGTCCTTGCATTAGCATAACTTTTAGTTTTAAAACTTTAGTGCTATTAAAGGTCAATTACTCACCACTCTTACATGCAGCAGTGGGGCACTAAACCTCTTTTAGAAAAGTTTTCTATCACCGAGGCTTGGTCTATATGCATGTAGCTATCTCGGTTAGGGGTCTGTTTGGTTGGGTTTTTTTAATTGAAATAGTTATACAGTACAAATCCTAGAGTGGATGCAGTTATATTGGTATAAAGCTACCTTTATACTGGTATAGTTTCCCATATGGGAAGAGCTATATAAAGTACCATTATCCTGATGTAACTATGTCCAAATTAAAGGGGTTGTACACTTGAACTAGTCTGCCACAGGTAGAGTGGCACAACTTTTTTGTATATAGGCAAGCCCGGGGGCTTGATTCTCTACTGTTTTGCATCTTATGTGGCCATGTAGCCTCCAGCACAGTGATTAAGCACCTGTTTAACCTTAAGCACATGCTTAAGTCTCATTGAATTCAATGAGACTTATGTAAATGCTCAATTGCTGTGCTGACTAGGGATGGAGCCCTGAACTGGGGCCTTCCACCTGTATGCAGCGAGTGCAGAATGGGGGTAAAAGGCGATCACTGATGCAAACAAAGAGAATTCTGATATGTTAGCATTTTGCACTCTCTCTTGCAGGTGTAAGCCATTCTGCAAGGTGCAGGACAATGAAGAATCAGGCTCAGTGATTTAAATTCTTCCTTTTGATAATAAAACATTTTGTTAAGCAGAGAATTAAACATATGAGATGTCAGCTCCTCAAAGCAACCGCATCAGCAAAGGCAGCTGATCTTGGTTGCCAAGTGCGGCATTAGCCAAGAATGACTAATCCTAGCCCCTTTGCGCTGCAGCCGTCCTTATCGCTGGATCTAAATTAAAGAAGCTCATGCTTTCATTGCATTATGTAACCACTTGTTGTGGCAGTTCTTACACACTGTTTTTTGTACTGATTTGAATTCATTTGATTTCTCTTTTCTGAGATGTCGGCTGTAGGGAATAAAAGAACAAGGAAATGTTGTGGCAGATCAATTTAGTTCTTAGGTTTTCCTCTTACCGACCGTTTGCAAAAAAGTGGGAAAGATTAAGTTAATCTACTGGCTCCTCTACACAGAGGAAAGAAAACCCTGTAGTTGGCTTTAATCTTCTTCTGGATAATTTAAAACAGCTATTTAATTGTCTTTCACCCATCCCTCCCTGAAAGGATTTTACTGTGGTCTCTATACAGCATCTGCTTGAGCCAAACAGATGGCACTTTCACTTATTGACATTTAGAAATATTTCTCTGTTTCCTCTGCCCTGGGCATGTTCTGATGCCTATCAAAGGGGTAACATTCCTGACACGCGCTAGGTTTGATCTGCGCAGATATGATATGGTGCTGGATTCGCTTCCATCTGGCAGTCGTGATGATGGAGAACGCTGGTGTCATGTCTGGCAGGGAAAAGCTTTTGGGAATCTTTGATGTTTAATTGCCCTGAACATATTTTTTACATTTGCATCCCAATAATGCCATCTTTCCACTTCTTCTTGTTAAACATCATTCTAGCATTGCTTGGAACATCACATTGAAATCTTTCATGTTTTGTTTCTTTTCTGGGTCAAGAAGAAGGGGCTGCCCAATTCTCCATGTTCAGCTTGAGACACTTCTAACTTTCATCCATTTCTCCACACAGCAGGGTCTATCCCAGCAGAGAACATAGACATCTTGGGGTCTGCAGTGGACGGGAAAGGGACCTTTTGAACCTAAAGTGTTCATGGCAGTTTTCATGTAATTTTACTGCCTTATAGAAGCCATGGACTCAGTCACTGCAGGGGTACCCTGGGGCAGTGAGTATTCAGATGATATTGGTGATGGGCTACAGTTTCTGCATCTGGAAGGATTTTGTTCAGCCACCTTCTTGAGCCCTGGTCTACACTGGGGGGGGGGAGGGGAGGGATCGATCTAAGATACGCAACTTCTGCTACGAGATTAGCATAGTTGAAGTCTACGTATCTTAGATCAACTTAGAATCACTTACTTCGCGTCCTTGCAGCGCGCGATCAACAGCCGCCACTCTCGCATCGACTCCGCTTACGCCTCTTGCTGTGGTGGATTTCCGGAATCGACGGCAGAATGATCAGGGATCGATCACTACCTGCTGATCTAGTGGGTAGTGTAGACATACCCTGAGTGTCTTGAATGCCCAATGTTGCATGAGCAAGTGTCAAAGTTAATCCCCTTTCCTGCCCTCTAAAGGAATGCTGCTGCCTGGCAGTTTACCGCTATCCCTCCAGTATGATGACTTCACAATAACGTGCTGCCATCTGTGTGTCCTTTGACGCTGCCCCCTTGCCAAGGGCATAATCCACCTCCCGTTGAACTCCATGGGTGACTTTCCATTGATTTCAGCAGGAAGTGGACCAGATGATGGCTCACCATGCCTCTCTTTTTGTTGATATTTCTCACATCTTCCTAGCTGTCTAGTGGTGCTCACAATGTGCTGGGCCCCATTCAAATACAAAAGAAGACACAGTCCCTGCCCCAAGGAGCTTTCACTTCTTGCTCTGGCCAAACTCTGATTGAGTTTTCCTTGTACTTAAGCACCTGAAAAGATGTTCATCTGGGGGCAAAATTTAAACACTACATTCTAGGACATTAAACATCAAAGATTCTGTATGCTTTTGGGGGTCTTTGATATTTTTATTGTGTGGAGTGTAATTATTACATTTGCATCCCAGTACTCTTTCAGACCCATCAGACAACTTGCTGAAGTCAATGTTTACAGTGTGGGATTAGGCTCAGTCTGCATTAGTAGCCTAAAAAAGTACCCATTTTCCAGACTTAAATAATAGTATGAGAATATAGATAGTGTAAGGGAGACATTTTTCCAAAGGGTCTCCTCCTTTCATGTGGCCACATCTGCATGTTGCATCCCTTTGTGTGCATAAAACTTCTTATCAGGGCCGCCCAGAGGGGGAGGGGGGGCAAATGGGGCAATTTGCCGCAGGCCCCAGGAATGTCGGAGGTTCCCCTCCCTGCCCCCGCCTTCCCCCATCCCCCAGCGCCTCAGCGTGCCGCATCTAGGAGCAGCCCTGGACAGCGCTTCAGCGGTGTGGCCTGAGCTCTTCCCGCTCAGAGCCATGTGGTAAGGGGGCGGGGCTCCAGGCCCAGCAGCAGGAGATCAGGTCCCGTGGAGCCACACCGCTGCAGTGCTGTCCAGGGTTGCTCCTGGACGTGACGCGCTGAGGCTCCAGGAGAGGGGGGAGGCGGGAGTAAGCAGCATGGTAAGCCCCTCTGAGCCAGACCCCCCTCCCCGACCCTCCTTCCACAGCCCTGACCCCCAGCTCTGAGCCCAGCCCCTCTGAGCCGGACACCCCCCTGACCCCACTCCCCCCACAGCCCTGACCCCCAGCTCAGAGTCCAGTCCCTCTGTGCCGGGCACCCCCCGACCCCATCCCCCCACAGCCCTGACCCCCAACTCTGAGCACAGCCCCTCTGAGCTGGGCACCCCCTGACCCCATCCCCCTACAGCCCTGACCTCCAGCTCCGAGCCCAGCCCCTCTGAGCCAGACCTCCCCGGCCCCCCTCCCACAGCCCTAACCCCCAGCTCTGAGCCCAGCCCCTCTGAACCGGACACCCTCCTGACCCCACTCCCCCCACAGCCCTGACCCCCAGCTCTGAGCCCAGCCCCTCTGAGCCGGACACCCCCCGACCCCATCCCCCCACAGCCCTGACCCCCAGCTCTGAGCACAGCCCCTCTGACCTAGGCTTCCTCCGACCCAGAGCCTAGCTCCCCACCCAGCCCTGGGCAACAGCAGCGCCATCCCCAGGCAGCGACAGCCCATTGGCACCAACCATCACCCAGCGACAGCCCATTATGTAATTGCAAATGTATACATACCATTAAAGCATTTAATGTTTTTTAATAATGTATTTCGTGTATTTTCAAATTATTAAAAATTAATTTTTGAATGTATTTCACTGGTTATTTTTTACATTTCCAAATACATGTTACTATAATATTGCAATTTTTTTTTATGGAAGGGGCCCCCGAAATTGCTTTGCCCCAGGCCCCCTGAATCCTCTGGGCGGCCCTGCTTCTTATGGCCTGTTTGCATGCACAACTGCAGGTTTATTGCATGGGAAGTGCACATTTTACAGCTGCATTTTCAGAGGATACGTTGACTGTTGAATCCGGATTGTAAGGTTTTCATGGATTTAAACATGATTTTTTAAAAAGTCAAATAAAATCAGGGTTTTAAATATAAAAATAACAAATGGGTCAGATTTCTGAGAGCCTCTGGGCTTGACTCTCCTCTGCCCTGCTCTTTATATCATCATTTATGCCCCTCCACAATTTCCAACTGATTGTGTTTAATATTTTTGAAGGCATGTGTAGAAACTAAATTCAGATTTATCTTGCAGGGAGGAAAGAGTTAACAGCCCACTTCCCTACACTGTCTTAAGCCACTTCTGCCCATTGTGTTAGTACATAAGAGTCTTGCAAATAAAGTCCATTGATTTTCATTCATTCAATAGAGCACAAGTCAACACAAGTTTATTTTTTCACAGCTGACAGCCACTTAGTGAGGTAAGTGGATTACATGCCACTTTCTCTTCACTCACAGAATACTCCATGTCTACTTCAAGAAGTTAATCTATTATGTTCTGTGCTGGCTGGTTTCTAGCTGCAGCTCTCCTTTACCATGCTTGCAATCCCACTTTTCTCTGAGTCTGAAATAGATTTTGTCCAAGGACACTTTTCCATTGCCTTCATTGTTTGACAGAGCCAGAAGTAAGGTTCTGGCTTGCAGTTAGCTGGAAGCTCTTGGCAGCTCAACAAATCCAACAGCAATCCAAACTATTTACTCACATAGCTTTCAGAGTAGCATGAAAATCACAGTGATGGTGAAGGCCGTTCATATTTGATCATTAGTGTAATAGTCTCCATATATAGCAGATGCATTTGGTAAGTTTTGTGTTGCCAGAATTTTAACAAGGTGGTATCCTCAAACATTTTCCACCTCCATGGTGGGTGGTATGACATCTGCTGCCCAAAATACTCTGCTCCCTTCCAACCAAAATAGTCTTCAGTTAGATACACATCCTTTTTACACTTCATTCTTAATCAGTTTCTGCCCGCACCACTGTGTATGGAGCCATCCTAAAAGGTTTGGGAAAATTAGAGAGATGATTCTTTGCGATATATAGTGATGAGATAGGTATAAAAGGTAGGGATTACTGCTCTATTTTGTAGCACTCTGAAAGGGAGATAGTTGGTGCACTAAGATTGAATTGCTCATACAATAATCCTCTACAAATTGCATAAATATGCTAGGCCTGCTTCTTTTCGCCTGCTGATATTACACCAGTGTAATTCCATTAATTTCAGTTCTGCATATAGTGAGCAACACTGGTTGGGGAGGAAAAGTTTCCCCTCAGGGGGGAAAAAATATTTTTAAGATTGTCAAGTTTCTTTGATTTTTTTTTTCCAGTTTTCTGCAACTGAAATGTTTTTTGTTTCACTGGAAAATGTCAGGTTTGGGGTTTTCCAGTGAAAACTGGACATTTTCACAAGATTTCTCATTTCCTAGAGAGGCTATTTTCTGTCAAGTGTTTGGATGGAAATGTTTCAAGCTGATCTTGGTGTAAAACCTAGTGCTGAACATAATACCAATGGGACACATCCTCAGCTGGTGTAAATCAAAGCTCTGTGGGAGTCAGTAGGGCTACAGGGAGGATTTTTCTCATTGACTTCAGTGATGTTCCTCCTAATTTGCATGGTTGTAGCTGACAAGAGAGACAGGCCCTGTGTTGTTGAATAATTGTTATGAGAGAAAACCCATTTTCACTGGAAGCATCATTGCCTGCATTCTCCCCACTCCCAGCCAGTGGATTTACATTTCTCCGCTATTGCATCTTCTGCAGTACATTTCTTTCATAAAGCCTTCCTGTTGTCACGTTGCCAAGTCCATTTCTATAAGTATACAAAATAGAAGAACAGGCCTCCTACACCAGACTGGAAGTAATCTGAATTCTGCACCATTTTCTGCCCTCTCTCTACAATACCCTCCTGTGCACTCCAGTTACAATTACTTCCCTTGGATAACACAGGCTGAATCTAGGGCCAGTGCTGTTAGGGCTAGCACATAATCTAGTGGGGAATGATTTTACCTTGCTTTAGAAGATTTTCTTCGTCCTGCAGGCCGTCCTTTGATTCTAACTTTCACTTTGAAATGAATGCTGTGGCTTACTGTATGCTGATCACAACTCACTAAGCCTTCAAAGCAATTTGAGGGGGCTTCTCTGGCATGGATAATGGACATATGTTGACTCAATTCCTCCCAAGCCTTGCACGTGTGTAGTCATTTATACCATTCAATGACACTGAAAGGCAACACATTCAAAAGTCATAAAAGGAAATGCTTTTCTACGCAACGTAATCCACACTTTCTGCCACAAGGTGTAATAGAGGCCAGGAAGGTTAAAAAAAGAAAAAGATTGGCTATTTCAGGCTAATCAGTCAACAGTTAATTAGATGGGATAAGAGTTATTAGGTTGGATAATAAATCTACATGATTGAGGGCATAAACCAACAAATCTTTGACTGAGATCAGGAAGAAGCTTCCCTTATGAGCAAACCACTGAGCTATCGCTCCCCAGCAAGTTACTCTAGGATTGTCCACTCTGGGATATCTTGCACCTTTCTCAAAGCACCTGTGCCAGAGAGAGGTTAGAGGACTGAATACACCACTAGTCTATCCCAGTCGGGCAATTCCTATTCCATGATAGAATTTCACTCTTTTGCATTTCTGAGACTATTGTGCAAGGTTAGAAGGTTGCCATTTCAGGCATTTTCTCTAGGCCAGTCGTGTTTTCAAACCCTATGTCTATTCTTTAGGAAGAACCATCCACTGGACGTGTTGGCTAGACAAGTGGAGAGCTGAAAATTCTGCTTTTCTGCTGCACTGTGCTTTATTACTTCATCCTCTCAAGCTGTATGTCTGGTCATGACATCGGTTGCATCCTGTGACTGATCCGTGGGGCAGGAAGGATGGTCTGGTGCAGCGATATTCAGGCTCTCGAGCGTCTCTTTACTGGGTCTCTTGCAGCTTTTTGCAGCACATGATATTAAAACACTACTAGTACTATAGTAAATGAAACAATGAATTCACACGACTGTGGCTCTTTTGGGTAATGTTGATCGCTAATTTTGCTCCTGAACCAGTGTGGTCTGAGTATCACTGGTCTAGTGGTTAGGGCAGTAGTTTATGACTTGGGAGAGCTGGGTTCAAGTGTCTGCTCTGCCACAGACTTCTTGTGTGACCTTGGGAAAGTCACTTAACCTCTCTCTGCCTCATTTCCCCATCTGTAAAATGAAGGGAAGAGAGATTATCCCCTTCACGTTTGTATTGTCAGGTTAGATACATTAAACACTGTGAGGCGGTCAGACACTATGGTTATGGGGGTCATAGAAGTACTATAGCCCCTTTGGCACAAGCAGTTAGCCAATATTTGGGCCTTGCCAGATTGTTTCCATTACAAAGAGAAATGGATGAGATGACTCTGGTATAGTCTTTGGTATAATACTATTTATTCACAGAGAATGTACACAAAGTCTTGTTTCCCTGAACACAGTATGAGTCAAATAGAAGGAGGCAGTTTCTTTGCTCTCAGCTTCCAAGTCTGTACCCCATGGAGCTCTGTCTCAGTTCCCTCTGAGGGCCACATTCACAATTGCTTCTCTTGCTGTCTGCTCGCTTTCCTTCCCTAGCCCCAACATTTGCAGTCAGGAAACACATCAGCCCACATGGCTCAGCTTCTGATCAGGCCTTGCCTGGTGGCCCATTGTCTTGGGTAGTGGCTTCTACCATTTCCAGCTATCTCGCTCCCTAAAGGGGCTTAATTGCTCATACCATTTAGGCTGAAAGAAAGGTACTTTGCCTGCTTACCTGCTTCAAACAGGTCTATGACTGATCTATAGGTCAAAGCCCTGCTTGATGGCAGCCATTAACCTCTCCCAGCATACAGGACACTAGTGTCTACCCAGCACTTAGCACAATGGGACTTAGTCCTTGATTGGGATTCCAAGGTGCTACCATAATATAAAGAAGAATACAGATGTATAGTGCTGAATAAATAACTAAATGAAGTCTCATCTCATAGCTGATATATCCTTTCAGGGGAATATATCCTGCCCATACTAAGTATGAATTTAATCAGTCTATAACTACATTAATATGATTATGTGATGCCAACAATACTAATATGATTTTGTTTTGTCTGCCACTTTGAGTTTTGGGCACTCTCTTATGAAATGCAACTCACATTGACTCTGAAAGAGCATAATTTACTGCTAATGTTCCTTTAATGATTCTTCCTGGAGGTACCATTTCACCCTCTGAAGATAGTTTGGTCATTATAATTTACTCATTTCATTCTGAGGAGAAAGCTGATTGGAAAAGTCTCACCTTGGTTTCATTTTATAGCCACTCCATCCTGCTCCTGGGATACCATTTGTCACAGCTGTTTGTCCGGACACTGAAAATTCTGAACCTGAATTACTCTTTTTGACCTGGCATTGATCTTTTGTTATGTGTTTGGAATATAAGGCCCTCTCTATCCTTGGAAAGAAAGAGACATAAAGCTCTGCTGTCCCAAAGTGGAAGGAATGGGTAGTGTGTAATGCATACATTGCATGTGTAAGAGGAGTCAGAATGAGCTCTCCCCTGACAGCTGGTGGTGAGCTGTGGAGAAGGACTTCAGGGGCTGATCTCGTTTGCATGGGCACACCCACCCTGCCTACCATGATGGACTGCTTGCCCAGATGGTCACTTTGGCTGCTGTGGGATCCCCAGGATCTTTGTTATTGGGGCAGAAGTAATAAAGGGTTGTTATCCTGGTTATGTGAATCAAGGACAGTAGAACTGTGCTTGGCATTTTATGATGGAGGGACTCGCCCTCACCTAAGTAGCACTTGCTAGGCAAGGGATGTGGGTTCCAGTGACTTGAGAGAGGCTAGAACAGGCATGTGCACCTGATAATGTGGGCCTCAAACACCACTTTGACCCCTTCTCTCTCTGCAGTGTAATAATAGAGCTAATTTTGACTCAGTTAGGAGTTTTGTTAGGTGCTGCAGAGATGAAATCACTCATTTCTAGGTCTAAGCATTAGATCCGCTTTGGGCTAGTGGTTCTGAGTGTGCTAGCACTGGGCCTCCTTTTCCCTCTCCCCGCACCTAACAGCTGAAATCGCTAAAGAGCTGAAGTTACTGAGAGCTGAAATCACTGAGAGCAGTGGGGGCGTGCTGAAGACAAGTTGGTGAGTGGCTAGCAGGACAGCTAGCAGAGAGGAGCGGATAGCAGAGCAGCTGGCAGCGAAGACTGCAGCAGAACCCCATGGAGAGGCATGGCAATCGGCTGTCAACCAGAGCAGTGGAGCATGTAAGATATCCCCCATACATCCCCCCACTTCCACCCAGGCTGGGAGGTAGACTCTGCTGATGAACTTCTGAACTCTGGGGGCTGCACTGACCAAGGACAGAAACTGTGGGAGGGGTGACTTTTGGGTTACTGGTCCAGGGTCGGCTCCAGGCACCAGCTTGTCAAGCTGGTGCTTGGGGCAGCCACTCCAGAGAGGGGCGGCACGTCCAGGTATTTGGCGGCAATTCGGCGGATGGTCCCTCACTCCGCCTCGGAGCGAAGGACCTTCCGCCGAGTTGCTGCCACAGATCGCGATCACAATTGCGATCACGGCTTTTCTTTTTTTTTTTTTTGGCTGCTTGGGGTAGCAAAACCCTGGAGCCGGCCCTGTACTGGACTCAAGAACCAGTCTGGGGCTACACTAATCAACGTCAGAAAGTGTGAGTAGGGTGACTGTTGGGTTGCTGGACCTGAGGGGAAAAAGGATACTGCCAAACTTACTTGGGGGTGGGGCTTTTGCTCATGGTTTGTGTTACGAATCCTGTTTGTGGTGTTTCCTCAACATAATTCCACATTATTTCCCTCCTTTATTAAAAGGCTTTTGCTACACTCAGACTCCGTGCTTGAGAGAGGGGAAGTATTGACTCTTAGAGGTGCCCAGGGGGGTGGTATGTAATTGTCCCAGGTCACTGGGTGGGGGCTCGAGCCGGTTTTGCATTGTGTTATTGAAACGGAACCCTTAGATATTGAACCCAGCCCTTGTTGCTGCCAGCTCTGATGGGCAGAAGGGTTACACGGGTATAGTCTGTAAGTGACAGATGATGATAGAGTGAAGTTCTGGCACATGCATCCACCGTTTTGCACTACAGCAGGGCTGTGAAACTGCCTTTCGCTAGAACAGCTAAGACTTTCCCAGCATGGAGAATTCCTGGTTGGCATAGAGGCACAATAGTTTGCTCTACCCCACCCCTTCCTAGGGCAGAGGTGTAGGAGAGAAGACAGACGTATGACAGCTATGCGATGCTCATAAGTAAGGCTAAGATTTTATCACGGTTATTTTTAGTAAAGTCACGGACAGGTCATGGGCAATAAACAAAAATTCACGGAGCCCTTGACCTGTCCGTGACTTTACTAAAAATAACCGGGGGGATAGGAGGGTGAATGGAGTCCCATGCGGCAGGGGACTAACAGGCCAAGCCCCCACATCATGCCAAGGGGCACAGCCCTGGCTGCAGTGGAGGTACAGATGGGGAGGGGTACACAGTCCCGCTCTGGAGCTGGGCACAGCTGTGGGACAGGGGTGTGTGGCTCTTGCTGCAGCCGCTGCCAAGTCCTGGCTGCAGCAGGGGGCGCACAGCCCCGGGAAGTCACAAGGGGGGCACATAGCCCCAGCTGCAGCCCCTGGGAGAAGCCTGGAATGCCAGGCTGGGGAGTGCAGCCCCCAGGAGAAGCCATGGGGCTGGGGCTGCAGGATCCTGGTTCCAGCCAGCCCCAGTTGCAGAGCAGGGGCACACAGTCCTGCCTCCACCCGCTGAAGCCCTAGAAGTCACAGAGGTCCGGTAAAGTAACAGAATCCGTGACCTCTGTGACTAAAACATAACCTTACTCATAAGCAATCTTCTAGCAGCAAACAGCCCTGAGACTGCTCTAAATTATGCTGAGGGAAAAACAGGCCCCCCAGTGTCTCAGGAGGGTGAGAGGGAAGAGAATCAGGGAAAGAAAGAGGAGATAACCACCCACATAACAGGACTATTTATTTAGTGTGTAAATAGGGTAGTTAATAAGGACTCTGACCCCTTTCAAAGGTGGGCTCACCCCCCTCCCCCATATCATCTTGGAGTTTATTTTATTGACAAAGACAGAAGCTACACAACTTGACCGATATACTTGAGACTGGGGGGAAGTTCCACATACTGGGGATTTTTTTTTTAAGGAAGCTTTTTTCCCTTGACAGGCTGGGTCAAAACGAACCAGCAGCTTCTGAAAGCTGCTCAGGGATTTAGAGGTGGATTAGTGGACCGAGCACAGTGAGACGGGCAGTAGGGCACAGACATGCATTGTTATGGGACAAATCACAGTGATCACCCACTTTGCTGAAGCCAAAGCCTTGTGCGGAGATACTGGGATAGCTGGGGAGACAGAGTGTGCTCACCTCTACACTGACCCCTGGTCCAGTACTTCTGGGGCTACCTGTAAGATCCCAGGGCTCTCTCTGCTGCTGTTTTTTCAAATCAGCCTGACACAAATGGTTTCCTTTTTTCACCCAAAATGTGAAATCCCTCCTCTGCTCTCCCACTTTTCACCCCCACCCCAAACTTTTACTAGTCTGATATCCCAGATAAGTAGTAGCTTATCTTGGACTAGTGACATGTTGAAGGACTGATATCTCAAGAATCCTTAGGGCTAAAAACCAGAGGCCCTATTCCAGTGGAGAGCTGGGACACTCCTTTCCCCTAAGATAGAGCAATCATCCCATCAATTCACCAGATATCAGGGCTCTAAATCATGACAATGTAGATTAACCTTTTCATCTAATGTTAGGGGGTAGCTTTCCTACCCCCCCCCCCCTTAAACACCACACTCCCCCTACCTTTGATGAGAATTGATAAGGGGGCCTCAGCACCTCAGGATTGAGCCCCAAAATTGAGACTAGAGGCTGAATTCCATTCTTGCTTATTCTAGTGTGACCTCATTGATTTCCAAGGAGTTAAGTGGAAGTGGAAGGGAGTAGTATTTGGCCCCGAGGGAAGCCAGTCACAGCCTTGTTTCAGCACAAAACCTTTCCCTCAGGTAGTTCTTCATCTAAACCTCAACCCCCATGAGGGCACCGGAAAGCCTGAGGGACGCTCAGTCCCTCTGCACCTACCCCAGCTCTAAAGGAGGAGTGGGGGGGGGGGGTCATCTTGTTATAGGAA
Organism: Malaclemys terrapin pileata; assembly: GCF_027887155.1. Classification (NCBI taxonomy): domain Eukaryota; kingdom Metazoa; phylum Chordata; order Testudines; family Emydidae; genus Malaclemys; species Malaclemys terrapin. Next base: position 7,684,954 of record NC_071516.1, on the reverse strand, counting down.
GATCATCTTCCTGGTGCAGGAATACCCAGCCTTTTTCCCCCACCCCCATAGTAATCAAATGCCTCAGCTTTGATTTGACATTTAACCACTCACCAAAGCATTTTATTGCTTCCTATACTCAGAAGCCAAAAGCATTCTCTTACTTACCTAACATATCCAATAAATTCATATGAATGCAGTTTAAAAAAAAAAAACCCTGCAACAATGGATTGCTCTTAACCACATGGAATGACTCAGTACAGCTCTGTATAAATGGATATTTAGATTTAATATGTAAATATACATACATTTTTTCCTGCTGTTTACAATGCAGGAACAGCTGTGCCTAGAATACAGCGAAACATACAAATTAAGTCACATTTTTACAGCAGTTTCTAGTTTACAGTCAATTGCATGTACACAGAAGTGATGGGACTTACGCATCTGATGACCCAACTCCCCCGCCCATTGGGGTAAACAACTAAACCCTGCTGTTTACATCCACCGTTACTGGTGCTCACTTGAGAGCCCTGCAATCAAAGCAGGAACAAAGTCAGAGGTCTTAAAACTGTGGTTCATAGTTTGTTAGTAAGCCTGCACATCCATCTCTGCTATCATCTAATGTGAACAACACTCAGGTGAAAAGTCACTGCTGAAAAATACTTTACATAAGACTAATAGCCTTGCTGTTAATCTATTTTTATATAGTGCTATTCATGTGCATGGTGCTTGAGACCAGTGGTTTTCAAATGCAGCTGTTATGGCCACATGAAGCCACCAGAGGCTTTTCTTCTAATAGGGACATATACCTATCTCAGAGCTGGAAGGGACCTTGACAGGTCATTTAGGCCTTCACAGCACAACCAAGTACCATCCCTGACAGATTATTTTTGCCCCAGATCCCTAAATGGCCTCCTCAAGGATTGAACTCACAACCCTGGGGTTAGCAGGCCAATGCTCAAACCACTGAGCTATCCCTCCCCCCTTCTTATGGGCACAGCCTCCTGGGCAATAATTAGGGGGGGGGGAGAGGAGACGAGAGAGAAGCAGTGGCCCTTCCCCCAGGTCTGCTAGCAGGGGCTGGGCCCTGCCCTCTGCAGCCACAAATGCCAGAGGAGCAGGCAGTTGGTGTGAGTTCCCCACCTTCCCAGGGGTGGTGGGGCCCAGGCTCCAGCTTCAGCGCTGGGACGGCAGGTGCCGGCCACAGGGCTTCAGGCTCCATACCTCCCAGCCAGGGGGCTTCAGGCTGCTGCCCCAGGCTCATCCCCATTGCCCCTGGCCCCGCACTGCCTCCTTACCCATCTCCCTATCCATGGTTTGCCAAGGCTGCCTAAGTGAAAAGCGATATTTGTATGTTTATCACTTTTCACTGCCTTCCAGCTAGCGAGTAAGTCTGCTGTGAAAAGTGATACATACAAATACATATCAGTTTTCACAGCAGCAGCCTTACGAGCTAGCAGGTTTTAAAAAGGCCAAAAAAGCAAAACAAACAAAATAGACAAGAATGTGCAAAGCATCTTATTTGTGTTTCTATTCTATTTAGGTCCAGTAAAGATAGAGACAACAGTATGTTATTTTTATTAAGTCTGCCAAAAAAAAAATCTACGTAAATTACAATCATTTGGACATGGATATGTGCACCTTTATTGTTTTTTCCTAAAGTTCACTAAGTATTTTAGGAAAAATGGTTAGAGCAGCCACCAGCAAGAGTTGGTGGCCGCACTCTAAGGCCACCCAAAAATGTCTCGTGTGATCCCCTGCTTTAGACAGATGCAAAGACCGATTCCCACCCCGAAGAATCCTAAATCTTAGACCAATGTTTTTCCAAGAGTAGGTGCCGGAAATTATGCTCTTAACTCCCCATTGAGGCATCTAAATGGAAGAGCCAAGCAATGGCAGCTGTCATGAGATTTACTGGGACTCCGACAGCAGGGAGAATTGCCCTAACAGGATTCCTCCAACAGTGCAAGGCTGGCATGACCCACTCTTCCCTCACCCCTCCCAGCCATAGGGTGCATCTCCCGATTTGGCTGGGGAGATGGCTAGAGCACAGTGTGTCTGGTGATCCGCACCCAGTGGAGTGATCCTTAATGGAACGTTCTGGTCACACTGGAATTCAGAGCAGCACGTAAGTGGTTAGCACCAGCACTGGATAAGCAGAAAAATGCCTTAGTGAAGCTCAGCCAGGCCTTCATGAGATGTTTTAAACAGCTAGTGCCTCTTTCAGTGTCTCGTATGGAGTCAGCCAGCTATGAGCCAGCAAATTGAAGTACTAGAATCTCTCTCCTTGCCCTTCCCCATGAGAGATTTAAATGGGAAAAAAGTAAAATATCAGGGGGTAGCCATGTTAGTCTGTATCCGCAAAACAAGGAGTCCGGTGGCATCTTAAAGACTAAACAGATTTATTTGGGCATAAGCTTTCGTGGGTAAAAAAACCTCACTTCTTCTGAAGAAAGCTTGTGCCCAAATAAATCTGTTAGTCTTTAAGGTGCCACTGGATTCCTTCTTGTTTTTAAAGTAAAATATGCTGATCATGGAGTATGCTGTTGCTGTAGGTTCTCTCTCTAAATATATAGCCCATTTTCATTCTATACAAGCTGTCAGGAAAATTAATCTGAGATGATGCTCAACAAATTCTTGTGCCCTGCAATTATCTGGAGCTAGTTTACTCTTTGGCACATACGTGTGGATGAGTTTGTCAGGTAGAACGCTATGGACTCAGCACCTCATTCTAGTTTCATTAACAGCTTTTGCATTTGACCTCCTGTCTGCTCTTCCCTCCCACCTTGCTAAATCTGCATACCAGGGCTCTACTGTATACAAGTAATTCCTGCTTCCAAATAAGTGTGGAGGGTCTGATTCACCACTGCCTGTCATTTACACCAGTGCAAAGCACTAGAAGTCTGATGTGGTATTTTGCATCCACTTTCCATGGGCATAAGTGACAGTATGGGTCTCTTAATAGTCCCCATGCGTGCTTGTAAATAAAGCTGTACTTCCTCCTTTACCATTTCTCTCCCAGTTGGGGAGGGTCCACGCTCACACTTCTCCTAACTTATTTAGTTGGATTCACCAGCATTTTGCCCTTCAAAGGGATGTTTTATAGACCTTGGGCAATATTAGTAAGTAGTTTACAAAAGGAACTGGACAGCTATACAACATGGAGGCATTAAGTTATGGGGGGCATATTAACAGCCAGACTGTATGTTACTTTATGGGGCTGTCATTACTGGTTGTGTGGCTTTCAACTAAAGAAAGCCAGGACACCATGCTGGGCTATATTCATGCTTCATGAATACTCCATGGTAAACAGCATGCCACGGTAGCAAGGGAGATGGATGCAGAAACTTCCCAGCCTGGGCCCAATCCTGTCAAGTTCTGGTTCTCTCAATTTCCACTGACTGAGCAGAGGGTGCTCAGCATCTTACAGTATCAGGTCCTCTTTACAGGTGCTAGCATTCCCCCTCCCTCCCACCTTTGCTTTCAGTCACCTGCTACACAGCCGGCTTCTCTTGTACCCTGATATTATCACCCTCAGTGAGCACAGCATTTCTGGAACAGTTTGAAATGCATTTGCTGGACTGTGCTAGGCAAGACGCAGCTTTACTAAGCATCACAAACAATGTGGGCATCTCCCTTTGACCAGTTAATCCTTTCTATGCCTCAGTGCCAGAGCGCTGAAAAATAGCCCTGCTCAAGCTGGTCACAGTAAGTTAATGGGTTGTGTGGGAGGAACACGTCTAAATCCATTACCAGTCCACAGGAGGAGTTTTTACATGGCCTTACCGTATGCCACTCTGCCCTGTGCTGTACTGTTCTCCGGCCCAGCACACAGAGTCTGCCTTGGGCCCCATTGTGCTGAATGAGAGAAGGGGGCTTTTTAGGATGTTGGCATCACTACTTATTCGGATACTTGCTTCAGCCACTGATGTTTGCCCATCAAAATGCGGTCCTGAAATAAAAAGCCACACAACCCAACACAGTGTCAGTAGTTTAAATGTAACCAGTTTCTTTAACCAACACATATTACTCTATAAAACAATTATTTGTGTGGCAGCAGCACTTAGAAGCCCCAGTCATGGACCAGGGCCCCCATCATGCGAGGTGCTGTCCAAACACAGAACAAAGACTAAGTTCTTTGGGGAAAGAACTTACAATCAAAATAATCAGAACAGCAACTCCACTCATACCCTAGGATATACAGATACCATTTCTGTCATTAATACCTAGCATTCTTATGTGCTTCTCAACCCTAGATTAAAACACATTTCACAAAGATGGTCAAGCATTATTTCCATGGGGAAACAGAGGCTCAGCAAAGATAAATGAGTTGGCCTAGGTAACACAGAGTGGATGTCAGAGAGCACTCGTGTCTCCTGATGCCCAGTCCAGTCCAGGAGCTTCCAGTGAGAAACACAGCCAAATTCACACTGCAAAAGTTCCCTTCTATTCTGGATAGGACGGGGCTATTTACAGTCTCCCCAGAGGGTTACAACAGATGGGTATGATCATCAGTAGCCTCCCTTTCTCCTCAGGGTGGAAGACAGGCCATTGTTGACTCTTTTCAAGGGCCTTGACTGCTTCGGAGCTGGGGTGGGGTATTAGGCAGTTAGAAACCCCTCCCCTCCTACTCTGGAATGGGAAGGCAGAACTCTGACAATCACAGAGATCTCTGTCCCAATCAGACCCTCAAACTGGATTTGGTGTCCTAGATTGCATTGTGCTGTGGAATTGAAGTTACTTGTGTAACAGTTGGCAAGTATCAGAAAAGCTTCCTGGTCTGCTAGATACTGTTTGAGGTCATCTTGCAACAAAGGAGCTCTCTCTTCCTATGTTATCTTAACAGCATGACAGAGAGATACTTTCCTACTAGGCAACAAAAAAGCATTAGACAACTCTAGGGACCATTGTCCTAGAATCACAGAACTTAGTAGTGGAAGAGACCTATTAGGTCATCTAGTTCATCACCTAACAAGTCCTTGTCGGGTGTAGTACAAAGCACACAAACATTTCTAACTAGTGTAGTATACAAGCTTAGTGTCTCCAAGTTTAACAGAGGAACTTACCACTTAGGCCCAGTGTGAAAAATTCAAGCACAAACAAACTATCTCAAGACAGCTGTTTCAATTGAAAACAGAAAGCAACTTTGTTACTAGAATAGCTATATTTAGATCATCATCCCCTAACTTTAGCACTGACTAATCCCTCTAGCAGTCAGAGCAAGACTGAAAACAGGTGTGAAAACCTTTCCTTTTATAGCGAGCTGCTTTCCCAGAATTCTCTGAGTCTTAGTGCTTCTTTCCCACAATTCAGCCTGCCCCAATCAGTTAGAAGTGCCCTCTTTAAATTAAGTCTCTAAGGGAGTGGCTCCCCTTAACAGGAAGGGTCTGTTAAAAGAATTCCTGTGAACAGACTTTTCAACTAAGCCTGAAGTTACTGTACTAACACTCCACTCTCTCTCAAACAATGTGTAAAACTATGTACATTATTAGAGCTTTTAAACATGCTTGTAGAGAAGTTTTCACAAAAGAGATTATTCATTTGTATGGGGAAATGGAGCAAGTTTTGGTTCACTCTCTAATCTGGTGACATTAATCCCTTCCAAGAGAAAAGTGGCCAGGAAGCCCTCAAGGAAAGGAAATGGAAAAAGACATGCTAGAAACTATTTATTCAGGGAGTAGAGATATTTATTCAAGGGGTAGAGATTTCAGCTGCATTCTTCAGTTCCAGCTAGGGGTAGGCTTGGCAAATGAGCTTGCCTCCCACTTATGTCATGAGTGGCCCCCTTCTCAGCTTCTCCATAATGCAGTAGAGAGGTGCATCCCACCCCACCCACACTCCCTAGAGAAGGTCTCTCTCACAGTGAGAATAAGCCTGTGAAATTTCAGCCCAGTGAATGATTTTTTCCACCATTATGTGTGCTTAAAAATAGGGTTTTTTTCAGATTCTCCTAGTGCACTGAAGATGTGGTTACAATAGGAAGAGAAAGCCAATCTGTATCTAGATAATTTTAATTTAGAAGATTTTGGTTTTTAATTAAGGCAGACTCCAGAGTTTTGCTAATTCATGTTTAATCTAGCATCACCTTCTGTTGTACCAAATGCCATATATTAATTACTGCCTGTGATGCAATTCTTTAATGCTTGACCCTTACTTAATGTAGTTCATATTTCATTGCTCTTGTCCTAGAGGCTATCTCAGCTAACATTCTGCGAGTCCTGAGCCGCAGGTTTTTCCTCATGCAGTAACAGGAAACTTTCTGTTATACTCTCTGGACTACTTAGGGTGGGGGAAAGTGATGAGTCAGCAAAGTACCATGCATATTGAAATTAAGGAAAAAAGATTTTAAAAATTGATAATTTGGTTAAAAGGAGAAGCAGGTAAATAAGGACTAAGGCATGGAGGGAATGATAATCTCATGGCCGCATGCAGGGTAATAACATGAGAGGACTCTATGCTTGTAAAACTAAATTGTGTCTTTATTAAATCAGCTGCGGTTTAACATTCAAGCCATGTGCTCACAGACTGACTTCCTGGTGCCTCCTCCTGATTCTTCCCTCCTGCAGCCTGTGCTCCTCCCTCCACACTGCATACAGATTGCTACAATGATAATGATCTACCAGTACATGAAGGTGTCGACACCCAGGAGGCAGAGAAATCATTCCGGGGAGAGGGTGTCCTTAGGAGCAATGGAATGAAACTGAGTGTGATGCTCCGCCGAGGTACCCAGGTTTGTAAGACACCTTACCACTACCTGCCCTGAGCATAAAGCTCTCTTGTCTGAAGCTGCTGTGGATCTGCCCTCGGAAACCACCCACCTCTGGCTGTCCAAGCATTGCCTTCCAAGGCCTCGCAGGCCTTGCTTTCTCTGTGCAGGAAGCAAAAGGCACACACCAACCCCAGACCCTCCCAGCGTTCCCTGCAGTGTCCAGCCCCTTAGCCACTGAACACTCTCCAAAATACCAGGCCTGCTGTTCCAAAGGAACAGGGCACACCAGCTCGTAAGATTCCGCTCAGGGCCAGCACTTACACACATTCAGAAGGAGAACAAGAATACGCTGATTATCAACAAACAGAGAGATTCAAGTGATCATGAGTCAGAATATTGGGAATAAACAGTTACATATAAAACAAAATCATAACACGCTTTCTAGAGACTCAACTTAACTCACAGATTAACCTCCTGTCTAAAGAAGTTTATCTCACCAAAAGTTCATGTCAGAGGCTGAGACCTCTGTTTCATGAAGTAAAGCCTCTGTCCTTTTACTTCCTCAGTGAATGCTGCCCGGGAGTCTTCTCTACCCCCAGATATAGTCCAGCAAGTGCAGGCTTCCCTCCCCTACTGCTGTTTTTCTTTTTCAGTTAGATTCTTTCTGAAGTCCCCATAATCCTTCATTTGCATTCAGCTCAGACTGGTGATGGGAGACCTATTGTGAACGAGACAATACTGAACTTATATGTAAACAGGCAGATGCATATACATCTCTTGTCTGACAGGAAACCTGTTTTTCACCTTTGCTAGTGACCAACACCCCCAGACACAGATTTTAAGAACATATTTTCAGTATATATCTTGTTACATGGTATTTGTACATACATTTCACAGTGACATTGATGACCACGTAGACACCGGCTTTCATTTGAGACTTCACATGGCCCAAAGGTCATGACCTCTAGTCTCAGCCTTTTATCCTGGAGAAGACCCCCACCCCCCGCCCAAGGCCTGGCTGAGGCTCCTGCCAACCAATGGTTAAAATTTCTCTCTCTCGCTTCCAGTGTACAATCATCATGGTCTCAGAGAGTCACTCTTATAGTAACACATACTTCAATCTGGCTTGGATTTTACATTGCTTCATGTGTTCTGTGTGAAATTGTTACAGGGTTTGACACACACATATCTCTTACCAATCTTCAAACTAGAAAATTTCCTAGGTCTCAATATTATTTTTGCAATGAGTTTTCCGCCACTTTCCTTGGGAGATTATTCCACAGCCCAGACATATCGTTAGCAGGCAACTGACCCTGATATCTAGTGTAAAATTTCCCTTTCTTAATTTTTCCCTACAACAATTCCTCTTTCACCTTGGTGTTTATTTGTAGGTTGTGTCCCTTAGCCACCGGTCTCAGACACTGATCCTGTAATGAGCTATTCATGGGGCCAGGGATCCACCCACAAAGCTCACTACAGGATTAGAGTCTGCTCAGCTACAATGAAATCCATGGGAAGAGGCCCATTGACCTCAGCGAGCTTTGGACCAAGCCTTTACTCCTGATTGTCAGTCATTATTCAAGTATCAGAGGGGTAGCCGTGTTAGTCTGAATCTGTAAAAAGCAACAGAGGGTTCTGTGGCACCTTTGAGACTAACAGAAGTATGCTCCCAATACTTCTGTTAGTCTCAAAGGTGCCACAGGACCCTCTGTTGCTTTAGTCATTATTCAGTCATCCTGCATATATATTCATATTATTGCCTGTCTGACACCAGTGTCCCATTCTGACATCAGCCTCGCCCTTGTGTCAGGAAGTAGGCGATGTCTGGGGCCTTGCATGTCAGCTTTCCAGTGGAGAAGAAATCAGTGATATGGAATATGGGTATAGTCTGAAAGTAACTTGCTTTATTTACACATATACAGCAGTCCTGAAATGAGGTGGTCAAACAGCATGCAGGGCAATCCCTTCTTCCAGGAATCTCAGCCCAAGACCAATGCCCAATTCCCAGGGAGCAACTCTGTCTCAAGAACTGACTCTAACCAGAGTGCAAACTCTAACACAGCTCCCTCCCTTTTGATACATAACCTTGTATAACGCAAAACTGACAGTAACACAGCATGTCTTTCCAAGAGTCAAAACTTGCTCCCACACTAAGAAGGAGGCTTTGGAATACCATGTGTAACAGATCATTTTTTTCTCCAGTGTCTGTTCATTTTATGAAGATTCGGGTTAGATATTAGGAAATACTTTCTAACTATTAGGATAATTAAGCACTGAAACTGGTTACCTAAGAAGGTTGTGGAACCCCTGTCATTAGAGATTTTGAACAACAGGTTAAAAAAACACTTCTCAGGGATGAACTGTACTAAATTCTGCCTTAGCATGAGGGGATGGATTAGGAGACCTTGAGACAGTCCCTGATCCAAACAGCTTTATGTTGTTAAAATATTAGTAGTTTGTAGCAATAATAAAATATCCATCCTCTTGTGTACACTTCATCTCCTGGCAGGCTTGCCAAAGTAATAAGTTCTGCATTATTGTAAAGGTAGCTGTAATACAGACAGCTAGCAGATTAATCTGAATTGTCTTTACTTTGTACTGATATGCAATCATCGATGCTCAGGGATGCAGCTGGAGAGAAAACTCAGCGTTTTAGTATTAGTATTATAATTTGTAATTAGTATTGACAAATACCAATGAATAAGGTTTAGAAAATTAATTTCCACACAGGGATAGTGCTTATTTTTTATTGTGTTTTCATACAACTGTTTGTTATTCTGTGAAGGTTACATGAAGATAAGTAATCTCAATGAAAGCTGCTTTTTATGTATTGAATCACAAAGAATGCGTTGCAGGGGCTGCTGGGAAAAAGCATAGCTATTATCCTGAGAGACCAGAGATATGGTTGAAAATAAGAATCGCTTTTGTCTTGCATTCATAATTCTAACTGTGACTTGTCCAAAATTTGGCTGTAGAGGAGTTGATTGGGCTGCAAAAGGAAAAATACAGCTTGGGAAATACTAAAAAGTACATTGATTGCCATTTTAAAAGTCACCGTTTGCCAGGAATTATCCCCACTGTGATCACAGCTTTTCCTCTGTACTTAGAGCAGGATATACCTGTGGCAACTCACAGTTAGAAATTGATACGTTGCCGTTTTGTACGTGATTACTGCACTAAGTCTCTGCCGTACCACAATACAAATAAGAAGTTATGGAAGCAGTTCATTCCAGCTTTCCGGTCTCATGCAGCTGCCAGTTATTTAAAGCTACACATTTATACTGTTTCAAGGTGAACAAAACAAGATTGTCTGGAGCCACATTATCAATTCCAGAGCGAAAACTCACTGATAAAATAAACAGAGATCACATCAGGCTATGTGTTATTAGTGCTGTTTAGACATCGTTGAAATGCTTAGTATTCAAACTGAATTAATGATGTGACCTTTTTTTCCCCTTTTGGCTGAAGAGAGAAAGTCAATGAACTTCTCTTTTCTGAGCAGAACATTTGTGATTTTTACCAAGATTCAGAGTAGGTTTTCATATTTTTACATTAAATGCAGGAGCAATGGGTCCTACCTAGAAAGTCTGGATACTGTATATATCCAGATGTGACCTTCTTTACAATTCTGGAGTGGTTGTGTAATGACCCCTGCCATGAATAGTCAGCAGAGATTGAACCCTGTGCACCAAAAAGCACAAACATCTGCCCTGTCGCTAAAGGAGTCACTCTTAGCTGATGCTGGTTGACTCTTATCTTGTCTTAAATGGACAACCCGTGTGTCAAACTAGATCCAGGGTGTTGGTTCAGTCCATTATGAAAAAAGAGGCTGACTATGAAGTTCAGATTTGGTTCTTGACCCAAATGTCCCCCCGTTTCCAGCAAAGGGGATCCACTTTTGTGAATTTGGTTCATCTCTAATTTTCATCCAGTCAGGAAGTATCTAGGAGGCTTTTCTGCACCCAGGGTTTGTGCCAGCTTCTGCCGACACTAGTTTTATAACACGGCTGGAACTTGCTATGCTTTTGAACATGGACAGATAGCCCCGAACAATACAATAAAGACGGAGACAGGGGCTGATTCTGAGCTCAAGTAGGCTGGTTTAACAGTGGTGGCATGCTGTTTGCCTCAAAAGTTAGACACTCCTACTTCACACCAATGTGAGTGAGTGGAGGAGACAAAATGCTGTTGGGGAAGCAGTAATGCTTGACCATTCCCTTCGTACATTATCAATCAAAGTAATTATAGGGGACTGGATAACCTCCAACTGTGGCTAAACATCATCACTCTTGAGTAGACCTTTCATTTCCATTGAATTAAAAGATTATTGTTTAATATATTTTAGTTGGGATTTTAAAACAAGAGAGATGAGTTGAAGTCCTTAGTTTCTTTGAGGACTAAGAATAGCATCAGATTGGTAATTTACAGTATCAACCGAGAATAAACAATAATCAGACTGTCACTTCAGTGCTGTGTTTTCTTTGGCTTGATGCGTCTTGGATATTAAATTGCAAAATAAGGGGGAGAAAGAGAGCTGGATCTTGATCACATTTTAATCATTCATTTCGTTCCTTTCTGCTGGAGAAAAGACAGAACAACCTTGCTTGTTGCTGAAGCACTTGCTAGCTGCACTCAAGCTGTTTTGGGGAAGAGAGGACCCTGATCGTCAAAACAAATCCAAAGTGAACTGAGTTTTGTTGGGTTCGTGTTCATTTTAAAGGGGGGAGAATAACGTCAATTAACTTTTTCTTTTCATTATTTCTCTTTTTTCATGTTCATAGGAAAAAGGTGATAGCAGGACTATTTTCAAACATCCATATAAAAAACAAAAAAGAGTGAGCTCCATAAATAACAATGGGCAGTCGGCAATCTTGGGTCCTTGGCAAATCCGAGAGTGACACATGCCAAAACCCCGCCTCCCCACAAGGTAACAGACTGCATCCTTCAAGCTTGTTGAGCAACTGCCACCATTTTTAATGGATACCCACTGCAGGGTGTTTCAAATATCTTCATCTTCCAGGTAACATCTGTGGCAAGATTTGCCATTCTCGACACTAGCAGCTTTCAGCTAATGGATTAAGCTTCTCCTGCAGGGAACAAAATATTAGGATGTTGTCTTGCGATATTTATTAAAATTGCTTCACGTTGTCTGTGCACCCAACCTCCTCAGCTCCTTGAAGTGGAATCTGTTTGCAGGAAAGAACATTAACTGTTGACCGCCAGGCTTCTGTGAGATTTGTCCCCCTTCCCCCCACCCAACACTCTCCCTCATTAGAACGAGAGATGAAGGTTGGCCGGCAATGTTAATGTGGCGTTGCCACTCAAACGTGTGCCTGGGTTGTGGCGGACCAGTCCTCAACTATGAATCCCTGAGGCTTTGTGGTCAGACTGATGATCTTAATGCCATTTTAAATGATTTCCTTTCTGTCCTTTTGTCATGATAAGTGACTGATGTGCATTGGCTTAAATAATGCAATAGGCTGACTCTGAAAGCAGTGTAGAGTGGTGGGGGGGGGGTATGGTCTGAGAATGATTCTTGTCTCCCAGAGCCTTAGTTTCTGAGTTTTAATAATTGGTGACAACGCCAATTATTTCCCTACATCCGGCAAGTGTTAAAAGAGAGGGTGATAGACACAAAAAGAAGGAAGTTGGCTTCACTCATGAATAAGTCAATGTGTTACTCCTGCTACATTGGAAGTGGAATGACTTCTTCCAGATGCTGATGCTTTGCTTCCCTTTCACCTTTTGTAAACTTAAACTTGCTAAAAATATCCTATAAAAGCACACATGCTTTAGGGCTACAGAAACACCTGGAAGAGCAGCAAGGAGAAAGTCAAATGAACTGATTCTAGCTACCCACCTCAAGAACGGCAGCGTTTGCACTGCACCTTATTCAGCTGCCTCTGTTGTCATTTTAGGTGACTAGTTCTTTAGTCACCACCTCCACACTGATGCTTGGTACCGGCTCTCCTTTGTCACCTCAGGCTGATTTGCATGGCACTCAGGGAGATGAATAGAGTTAAATAGAGGGAATGACACATTTCAACACTTGCCATTCCCACCAGCCTGACCTTAGACACACACCAGTCCCATGTAGTGGTCTGTGTACATGTCTCTTTTAAGCCTGCTTCTTTTGGCATAGACCTCTGCATAGATAGTCAGTGCAGAGTCTTGTCCTGCCCTCCTATTACATGATGGAATGCTTTCCCAATCTGCCGCTTTCTGTATCCTCTGCTGCTGTGGGGGGCCAGCTGAGTCATAATGTTATCCCCTCTGGGTGTCTATTTCAGTGCCTGAATTTGAGTCTAGTTCTGCATACTTTTGAAGGATATGAGTCTGAAATGTAGAAACTACATTGATGGGGGCTAAAGAACCTAGAGGGATAGATAGAGAACTGGAGGGGGCAAAGTTTTGGTGGCCAGAGCTGCTTTTGGTTTGCAGATGAATGGCAGGCTCAGATCTTTGCAACTGAACCAGCAGTTCATGCGTGGTCATGGCGTGCACTCTCACATGCGGAGATTAGATAAGGAGTCTCAGTTGGGCTGAAAACTGATCCCTTAAATCCTCCCCACTGTGCTGTCCCATGATTGGAAGGAGCTTTTTCCTTATTGGGGATTCACCCTGGCCTTCTTGGGGCCCCAAAGATCCTCATATTTCCCACCTGCTGCCCTTGAAGCCTGACAAGTTTTGACCTTCATTTTTCTGCTAAAGGAAAGAAGATGATTCCCCTTCAAAGCCTATCCTCTTCATTCTTTAATCAGCCAGAGGTGGCTGCTCTTGGGTGACACAAATCAGTGCCATCTTTCTTTCTTCTTTCTTCATCTTCTTGCACCCTCAGGTGCATAGGGCATCCACCAGTTTCCTCCATTTATTCCAGTCTTGTGTGGCTCTGTTCAGGCTTCTGAGTGCCAGGTTCATGGATTTGGCTTTTTCCTTTGTTCTTCTGTGTCATGTTTCTCTAGGTAGCCCTCTTTTTCTCTTTCCAGGTGGTGTCCATATTATCACTTCCTGTGGAAATTGTGTTGTTGGCATCCTAAAAGCATGTCCTCAATATATCCATCATCAGCTTCTTACCATATCTGATGCTTTAAATTGGTTTGTGCTACTTAGTATTTCTGGTTTTGCAAGAAACTTTTTCCAGTGGACTCTGAAGATTTTACACAACCATTTACTTTGGAATGAGTTGATCTTCTTATAAATGTCTATAGTAGGTTCCCACCACGCTGCTCCATAAAGGAGGCCAGACATTATGGGGGAGGTAAAAATTTAAATTTTTGGGTAACTGCCAATCATGCTACTTTTCCAAATAGTTTCAAGTTTATGAAAGTTGTTTGCTGCTTTTGATATTTGTTACTTGACATCTAGCATGGTGTCACCATCACAGAACATCTTACTTCCTATGTAGTTAAAATGACTTACTACTTCTAGTGTTTCTTCGTCCACTCCAACAGTTACTTCTGGGACATTGACAACCATATATTTTGTCTTCCCTGTGTTGATGAACAAACAAACTTGCTTTGCTATATCTACCAAAAGCTGGGTCTTTTCTTCCATTAAGCCAGTGGTTCTCAAACTGGGGCCGCCGCTTGTGTAGGGAAAGCCCCCGGCGGCCAGAAAATCCCTTGTCCCATGCTGCTTCCCGCAGCCCCCATTGGCCTGGAGCGGCGAACCATGGCCAGTGGGAGCCACGATCGGCCGAACCTGCAGACCCGGCAGGTAAACAAACCGGCCCGGCCCACCAGGGGCTTTCCCTACACAAGCAGCAGCCCCAGTTTGAGAACCACTGCATTAAGCAATGTGTTGAACTAAGCAGACGATATCATCAGTAAAAACAAAGTTATCCTGTTGTGATTTATCATTATGTCTTTGTGATGCTTCTTCAGTGAAACTTATCTTCAGTCAGCCCAAATGAGGAGAGAAGACTGGGACATTCAAAGTTCCTTGGGGGATGGGGACCACAATATGGTGATGGGCACTGTAGAAATGCTAATCAATAAACAGTCATTTATATATGCAATTACTGCAGCTGCGCATATGATCATGGTAAATGCAGAAGCAACCTCAGCAGTCAGATGTTCATGTCACTGTCTGAAAATGTAGGCCATAAGCCAAGGGTTGGAGTAAGGAGAAGACTTTTCTTTGCTGAAAGTCTGTTTCTAAGAGCCCCAATAATATTATAATGAGCTACCCCTACCTTGTTAGGGTGGGTGTGGTTTGAGAGAGTAGCTGGGGGAAGTGAACTGGATTCTTGTGGTGGGTGGTGCTGTCTGTCACCAGCTCCAAGGCAGGTGCTGCTGTGTGAGGGTTCTGGCTGCCTCTACAACTGAGGTTACAATATTTAGCATATGTACAGCGTGTATATTGGCATAGCTCCGCGGGACTCCTCTGACATTTCCATAGATGTCACCAGTTTACACCAGTTCAGGATCTGGCCCCTCATGTTGAAATTTACAAGCACTGTGTCTGGTGAATCCTCACAGCACCCTTCAGAGGCATTTACATCCTATCCATCCTCATTTTATAATCAAGGAACCTGTGGCACAGAGAGGTTGGGTGACTTGCCCAAGGCCACACAGGGAGTCAGTGGCAGGACTTAGTAGTTCCTCAATACTAGAACTTGGCTTGGTTTATAAGATTGTGCTGCCTCTTTCCTTCATTCTCTGTCTAAGTGACCGTAATGATGTTCTCTTATTCTCTGCAATTCTCATTTGGAGCCCTTCATTGTGTAATTACTTTTTAATAATACAAGCTATTTCCTGTCCTTGGGGAGCCAAAATCAGGACTGTCACATGCCAGAAATAATCAGGGCTTTCTCTTTTCCCATCAGCCTGCAGTGAATAAAACCCATTTTCAGACCTGTCTTCCAGCCCTCCTTTATCATTTTTGGTTTGTTGCAGTAACTCAGCAATGAACAAATGCTTCAGTGAAGATCTGCCTTGCTGCTGATTGACATGAAGATGAGACAAAATTCCTTGCTGTTTGATTACCTTATTGGGTCTCCAGTTAGATACCTGTGTCCTTTATTTTACAGGCCAGGGCCCCCCATCCCCCCCTTGAAAGATGCTGGATTTCTCAGCTTGAATGGTTCAGTGATTGACTAAGTTTGCAGAGACCAGCGGCAAGTTGTTGCCATTAACTATTGTGTTAAAATAATTCTTTTTAGTTTGGTACTAGGCAAAGAATGGGAAGAGACAATGCACTGGGAATGCACAGACGATACAGATTGTATGACTGAGTAAGCTAACTCATAAAGCTCACAACTTCCATAAAGTTGGTTGCAACTTTGTTTTAGTTCACAGACGGAGGGTTTCAACCTAGCTCCGCTGGATATCTGTCAGTGTAAGCTTTAAAAAAAAACAACAATTTGATCCAGATGGTCTGAGATCAGGAGAAGCTATGGATTGGGAGAGTGGGGTTGCGTGAGGGTTGTAATTCAGTTGGGCTAGGCTCAACCCCAGGTTCTGAAGTCAGCAGAAGCTTTGTCATTGATTTCACAGGGCCAGGATTTTCATCCCTGTGCACTGGCAGCGTTTACATGGTTCCTTCCAATGCTGCTATTATTGCTTGTCCGTAGTTAATTATACAGCAGCAGAAGTTTGCTAGATGGGCTTTGCTTGCATCTGTGCTGGGAAATCTGGGCATCTCCACCCAAGTAGCTGTGCAGGAGGTTGAGTGTGGACAAAGGCTCAAGTGTTCTTTTACCACCATATAGGACTATGATTGTTGTATTATTGTTATTTAAATTTCTATGAACACTTCTAGGAGCTGAGGACCAGGTGTATAAACCTCCTAGAAGAACAGGGCTGTTCCTTGGGGAAAGAGAATCCTTTCCCTCCTTTTTAGCCTTTAAGGATGGACATGAAGGAGAAGGAGGAACTATAGACTCAGGGAAAGGGACTGGAGTCTGCATGGAGATGAAAATAGGACAAAGATAGAGAAGGGGTGGTAATTCAGTGGCTGGGGTGGAGCCATGGGGACTAAAGGCGGAGCAAAAGGAAGCAAGATAAGAACAGAAAGGCTGGAGCTAAATCATCATGGGAGGTGAAGGTGAAGCCAACGAGCTTATATCAGTTGCAGTAGTTGCCATGCAATCAGCCTCTCATTTTCATGTGTACTAAACTCAGTCAAATTTGATTAAGTTCCCCCAGACAAGTTATAAAATTATAAAGGGGCTTTTATATAGTTGGTAAGCGGAGTTGTAACAAATGCCAGGAGCCGCAGAGATGCTATAGTAACATAATATAATTGCTCTCAAAATAGCAGGCAGATCACATGGAAAAGTAAGTATCCCCGGTTGTTGACAGTGCTTAGAATGCTTCTCAGTGTCATGACTAATGAGCCCTATAGTGTCTATAAACTACAAAGTTTAAAATGGACCTGCCTTCTCAGAACCCCTCACGAGGACAAGTCAAATTTCTTTCTCTTCTCATTTACTTCAGATACAATTTCTTTCTTCTAATATTATTTTTCATTAATTCCTCTTTATGGCCAAAATGTTCAGAAATCATTATTGATTTACCTCTGAAAATCAAGTCTCCTTAATGTGTCTCAACGTAGGCACCTAAAATCTCCAGTCGTTTTAAAAAAATCTTGGCCCTTCATTTTTAATTGGTTTCAGCAGCTGTGAAAAGTACCAAACTGATTGATCTTTTCCCGTGGTCTATGTAAGTTGTTGGCTTCCCCTCCCTATGCCTCACAGAAAGAATACCTCTAAAGCTGCCGAGGTAGTTGAATGCATAGATCGATGAAATCCTTAGCCTCCATGAAATGCATAGATGCATGAAATCCTCTCAGCTGCAATATCAAATGACACTGTGAATTGTGAAGTGGGTTTTATGACTTGGACTGTGGGAGTTTGGATTATGATTATTTTGATTTGCATGCTGCCTCTGTTAGGAACTAAACTGATAGATCACCAGTTTATGTCATATATATCATAGGTTTTAAGTTAAAGCAAACAAAACAAAGTTTGACATGAATATTTTAGCATAATTCAGTGCTACTTTGCGAGAGGCGCGCAGTTGGGGTTGCCATCAACCAGGGCTTATGACTGAGATCCTGGAGGCTTGTACCTAGAAGGGTCTAATTGGGGAAGTTATACCTTTAAAATGACCTAATGCTTCATCAGTAAAATTCATCTTATCAAATGTGCCACTTCTTTTTTATTAAACAATTGGTTGTCAGGATTGTCTGTAAGGCTTTCATTACTCAGGAGTCAGCTGTCATCTGCCTGGCTTATGCGTCTATAGAGGTGTCTGCTTAATTTTAATTCAGAACATTATAGTACTGTTATAGAGTAGAGCAGAAACTGGGGCACAGAATCCTTCCCCCTCCTCTAAACTTCTAGTATACTTTGTTGCTAGTTGCCGATGTTCTCTTTCCTGATCTTGTATTAAAATAAATTCTTCCTGGCTTTTGTTTTAATACTTTCCTAGTGGTAGTCACAGTAGAGAGGAACAGCAGTGTCTGTTTACTCTGTTTCTCCAGGAGTCTAGACAGTCTAAGAGCCAAAATCAATATCTGGCTTAGACCTTTTCCCGTTTTAGGGGTAATTCTAAATGTAAAGAGAACCTGTAAGTCTTCCCAAATCTAAGACCTTCTTACAACAGTCACCTACCAAAAGATAATGAAAGACAAGATCCTGGAAATAGGGCTGCAGTAGGAAAAGCTGCAAAAAGGCTTGGTTATGAAATGCCATTATGTGTCCACGAAAAGCATTGAGTTCCTAACACTCCAGCACACCCGTTTAATGCTGAATCAGCATTTTCTCCCCATAATATTTTCACGTACTTAGAGATGGGCTGAATGCTGAGTTTCCAATCTCTCAAGTAACCATTAGTAGATCCTGTTGTTGATGGCTGCCATCTTGGTTTACACACCAGGGATTGAACCAGGGACCTCCAGAGCTGGTGCCTGGAACAAACTCACATCTTCTCTGGCCATACTATGACCAGTGGGTTACCAGGCATTACAAGTATGTTAATACAATTCAGGATCCAGGTGACACAAGATTTCCTCTTCTGATTAATCATGCCAGTTAGGATCACACCATTTCTTACAATATATGGATATTTGTCAGGTCTTGTTGTATTTTTATGCCTGCAATGCAGTATATAAACAAACCCATTTGTACCTCACATTACAGTAGGACAGGATGTAATTTTCTCTTTATAAATTTCCTAATACCGATAGGTCTAAAGACTTGGGTAGGTCTGTTTCACACCCATCTCTTGCTGGATCACAAAGCTCAGGTGAGGACTGTGTCATTAAGATCAACATAAGATGGAAGGGAGTCAAGTTCTTTTTTTAACAATGTATTTTTGCCAAAAGAGTATTAACTAAGTAGAAACAGGTACAAAATGTTCTTTAAAAGTTAACGGCAATCTACTCTGCGTTTGCTGTCATTTAACTTTTGTTTAAAATACCAGTCTTAGTGTGTCGCTCTCTCTGCTCATATTTCTCCACTGCTGACAACCAAACACTTTCACTTGTCTCCAGTATATACATAAGCTAGAGAGATTTATTAGTATGAACAGTTCTCCGGTTCTTCCTTTCAGAAACCCCATTTTTCATAGCAAAAAAAAAAAAAACAACCCCAAACAAACCACTGCACAAGTGATATAATCCAGGTATGCAGCGGTATAGCAACTTGATCCATAGCCCACTGAAATCAGTGGGAGTCTTTCCATTTACCTCAATGGATTTTGGATCGGGCCCTGTTTTTTATTCTTAAATTGCAGGGGGATAAAGCCACCTCTATCATTACATTAGTCATCATTCCCCTTTTTTCCTGTATGTTCCCTGGTTTCCAGATAGTGGTGAGGTAGGGCAGGGCTTGTGAATGTCTTTCTGATGGGCCAAAAATAGGCCTCCTGCCTTTGAAAGGTTTCAATGCATTTTCATTTAGCTTTTAATTCCGACTTCAGGATGACGGTGATTGTTTGCATTATGTGCATGTGCCAACACTAAATAAAAAGGCGTTTCTTCATGCAGGAGGAGAAAAGCTGTATGAGTTTTCAGATCATATAAGAAAGGCTACTGCCTTTGGTTCCGGTGGGTACCGATGGGCAGGAATTTGCATGAATTGTAGAAGGCGTGCGGGGAAAGGGGTTATTGTGACACTAGCCACCAACATGCATCTTTCAATATAAAAAAATATAATACATCTTTCATGCAAAGTGTGGACCAGCTCCTCAGCTGGTATAAATGGGCATTGCCCTATATGCTTTTCCAGAGTTAAACAATGCCTTGCATGGGGGAAAGAACATCAGAGCTATAGGCCAGGGTGAAGAGAGAAGTTTTCAAATGAGATGGGACTCAATGGACATGGTGAGGTACAAGGAGGCTTTTTTGAGTGGCAGTTTTGCTGCAGAGGAGCAGGTTCTTGTATCAGCAGTATAAAGGGACAGTGATGAGGCTGGAGGTGGATAAGAAGAAAGGGAGAAAGGGAACTGGAGACAAAGTCCATGAGACCATCAAGGACATGAAGGAAAGTGGTTAGAGAGAAAGAGGACATGTCTAAAGTGGCTCTTGAAGTGAGGCTGTCTGGACTGGGGTGATTCTGCTGCACTTCTTTGTGTGTTTAAGCAGGGAGACACATACAAAGAAAAGCACCTAAACGAGAGATGCTGTCAGCAGCAGTAAAACTGATGCACAGAAAAATTCCCATGGGTTGGCACAAATTTGCCTTTGCTTTGGTGTCTTTCCTCTTCTCTGACAATATCACTCACAGGCTGATTAGCAACAAAGACCCAGCAGGGAGATGAGTCTCGAAAACATTTAATTCCTGTCTCAAACAAAATACAGTGGATGGCTCCCTGAGCCTGGGATTCCATAGACGTTAAATCGAAGGAATGACACATTTCAATACTGGCCATTCCCACCAGCCTGACCTTAGACACACACCAGTCCCATGTAGGCACATCTAAGGGACAAGCAATTCCATGCTTATTTACCTCTGCTTTTGATCTGGCAAACACCTTCAAAACCATATTAAAGGAAAGGGTGGAATTGTGGGGGGAGAATGGAGTGCTGCTCTCCCACGCTCTGCCCTAAAAACAAGCCACACCCACAAACCCAGCCCTGCCATCTTGAGATGTCAAACCACTGCTACTTACAGTAGATGGTGCAGTTCTTCACAATACGAATTTCCCTCTTCTTCCTTATGCCCTGTGCATACAGTGACGTCAGCTGATCAACGGCCCTCTTCTTTCTTGAACACAATAACAGTGAAATACTTTATAATGCTGATATTTAAATTCCCATCATGAGGCTTGACAATTAACATCATGTTGAGAATAACAGAGCTTATTCACACATCTCTGAGCTATGGCTTGTTCATTTAAAAAACATGTACATTGAGACTGGGCCAGACTCTAGCCACCCCTTAAGAAATGGTACTTACCTTCTATATATACTCATCTGAATCTTATACAGATCTGTAGTTAATCTGCATTATCAACTTTTGTTATCTGTATGTCCAGCTTGCCTGTTATCTGTATGTCCAGCTTGCCTGTGTTATATTTTTTCTACACTATTAGCTTTATCTTTGCTCCTAGGTAGGACTGTGTTACCTAGAGATTAGAGCAAGACACTGGAAATCAGGGCTCCTCTATTTAAAATCAGTTGGAAAATTTTCTTTCAAATGAAATTTTGACAAAAAACGGATAAAATATTTGTGAAATCTTTTGCACAAAAATGTTTTTGACCAGATCTAGTTCTGTTCTGTTAGCTCAATTAGCTTCTCTGTGTCTCAGTTTCTCCTCCACCTGTAAAATGGGATAATAACATTTATCTCATTCCCAGAAAGTGGTGAGGCTTGTTTAATGAATGTTGGAAATCCTTGGAAATCCATGTCCAAAAGGTGCTGAATAAATTCAGCCTTTATCTCCATTCTCTACATATCCGCCATGCAAATTCATTAGTGTCTGAACACATGAGCTAATGAGAATTTTCCACACTTGAAAGTTGAAATTAAAATGCAGCAATTACCAAAATATCTTCCATTAGGTGGAATTATTTATGAGAAGTTGTCACTTGAAAGGCTCTCCATATGTTTTATTGAATCAGAAATGAAAGGGGGTTGTAATGTTCTGCTAGGAGAATTGGCTCCAGGGTTTTGTTTTCCTACCATACCCGTAGGACAAGTTGACTAGAAAAACAGATGGAATCAAAACCTGAAAGTTCTGAATTAGCATCTTTATTATTATAAGTAAAACTTGAGGTTCAGACACAATTAATGCAAACCAATTCTTGTCATGGTATCTGAAAGGTCAACATTTCATTATGGTTCCTCAAATCATAGAGGAGCATTAAGATCTTCGGTTGAAAGATAATCAAAAGTTGCCTGAACCAAAGTTGTCAAATTAATTTGAGCACTGTGAGTCTGCTTTGGCATATAAAGACCCTGATCCAGCAAAGCCCTTAAGTGCATGTCTTGATTCATAAATGTCAAGGCCAGAAGGGACCACTGTGATTAACTAGCCTGACCTCCTGTATAACACCAGCCATAGACGTTCCCCAAAGTAATTATTTTTGAACTAGATCATATCTCCAAAAAAGAAAAAATCCAATCTTGATTTTAAAAATAGCCAGTGTTGGAGAATCCACCAGGACTCTCAGTAAATTGTTCCAATGGTTAATATGTACAGTTGTTCAAAATGTACAGTTTATTTCCAGTCTGAATTTGTCTAGCTTCAACTTCCAACCATTAGATTTTTGTCCTTTGTCTGTTAGATTGAAGAACCTATTAACAAATTTTTGTTCTCCGTGTAGATAGACTGTGATCAGGTCACCCATTAACTTTCTGTTTGTTAAGTTAAATCTCTCATTATTAAGCATGTTTTCCAATCCTCTAGCCATTCTCACAGCTCTTCAATGACTAGCTGTGGACAGATTTCTCCTGTATTCAGCTGCTCTATCCCTAATATTTTAAATCTCTGCTCATACAGAAATGTTTCATCTAAGCCTCTAATTGCTTTTGTTGCCCTTCTCAGGACCTTTTCTCTTTCTGCTACATTGTGTTGTGTGTGTATGTATTGGGCAGATCCTGAGCTTGTGTAAATCAGCAGAGCTCAAGTGACATCCTTTATTTTTTGTTTTGAAGAGTGTGGCACTCTCACTTTCGGTATCTTGCTTTGAGTTTGAGGTTCAAATGAATCATAGAATCATAGAATATCAGGGTTGGAAGGGACCTCAGGAGGTCATCTGGTCCAACCCCCTGCTCAAAGCAGGACCAATCCCCAACTAAATCATCCCAGCCAGGGCTTTGTCAAGCTTGACCTTAAAAACCTCTAAAGAAGGAGATTCCATCACCTCCCTCGGTAACCCATTCCAGTGCTTCACCATCCTCCTAGTGAAAAAGTTTTTCCTAATATCCAACCTAAACCTCCCCCACTGCAACTTGAGACCATTACTCCTTGTTCTGTCATCTGGTACCACTGAGAACAGTCTAGATCCATCCTCTTTGGAACCCCCTTTTAGGTAGTTGAAAGCAGCTATCAAATCCCCTCTCATTCTTCTCTTCTGCAGACTAAACAATCCCAGTACCCTCAGTCTCTCCTCATAAGTCATGTGCTCCAGCCCCCTAATCATTTTTGTTGCCCTCTGCTGGACTCTTTCTAATTTTTCCACATCCTTCTTGTAGTGTGGGACCCAAAACTGGACACAGTACTCCAAATGAGGCCTCACCAATGTCGCATAGAGGAGAATGATCACGTCCCTCGATCTGCTGGCAATGCCCCTACTTATACAGCCCAAAATGCCATTAGCCTTCTTGGCAACAAAGGCACACTGTCGACTCATATCCAGCTTCTCGTCCACTGTAACCCCTAGGTCCCTTTCTGCAGAACTGCTGCCCAGCCATTTGGTCCCTAGTCTGTAGCAGTGCATGGTATTCTTCCGTCCTAAATTCAGGACTCTACACTTGTCCTTGTTGAATCTCATCAGGTTTCTTTTGGACCAATCCTCTAATTAGAGTTCCAGTTATTTCTCTTCGTAGGCTAGACCCTCTGTATCCTATCCCTTCCCTCCAGCATATCTACCACTCCTCCCAGTTTAGTGTCATCTGCAAACTTGCTGAGGGTGCAGTCCATACCATCCTCCTGATCATTAATCCAAATGCCCAATGTGAAATTCTGATCAAATCACCAAATTTTGTCTGGTTTTCACCCCAAATCAGAAAGTCCCCTGAAACTCTTCCCTGATTCATAAAAGATTCTCAGACATCAGCCAGCCAGCTTCTTCCAGACGTGAAATTTTGGCTCCATTGAAATCAATGAGAGCTTTGCCATTGACCTCAGTGGGACCAAGATTTCACCCCCAGGTGAATTTGTTCTGGTTTTGGGTAGAGAGAGGCCTGAACCCAAAAGCCCAGGTCAATAGATGCCCAGAAGTTTGGAAGTTTCAATATCCAAAGCCAAACCTGTATCCAATTTGGATGGGTGGCATCTATCACTAGTTTTGTGGTTCATTACTGATTTCCTGTCTTGTGAAATAGAAGGGGTAAATGGTTAGTCTACAATGTTTTTGTGATCCATTGGCATTAGATTACCTGTCTCTTGTGTTAGTTAAAGTACTGACAGTTCCTAATAGCAGCAATATTTTCTTAGGCTTACAAATCATTCCTCAGTTTAAGGGCAGAAGGGGCCACTCTGAGCGTTGTTTCTTTTTGCAACTTATTAGCCTTTTAAAAAACAGATACATTTTAGATAAATGAACATGAAAACAGCCAATTTTTCATTCCTATCTTGTTCTTGGGAAGAAAAGCAGTGAAATTAATTACATTTTTAAAGGAATCAGATAGAGTGAAATTTGAGGAAATAATCAGGCAGGAAAATGAGAAGAAGGTTTCACTGGAAAACCAATTTGCACTTTATTGAGACAGATTTGTGCAAACGTATTTGCTTGGCCGGTTCACTTGGATTGCCTCTGATAGAGTTTAAACAGCTATCTCACTATTCTCAGCTGTTCAGTCTGAATTCTTTGCCTCTTCATGTTCAGAAAAGTGACTCCAGCTCTCTAAAAACCCAATGTACAATGAACTCTTCTTAAAAATGTGCTGATAAGAAATGCTGCTCATTTTTTGGTCACTGAAATGGTGCAGAAGAGACCAGACGCATGTGATAGTCAAAGTACAAATACAGAAATGCAGCTATGAATTATTCATGGGATTACAGCAGTTGCTATTTAGTTACTTAGGTCTGGTCTACACTACAGAGTTAGGTCAACACAAGGCAGCTAATGTCATCCTAACTCTGTTAGCATCTCCACTAAAATGTGGCTCCCACTGATATAACTCATCCGCTATGCAGTTTAATAACTCCACCTCCACGAGAGATGTAGCGCTTAGTGTCAGTGCAGATGCTAAATTACTTATGTCGACCTTAGAGGCCTCCAGGCGGTGTCCCACAATGCCCCACTGTGACCGCTCTGGTCACTGTTTAGAATTCTGCTGCCCGGTGGCCAGGTACACAGCTACATGCCCATTCCCTTTTAAATTCCATATCCTGGAATTTGCTCAGTATGGAGAGCTCACCTAGCAACTGCCCAGCCGACCACGCCGGCTCCAGCAGACGCGCTCCTGCATGGAGTACACAGGAGTGGCATTAAAGTCCCTGCATATCATTCAATGGATGTATAGTATTTCCTAGCATTCCTGTACCCTCATGTCAAAGGGGGATGAATTAATAGATTCATGGAGTTTAAAGCCAGAAGGAATCATTACATCATCTAGTCTGACCTCCTGTATGTCACAGGCCATTAGATTTCACCTAGTTACCTCTGTATTAAGTCCAACAACTTGTGTTTGGCTAACATATACCTTCCAGAAAATTATCCAGTCTTGATTTGAAGACCTCAAGATATTATCAAGGTTTGGGAAATTAGCTTTTGTGAAGCACCATGTATATATATTATAAGTTAGGCAGTCCCGTGTTTGTCCATAATGAATCAGGTCATGATCACGATTCCCTAGGCAACCACCAACTTCTCGTACAGTGATTAATTAATCTTTATGTCATAGTGACATCCAAAATAGAGTTACTTCATTTTTGGTTTAATACCTTTTATGTTAGAAAATTGTCATCTATAATTTTTAGAAACTCATGATTTTTTACTACTGGCTGCCTGGGGCCTCCAGCTAATGTTGCTCAACTGGAGGTCCCCATAACAACATAATTTTTCCTTCCACACACTACAGACAGGTGCTTAGGGAGTAAATCATCCTGTTTTCGGTTTTGATTTGGTGGTCTGTAACAGACCCCTCCCAGTACACTCTCCTGCACTTTGATAACTAGCTCATTGATTCATATGCATTGAAGAGCTCATGGTTCTGAGTTATCAATAACTCTAAAGCAGGTAATGGTGTCTTTAATGTAAAATGCCCTCCTCCCCACCACTTTTACTCACTCTATCGTTCTATATAGGTTATAACTTGGTATTTTAACATTCCAGTCATTCAGTAATGCCAGTTATATCAAATTTCTTCTCATCAATGACAATTTCAAATTCTTCTTGCTTGTTGCACAGTCTGCTAGCATTGGATTAGAAGCAACTGAAAATTTTCTTCTCTTCACATTCTTTTCCACATTTGTTCAATTTGTTCGTGACCCACTGCGTTGGAGTTTGTACTGCATTTGCCTCTTGAGGGCCCTCCCCTTGCATTGTTAGTTTAATGCCCTTTGGGCTTCTCTAGCTAGTCTCCAACTGAGATTAGTGCCCCTCCCCTTGTGAGATGTAAGCAGTCCCCTTCATAAGCCCCATCTTCCCTTGGAATATGGGTCCATGTTCCACAAAACTGATCCTTTCAGCTTCACATCAGTTGTGCAGGCACCTCCAGGATCTTCTGCCTTCTCCTCATGGAACTAGAAGGGGAAGAAGACCTGTTTGGACTTTCCTCTTCTTCAGCTCCCTTCCAAGATCCCTGATGTCTTCTGTAGTCTGTGTAGTTCCACGGGATGCCATTAATTGGTTCTAATGTGTATCATCTCCAGTGGAGATTTGTCAGATGACTTCACAGTCCCATGCAATCTTACCATTATATCTTTTATTTTTGTTCCCGAAAGACAGCACCTCCTTGTGTCCCTTACTAAATTCTCTGTCCATTCATCTTGACGTAGAGTGAATGCTTGCCTTCTTAAGATAGTTGAAGAACCTCTTTTGATAGCTACTTGCTTTGTACCACAATGACACCTATGAAGAATGCCCCCTATAGCTTTCAGTTCCATTCCTCCAAAAACAGTTGTAGTTGACTCACTGGATATCTGATAATGATTTGATACTTCCAGCTGGGTTTAATGCCTCTTGGCTTTCTTTCCCCTCTTGGTCACAAATCACCATTCTGCTTCTTCAGTTTCTACTTTCTCTAGTTCCTGTATCACTGATCCTTCCTCTTGTGGCATCTGTGGCAACAATTTCTGAACCTGGTTGTCCAAGAGGTCTTCATTTTCTCGATGCTACACAGTGATGAAATTTGGGTTTCCATACCATGTACTTTCTCCAATATGGCCACCAACTTGCGTTTCATACATCAGAAGTCTCTTCTGTCTTCCAGCAGAAAGGAAAACCTGGCACATCCATGACAGTCCTTCCTAAATGGAAGGAATCACACCCCTTCTTGGAAACACCCTCCATTTGGTGCTTCTGTTCCCCTCTTAAAGGGTTCACCTGGCAACTGATTTATTTACTTAGTCTCACTGTTTAGCTCCACCCTCTGACAGGGATGGATTAACCTCTCAGGGACTTCGAACATTGGGTCTGATCTGAAACCCAAGTATCCTAGCCACGTGGCGACATGAGCAAACAGTCCTCTCTCACCTGGCCTGTTCAGCGGTCCAAAACCCCAGCCAACCAGTCCTCCTGAAGGCAAACAGCCCAAACCTACGGCTCACTAAGGCCCTTTACCTCCAAGTACGGCACCTGCAGCTACACCCTCTGAAACTCCCTTGACTGACACTCCGGTACACCTGAAGAACCTGAGGAGCCAGATAGCACCAGATCCTATTGCCACACTCCCATTCCTTCCCCAGCCACTCAGCCAAGCCGTGTTGCACAGAACTTGACTATGGCATGTGGAGGATGCACACCCTCACCGGAGATGGCTGTATTTCAGGGGTACTGTGTGACTAATGGGATAATCCTGCAATCCCTATCTGGGCAATAGTCCTGCTGATGTCAACAGGAGTTTTGCCTGAGAACTTCAGCTTTGGGCCCATAGTTTGTAAAGCGCTTTGGAAGATGAGGAGAAGTCCTGATCTCAGGCTGTGCTTTGCAACTGCATCTCCATTGACTTGAATGGGAGATGCAAATGTTCACCACCATTCAGCATCAAGCCTAAGCTGACAAAGGTTTTAAGGACACTTTTGCAAGTTCTTTTGTAACCATAGTTACGACACAGTTTCTAATTTTCCAAAGTATTGTCGGTCATCTTTGCCAAGCTGCATTTGGTGTCCACGGAGGCTGTGTTGTCAAATCCAAACCCTCCTCTTTATGTAAACGAGGAAGCTAACATGCTATCGCTGGCCAATAGTAAAAAGTAGAATGGGCAATCCACAGTATAGCCTGCGGCTGTGGTTCTCTCACTGGTTATTATCAGCTCTGTGTTGATTTGCATCTGTAGTTTGCAGAAATTGGCACTGAATTTCTCTCATTTCCCTCAGTAATGGATCTGACAAACACTAAAATTACAGTGAAGCCATCCAGCAACATCCAAATAGCACAAGCTTTTTACAAATGGCCTTAATGAAGGGGATCAGGGAAATGGTCACCATCAATTTTTTGGCATGCAGTCTGATAAATAATAACAAAAACCATAAATGTTGTTTGTGAGCTAGTTGTTGTGGGGCAACAAAGACAACAAACAAAGGCATTTCTATTTTGTGTTTGCATGCCCTGAAGCTAGTCGTTAGTTGGAGAAAATAAATTAAAAATTATAAAAAAAACCTAAATAGTCAATTTTGGGCTATGAATATTTATGACAATATTGGACTTGCAAATCTGAAGTAATTTAAATGTCATAAATAGTGTAAAGTCTTTCCTTTAGAAGATAAATCAGAGAAATGATTCTTGATTACTGATCATAACATTGGGAAATTAGCATCTTTGGTCTTCAGAAAATTCCCCAGAACAATAACACTTTTGTCCTATCACCCTTTAAGCCAAATATTTGAAGAAGATGACAATTAGTTTTAATTAAAAAAATAAACTGGTTGCTTATTTATTAGCTAAGTAATTAGCTGGGAAAGCCTGGCTGCATACTTGATGGTGCTAGGACACCTCTTCTCCACAAGCGTTCTGTCTCCAAGACTATGTTGAGTGGAATATTTTATGTTTGAGCCAGCATCTGTTCCTGTTTTGGGGAAGCCATTGTTTTAGTTAGAAATGAGCACTTATATTTAAAAAGTATATTATTTTAATGTATGTATTATATTCCACAGCAACAAGGGCCTTCTGTAAACTTCAGACAGCTGCAGTCTGTGCAGAACCCCATGTAATGACTTGGACCCCCCTTTTGGGGTGCCATCAACTGTGCTGGGGTCCCACTGAGCCCGCATGTCCCAGCCGCCTGGGTTTCCCTTATTCTGTGTTGCTTTGACAGGCTCTCATGCCCCTTTCCAGCACACACACAGGTAGGGACCAACCCAGCTGTAAAATCACACAGAGTCTGCGATCAGTTCTCTGTGGGAGGACTCAGCTAGGGGATTGCCCAGCACTCACACACTCAGCTCCTTTGCGGTGTAAACCCAAAAATACTATTGTTTTGCACTGTATAGAGAGATCTGCACAGCGCAAGCTCATAAAAATTGCCCCCTCCCTCAATGTGGAGGGAGTTATGCACAGCGCTTGGCCTCCTTCCCTCCCCGATATGAATTGCACAAACTGGATTTTGAAATAAACAAAAAATAGGTTTATTAACTACAAAAGATACATTGTAAGTGGTTATAAGGGATAGCAAACAGAACAAAGCAGATTACTGAGCAAATAAAACAAAACACAGAACCCAAGCTTAATTCATTAAAGAAACAGGATGTTGTTTTAGGCAGGTTACAGAGTTTCTGCAGCTTAGAGTTCCAGTTATTTCTCTTCGCAGGCTAGACCCCTGTCTCAGCCTGGACTCAGCCCTGGCCTTTCTCCAGCTTAGTTCCTTTGTCTCGTTAGGTGTTTTCAGCAGTCTTCCTTCTTGGGATGGGAACTAACGGAGAAGAGCCTTGTTTGGCTCACTTCCCAGCCTCAAGTAGGATTTACGGAAGGCGGGAATGCTTTGTTTCCAGTGGAAAATACCAGCAGTGTCCAAGGTGGTACTCCGTACCAGGTGACATCATCACGTGACCCTGCAATGCCAAAGCAACATCCCAGGAAGCTTCTCAGGAAGGTGGGAGATTAGTATCTTCAAAGTTCTATTGTCCTTCTAAAAATGGCCCATTCAGGATGATTGCCTGCTGTCTGGTGGGCGTTCCCCCAAGTACACACACAGTTGTAATTGTTACATAGTCAATATTCCTAACTTCAGATACAGAAATGATACAAACAGGATAATCATATTCAGTAAATCATAACCTTTCCAATGATACCTTACATGACCCATTTTGCATAAAATATATGGATACCCTCTCAGTAAAGCGGTGGCTGGAGCACTGTTACAACAGATTCCCACTGGCAGTCATGCAATATCACTTGTTCCAACATAACTTGTAATCTTGTGCACTGCTACTATTGTTGTTGTTTGCTTATGGTAGCACACTCCATGCGCTAGGCGCTGGTCACACGTTCTTGCCCTGAGGAGATCAGAGACTGAGGGAGGTCTTGCGTGAAAGTAATAAACTCCTGATATCCAGGTCGGAGGAATGTATGCATGGTAGCCCCTCCTGGGAAACTGTTAGCCCAAGATGTTAAAATGCTTTCCCCAACCGATTTAATTTCCTCTTGCAGTTGGAGCCTAAGAGGTGGAATAAGAAATACTGTGTGCAGGGAGCCTGTGTGCAACTTAGCTTCATGCTGAGCTGGAGAAATATTGACCTGGCCCCTCTTGCACACTGGATCTGCTTAAGTTTTGTTGTTGGGGAGCCTCCATGGCTATAAAAAGTAGACTCAGGATTTTCCCCTGGCTGCTAATGGCCAGGATGGGAAGTGCCCGAACTGCATGAAAGAGTCCATCCTAACACTATTTCTGACTCTGCAGGGAATATCATTGGAAAAATCAAGTCTCACTAACTTACCACCCCAGTTTTGCAGACTGTGTTGGTGTGGAGAAGTTAGGAACGCACTTGAACTTTTTCATAGACTCATAGATTTTTATGGCCAGGAAGAAAAGTTGGGAGAAATTTTTCACCCAAAACTTCCTTTTGGAGAAGAATGCAGATTCGACAACCCTGAAACATTTCACAAAATCGATTTGGCCAAATTGTTTTAGTTGGAAATAAAATTTTAAAAAAATCAAAATGTTTCATTTCAAAATTTTTGAAACAAAATGTTTTAATTTTTTACTCAAAATGGTTTTTCATTTCATAATTTCCTTTAATTTAATTTTTAATTTAAAACATTAATAGATGCTTGAATTACAAATGAAATGTTTTGTTTCAGGTCAAACAAAATGTTTCATGCAACCCAAAACTTTTTTTTTTATGTTTTTGATTCGCTGAAGATTTTGAAAAACTTCAGTTTCTTTTCTACCCAAAACAAGATTTATTCTTTTATTTTGTGGAATTGCCAGGGAACAAAAACAAAACAAAACAAAAATCTGTAATTCACCCATTTCTACCAGAAATGATCAATCTAGCCTGACCTCCTGCATCACACAGGCCATAGAATTTCACCCTGTAATTTCTTCATTGAGCCCAGTAACTTGTGGTTGAACTAGAATGTATCTTTGAGAAAGATTTCAAGTGATGGAGAACCTACCACATCCATTGGTAAGATTGTGGGTGCAAATTCTGAGCCTTTGTGCATCACTAGCAACAATAACATTTAAATTATATCCGGTCTCTAATATCCAAGATCTCTTCTGCTTCTGACTCATCTGTTTCCCAATATAGCCAGCATCAGATGTATATTGTACATGCTGTATACTATGTTGCATTCATTTAGATGGAATATATGGGCCAAAGGTGTTAACATAACCCACTTACTGTCCAACATTAAATAGTTTTAAACAAAGTTAGGGGTTTGGCATACAGAGACCTCAGCCTGCTTAGTACCCTGGCACACTGTTAAACACATCAACTATTAAAATCCTGTTAACCTTTTATTAAAGAACAGAGGGTGAAACAGTTTAAAGTATTAATAAGGCTTTCATTTCAATAATATCCCTTGTTCCCTCTCCCTTTTGCTGTAGCGAGTCGTTAGAAGGAAATAGTCCCTTGTTCGACAGTCTCTTAGATGGGATTAAAAATTGTAAAACTGTCCTTTTGGAGGAAAGGAGAAGTTAGTAGAGATGACTTGGAGGAAAGGAGAAGTTAGTGGAGATGACCTGGAGCTGTCATAGCTGTTGTTGTTAAAAGTGCAGTCCCGTTTCCTAGAAGACAAAGCAGGACAAACACTCTCAAAAAGGGAGAGAAAAGAGCATCAACGATAGAAAATGCAGCATCAGTCTTGGGTGTTGACTTTCATTTGCAGCCTCACTGCTGGGAAAAACACAGGGCCAGTAACGGTCTTATCAGCCATTCAGAGACCTGGCAAACATGTTCAAGCATCAGGCTGATTAGGGCATACCATTTAGCTGCCTCTCTGGTCGCAGGCTTACAGCAGTGTTGCAAAATATGCAGTCTTGGCTGTCTAAGCCAGACTCTGATTAGAGAGAAGGCAAAAGGATAGGAAAGAGAAGAAATAAGGTAGGGAAGGAAAAGGACACATGGCGGTGGAGAGGGGAAAAGTCTTATATACCAGGTGGTGGTTGGGATTTAGCTAGAGCTGGTGGAGGTGGTGTGTCATCTGGGTCCCTCTCTCTGGCACAGTCTGGTCAGGACATTTCCCAGGATTAAGATAAAGAAGGTCTGGCATCCAAGGGGACAGAGGGCGTAGCAGACATCATGGTGAAGCTCTCTCCTTCCTCTTCTTTGAATCAGCCAGTGAGTGTCATCGTCCATTAGCTTTTTACCCAAAGTTTCTTTTTTGAGGACCCCAGAAGGGAATGATGGATGGAATAGCCCATCCCCTCGTTAGTTTGTGTACCAAGTACGCCTAATTTCCGACACATCAGTTTTGGTTCACTGGTTTCTGTTCCCACACTTCTCTTGTTTACCAGGCACGCTCATAACACAGCCCTGGAGATAGATCACTGGGCCTTTTTGTTTGGACTAATTCAGCCTGTCTGCCTCTTTTTTGCACCTTTTTCCCATCAACATTTGTTAGTATCGGTTACGGTGACATTTTAGGAATTTTTACTCACTTTTTCCAATTGTGCTCACAAGAAGGGAAATGTCTAGGCCCAGTTATCACAACAGCTATTTGCCGGAGGCTGACTCTTGTCAGCTGGATGG
Organism: Malaclemys terrapin pileata; assembly: GCF_027887155.1. Lineage (NCBI taxonomy): Eukaryota > Metazoa > Chordata > Testudines > Emydidae > Malaclemys > Malaclemys terrapin. Next base: position 7,651,795 of record NC_071516.1, on the reverse strand, counting down.
ACCCCAGTGGTATGTTCTGTACTACTAGAACATTCTTTGCATTAAATGCGCTACTGCACCATCTGGAATACTGGAAGTTACAATGTAAACTTGATTCTCTTAAGTTGCAGAGAAACCTGAACGAAGTCTGTTTGTCAAAGTGCAAGCTCGGGTGTCAAAGCAGCTAAAATAATGCAAAACAATGAAATACCTCTCCAGAGAGAAAAGATCAGCTACAAACTAATGCTGCAGTTATGGAGTCTGGCCAACTTGCTCATCCATGCATGGTAGGGTGTAGTGCAAGAGATATGGGGACTGCTGCAGCCGTGAGGATGCAGGTTCAGCTGCAGAGCATCTCTGATATTATTGCAAGGTCTGTGATGGGGGGAGGATTGTTTTAGACCTCAGTGGTTTCCGCATGTGAACAATCCCAGGCCTAAGCACAGGGACTAGGATGTGCCCCTAAGAACTTCCCTGCTGTTCTGTTGATTAAACAGCTGCTATTAGAAATGTGTGGGCTCAAGAAAGGCCCAATCCAGTTGCCCCTAAAGTCAGCGGGAACAGGTACAGGCATGAAAACATGTAGTGTACTGTAATATAAGAATGCAGCAATGCACTTGCTAGTAACAATCAGTTAGCTGGGACCAGTAAAGAACAAACAATTTCACAATTCACGCCATTCCTGTGCTTGTCCCTCCGGCATTCCTCTTTATAAGGCGTGATGGAGGGAATGTAATTAACTGAAGACATATAGTTAGCACTTAGCACACAATATACCAGGAGGATCACATCCTGTTTTGTGTTACTCCCCACACTTACCCCTTGACTGTAGCAGTATTTCTGTGTGGTAAGGCATGCAGGATTTGGTCTGAATAGGAGAGGCACTCATTTAAGTATCCCACTGCACTCTCCTCCTTCAAAAATATCACTCTGCAGAATCAGGTACAATGTTCTTATGTTCCATAAGATCATATTAAGCCCCAGAGACCCCTTGTTGAGGGATAGTTTCATGCTCATAAATCAATTAAGAAAACCATGCTGTCTCAGGTCTATAAGCAAAAAAAAAGCACCTCTTGATTTGTCTTTGACAATACTGTTCGAGTATAACAGAGGCAGGTCAATTTCTGCCTCTTTCTCAAGCAATAATCTGAAAGACTTCTTCCTGGTAGCTCATCCAATCCCTGCAGTTATGAAATGCATAGTCAGGACTTGCAGAGCTGTGGGAAAGTAACTCGGGCGGGACACAAACAGTGAATGCTACTTACACTTATTTGTTTTTGAGAGCCCGGCTACGTTTTCAAAGCTACGGAACAGCTCTGAGAAGAGACAGGTCTCTCGTAAATACTGTTGAGACCTGAATATCCTCCTGGGAAGGACTATCATGGAAACATGGACTTAAGAGAGTTTTAAAATGCTAACTTATCCTAAAGATTTCCCTGGCCTAGTGATTAGTACCATAGTCCAGGCTATAGCTAATCACCAAATACTGTAGCAAAATCTATCTGCCTTTAAGTATTTATAGGGAGCCAATCACCACAGTATCTAGGCACTGAGAGTTATATTGAGTTAAGAATAAAATTATTTGAAATAGACTCTGCTCTTCCATTCTAGGGCTTAGATAATCATGCATAGATTTCTTTTCTTGTGGGCAGGCTTCTGTGGGAAGGTGAGTTTTGCATTGGGCTCTCAACAGTGTGAGACCTACTCTACATTAGAAAAGGGTTTATACATATAGCTATATCAGCAAACCTGAGACACAGCTTATACCCACAAAAGACTGCTGTTGTCAGTATAGCTTATAACAGTTCCCCGAACGAAATAAGCTACACTGGCAAAAGCACTTTTATGCTGGTATAACTGCATCTACAGTAGGAGTTTTGCCAGTTTAGAAATATTTTAAAAATCACCCCCGTTTACGTTACTGTACCACCAAAAGATTCCAGTGTAGGCCTGGCCTCAGAGTAGAGCACGTACCTATCTTGGCACATGGCTTTGCACCATCTAGTCCAAGCCATGAGCAATTTTCTTGTAAAAAACAAAGAGGTTCAGTTTGGCTGTGGCAGGGCCTACCAACACAGATCAGTTAAGAACTGGTGGAACTTCCAAGGTCAGTGGAGCAAAACTCTAAACATCTGTTGTAAAGTTCATAGCCCCACAGAGGCTGAGTTTTAATTGCTGCTTTTAATCAAACTTTATTAGTGTTAACCAAAGACCCTGATGGTTTCAAAATTCAAACTATTTGTCAAATGCTAATTATTTTAAGCTGATATGACGGTGTTTTACCAGCTGTATTAATGTGACTTTTAATCATCTGTGAACCATTTCAACTAGCTTCAAAACGTTTCATCCTGGAGGCAAACCAACAGATAAATCATCCCTGGAATTGTTGGCATTGATCTCACCTTTTTCTTATTTTCCTATCTCACTTATACCAATTTGACACCGGTGCAACTCCACTGATCTCATTGAAGTAACCTCTTCATTGCAACAGGGTCTGGGAGATCAGAATCGGGCCCAATGTCAATTTATCTGTTTCCTGTTCTTTATTAACTCTCCGCCAGGACCTCCCTTTGATTAGATTTCTCTTTAGCATCTCTGCTTCCAGCTTCATGCAGAAGGATTTAGGCTAGGATGACCAGACAGCCCGATAAAATTGGGACCATCCCAATTTTGAGCTGATTGTCCCGATATTTTGCACCGCCGGGATCACTCGGCTTTTTTTTTTTGCTCGGCTGGCAGCATTCGGCTTTTTTTTTTTGCCCCCCTCTTCCCCCGGTGTCCCGATATTTTCTTCATCGCATCTGGTCACCCTAATTTAGGCACAAGCTTGATTCACTATACCAGTGCGGACTGACCAGAGCCAAATTAAAGCAATCAAGGGCTCTAGGCACATATCCTATGCTCCCCACCCCAACACACACACACACACACACACACACACACGACAGTTCGTCTTTTGGGGAAGCAGCAAGTTTCAGAGTTAGGACCAATGAGGCAGCGCATACCTCTTGAAATGATTGTTTCAGGTCGCGTGCACACTCAGGCAGGCTCTGGCTACCCTTCAGTTCATGTTTTCAAGCTTTTCTTCGCAGCTCTGAGAGCTAGAAACATTTTTTTTAATGAATCCCGAAATTCTGATCTCATCAAGTGACTCCCCAAACTCAGGGCCTAGCCTTGGTCTTATAACACCTTAATCTGGCTCTGAAGCTGACAAGGGAGTGAAACCAATAATTAAGTTTGTGTGTTTAGGGCTAGATTGTGGTTTTACTGTAGAACAAGTATAAGGAAATAACCCACACCAGTAGCAAATTACTGCTTACTAATTATTTGTGGTTTTACTGTATGCCCAAGTAAATGACCTATTTCAACAGCAAATTACTACCCACCATCCCCTGATCCCAGTTCAGCCACACAGCTGGCATGTGAAGGGCAAAGCCACGGCCTCCCCCACTCCCTGCTCCGCTCTCCTCCTTGTGCATAGCGCCAATTTGCTCCTATATGCCTGGACTCAGGTCTTACTCCTCCTAATGTTTCCACATAACCACCGTACAGTCCACATTTATTTTTGCCATTTATACAGTGCATCTATCACAGATCTCTAAAAAAGTGAGGGAAGTGACAGAAATCTACCATCACCTCCAGTTTAACGGTTTCCTGGCTCTTAACGTTCAGGAATCTACGCAGCATCTGCTTGAACACACAAAGTCTGTCCCTTCACTTCACAGCACAAACATTGACTTATAATTGTCGCACACACGTGGGCCCTTTAAATATTCTAACACGCATGCAGGCAAATGCCATGGCTGCAATCACCAGGACTTGAAGAGATTTGATGTTACCAGATGATGAAAGAGAAGAAATAAGGATAATTGACTGTCTTTGCATCCCGGTCATTTAGACTTGCTCTGTGAGAAAACATTCAAGCATAATAGATTCACATTCACTGCAATGAATATATTGAGCATGAATCGAAGAACCATGCAATACCCAGCAGAAGTTAAAGAAGCAAAGATCCCTGCTTTGGCCTCAGGAAACACCTGCTATAATTTATTTACACAAACATACACCATTAATGCATGTAACTAGTCCGCACTGTTCTCCTTGAGACAAGAATGGCTACACCTTCTTAACCAATCTCAGTTTACAAAACCCACACAAGGAAAACGTGTGTCAGTTGCACTAAAAGCTTGCAGTCATGTCTAACAGAATAGGAAGTGTGACGATTTTCTTCTCAGTTTTGACAAGGGCATCACTAGTTACCATCAGCAAAGCCGAATCAGTCAGAACTGCAGGGAGCATGATAACCAGGCTAGCCCTTTTTTTTTTTTTTTTTTGACAAGTGGCCACCGTTTGATATGCCACTGGTTTTTTCCACCTATTTCAAAGGGAAGAAAGAAGAAAGGAAAGATGTAAAATAGTCCTATAACTCCACAGCCCATAGGGACCTGGATTAAGACTAGATTATTTAAATATCATGAGCATTGGCCATCATAGGAGGAACGTTTATTAAAATATATAGATGGCAAGCAAATAGCAGAGTTAGGATAGAAAATTAAATGAATTGTGAAGGGTGATGAGTAACAGCCCCTTTACAAAAGCGAGTGCAGACCAAAATCCCAGCGGATTTTGAAAAGTGAAAGCCAACTGCACTGATGTATTATTTAAAGCATAATTTCAATTTGTCTTTTGAAGTTGCATGTTTATTTCCCTCCCCCTCCCCACCACAGACTAGACTGTGGCTGTTTGTTTATTAAAAAAAAAAAAAAAAAAAAAAAAAAAAAAACTGTAGCAACAAAGGGTTTCATTGTCCAAGGGGAAATGTTCAAGTGAGTTTCAGTTCAGCCAAAAATAATGCAACAAATGGAAGCAAATCAACAACAAGACCTTGAGAAGCAAAGTCAGGGCTAATGAACCTATGGGCAATGTCCTATAGCCTTCACTCATATTTGCAAGCAAAATAGGGTCAATTTAATTAATCACCCATGTAGCTCAGATATTACCATCATTTATGATTAATAATAATTTGCATAATATTGCCACTATCTGTGATTAGTGTGGAAATACTTCAGACCTCAAGATCTTAACTATGCAAGGAAATGATGTCAGCAGGTATTCAGTCAATGCTGCCACCTTCCAGCACCTTGATGGCTTTGCAAATCTCTTCCTTAGCAAGAAGTACATTGAAGTTGTTTTGCATCAGCTGCTGTTTTATATGGGCAAGTGATTTGTCTGTGAAGGGAGACTTATGATTGGGAAGGTTGGCAGAATGTGTTCATCATCGACACATGTTGGATCCTTTGTGGCAGAGCAGTTCATTTCAGTCTGCTCTATATGATTAACTCCTGATGTATGATTAATTTTCCACTTTTCCAGATTGTTAACTGTTTTGCATTCTCATCAAGTAGGATGCATATGGGCTTAAAAATGCTCCACATTGTGTATTCTTAAACAGTGTCCCAACTGGAATCAACCAGTCACTCTCTATGGTTGTTCATGGGTATAAAGTGACAAGCTACAGTAACCAATAAAGCAACACTCTGTTGCAACAAAGAAGCCATACTGATGAAGATGCAATTTACGTGGACTCATCATATCTCACCAGTGGATCAGACGCAGACCCCAAAGCAATTAATGTGTGTGGAACAAACAGGTGGAAAACAGACACCAGATGGGTTGTTTGCAAACTCTTTGTAGCCAGCGTTCAGTTTCTGATGCTGTGCATTGAATTTCAGCTTCCATGGGAGCAGGATTGGGCCCTAATGCTGTTATGGTGTCTTCCATTTCTGTCATGAAAAATGCTTCTCAGGAGAGCTGTTGTGCCCATTGAGATAGAGTGTACAGCAGACTACACGCATGTGCACAGTAGCAGTATCTGTAGCATTTAACAATAATTAGCCCTTATCGAGCAGTTTTTACATCACAGCATTTTACAAAACCAGCTCGATAGCCTTTATCCCCATTTTATAGAAGGCCCAGAGAGGTAAAGTGCCTCATTCAAGGTCGCAGGCTGCAGATACTCAGAAGCACACCTAGGGAAGGAATCCAGTTCACCCCACACCCAATCCTATGCTCTATCCACTGGACCACATTGTTCTCCCCTAAGCCTTTAACATTCAGATATTCTGGCCAAACACTTACAGAGCTGGCCTATGTGGGAACCAGAGGCAAAGCTGTTGCCTAGGGTCAGCAATTGGGAGACAATAGAGTAGATATCTGAATGACAGATTCAGACTAAGTTAGGGGGTCTTTAACTGTCCAGGGTTCCCCTGCAACTCCAACCATCTAGAACGGGGCCTACTGTGCAGCATGTCCTATCTTCTAAGTGGTAGTTGCTGTAGGTCTTAAAGCACGTAGGTAACGTCTGGAAATATTGCATGACAGCATTATACTCCACAGAGACACGTAGATTTTTTTTTATGTAAATGAAAGCTAACTTAAACATCAACCAACAAAAAAAGACTAAAATATCTTAATATAAGCAACCAGCCAGAGTGAATATACAATATATCTTCAGTCTCATAAAACCCAATTACTTCAGATATTTTAAGCAGGATCAACAAATCCTCTCTAATAAAACCCAGGGAAGAGGTTCCATCTTTAATGCAAATGACACTCATTAATGTGGTAGAAACCATGTAAATTCAGTTGGAAAAATGTTAACAATCCATCAGCGCCTGTGTCATCATTGAAGTATTGGCTCTTTGTGAGCAGAATGAGCTTGGCAAATGGAGTTGCTTATTGCAAAGCTTCACTTACATTTGCAAGACAATGTATCAAATCCTGGGCTCTTTGATGACAGTGAGAGTTATTCCATTAAAATCCCTGGGACTCAGTGACTTCAGATTGCAGAATGTCTTCAGGCTTTTGCCCACTCCTTCATCTAAACCACTGTGCTGCCCCTCCCTCGTGCAAATACAAATTACAATCAGTTTGCTTCCTCCATGGCTGAGACTGTCCAGAGGCCGCTAATGAGCCTGTGATGCCATTCCCAAATTGGTCATGAGGGTGTGCTGAAGTGCAGCACACGTTACATCTTACTAAAAGCTCGCTTTCAATCCGTTGTGACTTTGTTTAGTTATTCTGCAGACATGGCGGGGATGTGACTGTCAATATCGATTGCTGTGTCAAGACAAACTCTCCAGCGTAGGAGTATAAGGAAGTATGTCTAGTGTTAAAATCCTAGCTAGCAGCCTGTAAATGTCAATTTAAAAAAAGATGGAACACTGTTGAAATATAAGATTCATACTCATCGGGGGGCTCCTTTAACTTGCACCAGTTTAAATCAGTGAAGCCGATGGAGTTATTCAAATAGTGGTGGATCTTAATCAACACATGAATGTGCAGTTCTTTCTGAGCTTCCCCACCCCTACAGCCAGCGGCGGCTCCAGGGACCAGCGCTCCAAGCGCGTGCCTGGGGCGGCAAGCCGCGGGGGGTGCCCTGCCAGTCCATGCGAGGGCGGCAGTCAGGCAGCCTTTGGTGGCGCACCTGCGGGAGGTCCGCTGAACCCAGGATTCAGCAGCAATTTGGTGGCGGGTACGCCGAAGCTGTGGGACCGGCGGACCTCCCGCAGGCATGCCACCGAATCCGCAGGACTGGAGACCTCCCGCAGGCAAGCCGCCGGAGGCAGCCTGCCTGCCATGCTTGGGGCAGCAAAAAAGCTTGGGCTGCCTTGCCGACAGCTTTGAGGATGTGTCTAGCTAGGGAAAGAGAACACTCATATTTTTTGCTTGGTTTCCTTTTCTTGAGGTGTAGACATCTGAGGCCTGATTCTTTTCTCACTTAAATCAGTTTTACGCTAGTGTAATTCCACTGACTTCAAGGGGATTAATTACTCCTGATTTACATTGTAAGCGATAAGAGAAACAGGCCCTTAGTTTACTCTTTAACATTTTCTGCAGTTTGCTGCATAATTATGCGAAGGTTCTTTGACTAATTCCTACTGATAAAATAAGAAAAAACAAAAACAAAACTAGTGCTGATTTCCCCTTCCTGCCTCTTTCAGGTATGTAGCCTGATGCTATCATATATCCCCTATGGTCAGTGCTGTGCTGTGTGCTAACTTCAAAGGTTACATCTGTAATTCATAGCAGACTGTAACATTTTGACATCAGATAGCTGTGCATGTGAACAATGTTTCACATCATTATAACCTTTATTTTAAATGTCTCCAGATGATATTTAACACTCTGTTGAAAAGGTTTTGCTTGGGTGGAATTAAGTTGCTCCTGAACCTTTTTGGTCTATGGATATCATTCCCAGAGCAAAACAGTTCTGGACTACATGAGATCCCTCTAGAGAAATTCAAGCTCTCCACAGAGTCTTCTGTAGGATGCAAAATATGGACACTACTGATGTGGATTTTTTAGTTATAGTATCTTAATACCTATCAGATTGTATTAACAATAATATTTTGCAGCTATATCTCGAAGTGCTTTAGAAAGATGGGAAAGTATTAATGCCACTGGTTTACATGCAGGGAAACTGAGGCACAAAGCTGTTGGGTGTTTTTTCTTAGCTCACACAACAAAATAGTGGCAGAATTATGTGCCTGGTCCAAAAGGGAGGATAGACTCATAGAGATGTAGGGCTGGAAGGAATGTCAAGAGATCACCTAGTTCATCTTTTTGTGCCAAAGCCGGATTAAGTACACCCATGTTCTGCTATTTTAAATTGTTTCCCACATAATCCCAGCTCTGAATGTTTCCTACCTGTGGGTTTCTACACAGCATCAGTGGTTGCCAGATAAGCACAGTACCAGACTGTGAAATTCTTTGTTTCTATATCTTGGATAAACGTGTTACATTGTTTGTTACTTGCATTGTTTTTAATAGCATTGTAATTAATAGCAATTTAATAGCATTGTAATCAACTATGTTTGTTGATTTGTTAATAGCTCTCTGCTACTATTCATGGACTGATAGGAACAGGATGATCCAAACGTAACTTCCACATGCACAGTTATCTAATGATCATGGACATTGAGCCTGACCTCCAGCAATCCCTTGTGTAGTCCTGGGGCAGTCTTGGTCAGAGACTCACAATTACGTCAACTTGCATCAAAATGTCTGGGTGTCCCAGACAAGTATACACCAGGAATGAGACAACCAAATTCATGTAAGTTGTAACTAGAGATGGGTCCAGAACAAAACTCTAAATCCAATCACCCTTGAAAGTTTTTTGAGTCCCGAGGCAAATTTTGGGACTTGGTTCCATTTCTACTGCTAACCTATAAGGATTGGAACACACGTCTGTAAGCCCCCAAAGACAAATGCCTGTGCCCTAATTCACTCAGCTAGGCAAGTTCCTGCTAGTAGTTCTTAGACATTTCTTAGACATTTCTTAGGGGTTGACTCTCTAGGGCTTCCCTGTTTATAGCTCTTATCCTATAAGATTGTGAAACCCTCATATTGGTCCACCCTTTCAGAGCAGTGTTTTTGATCTGGACACAGTTTCAATATTTATGGAATAAAACCTGACAAAGTTGTGCTAAAACATACTGCTCAATACTAAAAAGTCCAAAAATAATCCTTATGGGAATTGCTGAAGGAAGTAATGGAGAAACACCCTAAAAGTTCCAGAAGGTCCATATTGCCATTTGAGAGACACGGTGGGTGAGGTAATATCTTTTGCTGGACCAACTTCTGTTGGTGGAAGGGACAAGCATTCGAGCTACACTGAGTTCTTCTTCAGGTCTGGGAAAGGTACTCAGAGTATCACAGGTAAAAACAAGGTGGAACAGATTGTTTAGCACAAGAGTAAGCAAATTTGTTAGTCTCTAAAGTGCCACAAGTACTCCTGTTCTTTTTGCGGATACAGACTAACACGGCTGCTACTCTGAAACCACATATTGTAAGAGACCATACAAGGTGAAGTGGCCAATTAACACCTACACAGTCAGAGCACAAAACGGGTGGGGGGGGAGAGTGGGTTATAGATTGTTGTAAAAACCTATAAACCCAATGTCTTTATTAAGTCCATGATTTTTAGTATCTAACAGACATGGGCAGCGGATGAACCGCCAGCTGGAGTAGGCCAGCCCCCAGCTGGCCCGGCCTCCCTTCCCTCACTGGAGCCTTCCCCCCCAAGCACAGGACAGGCAGGCAGTGCATGGCCCCAGGTCCCCCAAGCACAGGGCGGGTAGCCCCAGTGCCTCCAGCCCTCTCCCTCTCCCCCCCAGCACTGGGCGACCCCAGCCCCCCCAAGTCTGGGCCACCCTAGCCCCAGCCCCAGCCCACTGCTTTCCTGAAGAGGACCAGCCTCCTGGGCTGGGGCCAAGGGGGAAGGGCAAGCAGGGCTTCGGGGAGGAGCGTGGGCAGGGCCACGCCAGGCTGTTTGGGGAGGCACAGCTTTCCACCGCCTATGCAATGCGCCACCCATGCTAGCAGAGGGATGAATTTAACCTCCCAGGCTTGTTGTTTGAAGGTGTTGTGCCTTTGAGAATGAGGACTGAGAGGTCAGATGTGGAGTGATCACTTTCTGAAAAGTGTTCACCCATCAGCGATATGGTGTTTTGTCTTTTTATCATTTTTCTGTGTGAGTTCCTTGGATGATCAATACCCCCCACAACACACCTTTCAAGATCCATGGGTCCTACTCATGCCTATCACAGTATGTGGTGTACCTCATCCAGTGCAATAAATGCCCCAATAACAACTAGGAGACAATCACTACACTCTCAAATGAATTTTCCTTTGTGATTCCTGTATAATTTTCCTTTTTCTGAAGCTTGTCATACTCTGATTGTCAGAGCAGGCAATACTGCAATTTGCTAGGGGTGTTTTAATTATTAAGAGCTAAAAATAATCACCCCTAGTTTAAAAAAAAAAGATAATTATAAGCAATGAGTGAGAACTGAAAATTTTGTAAAATTCATTTAGTCAAATTATCAAGATTCTTGGCAGTCAAATGTTGATCTAACAGTATGTGCTCTTCTGATTGACATATACTAACAATAAATGTCTCCACTATCAGAGGGAGAATAATTTATTTTTAATTTCCACTGGAAATTAGGTGCACCAGAATGTGGTAGATTGTTAGATCTCAGATATAGGGTTTAATTGGTTTGCTAAGAAACAAAAAGTGAAGGATTGTTTGGATTACTGGAAGTTTCTAGCATCGTATTCCAGGAAGTCCCTAAACACAGAGGTGCTACTGACCGTTTCACAAGTGGTGCTCTTGGAATTCAAGAGGGCCTATCTATCTTAGGTATTTATATGGCCCCCATCTCTGTAGTATCTGAGCATCTCACAATCTTTAATGCATTTACCATCACAACACCCTTGTCAGGTAGGGAAGCACTTATTATCCCCATCTTACAGAAGGGAAACTGAGGTACAGAGAGGCTATAAGAGACTTGTCCAGAGTTGCACCAGATATTTCTAGTGGAGCAGGAACTGAACCCAGGTCTCCCGCAGCCCTGTGTGCTAACCACTGTACCATCCTTCCTGGTGTATTGGTAGAGAATCTCTGTGCTAAAACGTCCTCACCAGCAGAAAATCAAGAGCTTCGCAGCCAGCGTCGCTCTCACACCTCAAGATGTGTGCTTCAGCTCGAAGCTGAAGGCTTCCTGAAGGGATAGTTGATGTGAGGAAATGTGAGCACAGAAAGAGCCGTCTGTCCAGGTCAGTTCCTAGCAGCTCAATGTTTTCCACACCCCTCTGTATTTCAATCATCAGACTTCCCACATCCAGAGAGGGAAGAAAGAAAATTGGCTCTCTTCCGGTCTCAGAACTCGCTGCTATAAATTAGCCCTCATTTTGGCCAGTTCCTATTCCTAGTCCCTATTTTATTTTCTGCCAGCTGACATGGCAGGCAGCTGTGTCCTTGTCTTAGAAGGCATAGCTTTGGCATCTCTGAAAAATTAAATATTTGCCTCTGCTGTGACCTCCATGTTTCATCATGTAACAAGGGGGGAGGGGGAGGGAAATCTTTCTCTTGAGTCATACTTGAACTTTGTTACTATGCCTTGATAGGAGCCTCAGTCTCGGCCAGAATAAAGTTATCATAACTTGAGGCTCCAATTAGCCGTCTATCTTGGTCCATTTTGACAATGGTTTATTTTCAACTATCCCTCAATTATGCTTCTGTTCAAGCCAACTTGCTTCTGTGCTCACGGTTCTTGGCTTTTCTCACCCATACTTTGAATGCCTCAGCTTTCCATATCCAAATGACACTGGAATGGTTTGAACTGTACATAAAAAGGGTCCTCGGGCAAACAATATTTGCAAAGAACTGCAGATCCGTTCTGAAGGTTTTGTTTAAAAATACAATTGGTTTTATGTGGTCTGTTGGCTTACGAGATCCATTTTGCGGGGAAGGAAATTGTAAATCAGAACCAATGGAACTGCTGAAGGCTGTATAACACTACTAAGAGATTCTGGAATTTGTCACTTAAATGCAATTCAAGCGACTTGGGTTGTCACATTGGTATCAAGGTTCCATAACGAGAAGCTGACTTATCTCAATTGGATCACAATCTTCCTTCCAGGTCATCTACATATCCTGAAACAGCTGTAGGACAATGAGGTTCTTCTTTAAAAATAACAACAATCTCCAAATGTCACAAAAATAAAGAGGAGGATGGCTTAAGGTGAAAGCCAAGAACTCCACTGACTGCTAATGCCTCTCACTTTGAATATCAGCTTTGAACTTCCATTCGATGCATCAGTGGAAAAAGTGCTTAATGTTCAGGATTGTCAGTGAAGAGGGTTTGTGGCTGCAGGCTATTAAAAGGGGAAATGAAGTGTGCTTGAAAATATATGATAGCTAGGCCGGTTTATCTGGAGATATGATTCCTTAGGGCCAGATTCTGAGCACGTAGGAAGGAACACATAATATCTTGCAAAACAAATCCATCACATAATCCATTGGTGCCTTTACCCATTGCCTTGACAGAGTGACTATGTGAATTGCCTTCTTCCATTCTGACCGCTTCCATGGTTTTGATTAATCCTCAGTGCTGACAGTAACGCATCTCTTTTGGTTGCAACCACTAGAGCCTGAAAATTACTCTCCTTGATTTTTCCCTCATGCAGAGGCATTCTCTTCCTTCGGCACATATATGTCACATGTGAGGCCAATGCTTAAGTGTTGTCATGGGGGATAGATGTTCTGTATCACAGCTGGTCCTGGCAGTGTTATTAAGGGTGCACTTCGGAGCACATCATTGCTTGGTTCCTATGCTTAGGGCAGTCAGCCAAACAACTTGTGAATGAGCTGTCACCCATGTGGATGGTTTAGAGACAATGGTCTTGCAAGTTCTTTTGCAAGGTTGTTCCATTCCAGTGTAAGTTAAATGTGGCTATGAGACAGGCTGTGCACTGGGAGTAGTATTTGGACTGAACAGCTGAAAATCTCAAACCCTCCGTGTGCTTCTCCCTTACTCCTAAAAAAAGGGGTGGGGCCTGGGCAGATGCCTGTGCATCTAAGGACATTGATGCTAGTATAGTGCTCAGCTACACACTCCCCTTGTAGGTTTTAGTCCTGTCTCCAGGCAGGAGCATGTAATTCATGGTAATGACTCCAAAGCATTCCCATTAATTCAGGGTCAGGTTCCCATGCGCTTTTTACCTTGGTGTAGAAATGCAACCCACTGCACCCTCCGTTATGTGCATGCGTGTAAAATACGTCCAAGCGAAGGGATTTCTTTAGCCCCACTTCAATAATAGAAAAGCCCAACACAGAGTTCGTGTGAGGAGCTTACCAATGTAACAGCAGAATTCTTCCAAAGTGGCCCTGCTATTACAGTTTGTTGCTCCTGGGATTAAAGGGGGGGTCACATAATAAACCTTTCAGGGCTTCTAATTTACAGAATCAATTTCAGCCCTCCCCAGAGTCGCTAAGTGAAGTGATGTGTCTATCTTAGCTATTGATGTTGCAAATAAATTCAAGTCAGCCTCAATGGTATCCCAGGGAAACCACATGAGCAGAACAATTCAGGGGAAGACTATGCATAAGCACAATGCGTCAGAATAAACCTCAGCAGGGACCGGTGGAGTTTCTGTTTTGAATACAGAAGAGTTAGAGTTCCAATAACAATCACAGGAAAAATCCCTACAACAGAGATGGAGGGGGCTCTGATTTTGTTTCTCTGTGGTTTTGCTAGTCTCTTGCTAGCATCACTGCATGACTTCTATGAAACCCACAGTCACAGCTGCATGGACAGAGTTCAAACAAACTTCAGAGAAGCCTGATTTTATTGAGGTGATTGTGTGGGGCTGATGAATTTTATTTTTATCAGAAATTTGATTTAATTTTTATAAATTTCCATCTGTTTTATTTCTCGTAAGCATATGAAGTCCCAACCCAGTTCATCCATCTTCTGTGTCAATCTGCTGTTAGGTGTTAAATGTGTTGATGTTTATGTGGAAGTTAAGAACTCACTTGGCAATAGGGAGTTAAAAGGAAATCAGGTATCAAAAAAGTCAATTTCAGGTATACCTAAAGATCAGGGAGTAAAGGGTTGACTAAACAAATCACTCCATTGTCCTTTGAACTGCAGTAAGGCCCAGTAAGGTTGGGGCACCATATGTTAGGCTCTGTACAAACAGGAAGAAAAGGGGTCAGATTTTCAAAGATATTTAGGTGCCTAAAAATACAAATTGGCACCTGCTGGGATTTTGAAAAGCTCCTAAACAGGTTAAGTGCCTAATTCCCATTGAAAGCATAGGCCATAAACACAACTTTGAGACTGATGTTACAGGGCAGCAAACACTCTGTATTGGCTTGGGAACATTATTCAGGAGACTGTATTTTTAGGAATTCGGTGAGTCAGAACAAATATGACAGTCAGGTGTTTGTATGCATCCAGTAATAAGATGCTCACCACTGTATTTAAGAAGTTGCCATTCTTCAGCGAGCAGACTCATCGTGGTTGATGTGTGTCTTCCTGATAAGAATTACTCTGCTAGTCGGTATATTTTCCTTCACCATTGAGGAATAATGGTACAAATGCTGCTGATGCATCTGAGAGTTAGTCTGAACTGTGCATGCGTTCATCAGTATCATGGATTGGGCTGATCCTACCTCTGTCGGAGTCAATGAGAACTTTGCAGTTGGCATCATGCCCCTAAAGAAGATGTCTGCTTGGAGAAATATTTAAATCACTTATAGCCAAATGTTCAAAGGGTTCTTTCCTTGTGTGTCAGCACCAACATGCATGCCCAAAGCATGATTTGGATGCATAGACTCCAACATGCATGCCCACGAGCTAGCCAGATACACCCAGATTTGCATCGCTGACAATGGCACATTTCCGATTGTCTTCAATGAGAGTTGGATCAGGCATTATGAGCAACATCATTCTTTCTCCTGAAAATGAGGTGGCGCTGGGCCACCACTCAGCTTAGTTTTGGGGCTGAGCTCACAGAATTTGATTAAAAAGAAATTCAATTAGAATAAAACCTCAGAATACTTGGGGCTAGGAGGAAGGACATGGGCTTTTAGCAGCATTCATTGCTTTGAGGAGGATGTGCTTGTAAATAATTTTGGACAGAAATTAAAACCTTCTGCCTCTGGGGGAGGGAGGCATTGATTCTGTCTATATATTTTTTTTATCATCAGAGCCTGGGTATAAATCGAGAAAGGAAAAAAATAGTCTTTCAAGGTAACTGCCTTCTGCTAAGATCTGATTTTCGTGTTTTGTCACTATAAATTCTTAAAAGAGAAAGTCAATAAGTTTCCTGATAGTCTCTCAGGCTTTCTGAAGAGTGTACAATAGCAATGAGGTGTAAGCAAAGAAACAGGGCTTTAAAGAGCTCTCTAAGGATATTGTATGATTCCTGTGTGATTGCTGTGTGTGCGGCCAATTTACAGGCGGGGCAAAAGTTTCCAGCTGAAAGTTAGTAAACTCTGGAACACAGGGGAGCGGGTAAAGCATTTCCCTTTATTGAGTGCAGTAGTTATGCATCAGGTAAGAAAGAAGTGTATCCAGCAATTAGAGAAACAGAAATGGGGGTCAGGACCCCTGGGTTCTTCTCTTAGCTCTGCCGTTGGCTTGCTGTGTGAATCTGGGCAAGTCGTTTTACCTTTCTATGTCACAAGTTTATCCCTACCTCAGAGGTGCGTTGTGAAGCTTATCGAAGTAGATTCAGATGCTCAGTGAGTGTTAATCTACACAGCATCATGTATTTCCATGGAACTGTGTTAGTTTGGACCAGATGAGAATCTGACCTTTAATATTTACGGAGCACTTTGCGGTTTTGGGGTGGATTTCAAAAGGTGAGGCATTTTTAAGGCCCAACAGTGTATAATGTACCAACAAGGTAAGATATCTTTTTTTCAGAAGATACAGGAGTTTTGCTTAGAAAATGTTCAGAACAAGAGTGATTAGCAGATAGTCTTAATGAGTTGTATCTAGGAGTTTCCTCAAGCAATTGACCATAGAGGAACTCCATTACTATTGTTAGCATTAGCCAAAAAAGACCTTCTCATCATATGGATAGCTAGAGATGGAACACAGCTGGTTATTTTGTTAAAGTACATTAGGCTCTGGAGCAAATTGCTATGCATTACATACAAATTTTTGGTCTAGCTAGAGAAAAGTGGGTAACAACAATTCTTTCTCTCTTCGCCAAAAGATTTATGAACCAAAAAGGTAAATACTTGTAATTGCAGTGTGCCTGTTATCCAAATGTTTGTGTAGTACTTATTTTTTGCATTACTGCTGGTATAAATAATTCAGAAACTAATTGGTGTGTATCTATCTATCCATTCCTTCATGACATTTATAATGCACTCATCATCCAAGTGGATAGTCACCATGTCTGAATTAGATTGAGATATAGCTGGCAGAAATAACAGCATACGAAACCATTCTTCTAATAAGTTATTATCCGTTTGTTTGACTTTCAAATGATGGATTTTGATTTATTGTTTTAGACCATTCAGATCTGATGGAGACCTGGCCATTTTGGGAAATGAAGTTAGAATGATCTCTGTTAAAATGCTAATTTTGACCCTGGCAAAAATCCCTATAATTTTTTTGTCTTAACAAAACTGTTTTAATGGTTTCAGTCACTTGTAGAAAATAGTTTAAATTGTAAATGTTTTGAAATTTTAAAACTGTTGCGTTCATTAATTTTCTTTAAGGCTCATGGCTTGTGGTGCTTCACAGATGACTAAGATGGAAACAATTCCCTGTGGATATCATAAACTACTCAGACACTGTTCTTGTAGCTTATGATGTCCACAGAACCCCCTAGTTAAATGATTTCCTTGCAATCAGTGTAGCTCATTTTCCACTCTAGAAATTTGAGCTTTCTGGACAAAGGTTTCAAAAGATCCAAGGGTGATAGACGCTTAACAACTTCACATTTCTCTTGCAATACTGCCAATGAGGTAGGGTTAAATATAAATGCTAACTACCTACACCTAGACCTATAACACTTTCAATTCCTACAAATTTACAGTCGCCAGAATCTAGGGCTACATCTACACTACGGGGGGGAGATCGATTTCAGATACGCAAATTCAGCTACGGGAATAGCGTAGCTGAATTCGACATATCTGATCCAACTTACCCCACTGTTAGGATGGCGGCAAATCGACCGCCGCGGGTCCCCCGTTGACGGCGCTTACTCCTACCTGGGCTGGTGGAGTACACGCGTCGATTCAGGGATCAACTATCGCGTCCCGACGAGACGCGATATATCGATCACCGAGAGATCTATTTCTACCCGCCGATCCGGGCAGGTAGTGAAGACAAGCCCTAGGAGTATAAAGACTCCCATTGACCTCAATGGGCTTTGAATCAGGCCATAATAAACATGGTGGGAAATACATGATAAGCTTTCCAATTCAAATGTATAGGAGACAGAGGCTTGTTAGTCTGATATACACTCATCAGGTTTCAGCTCAAAGTTTAATGCCATTGTAAAGTCTCTCTCCTAATGACAGGTTTCAGAGTAACAGCCGTGTTAGTCTGTATCCACAAAAAGAAGAACAGGAGTACTTGTGGCACCTTAGAGACTAACAAATTTATTAGAGCATAAGCTTTCGTGGACTACAGCCCACTTCTTCGGATGCATATAGAATGGAACATATATTGAGGAGATATATATACACACATACAGAGAGCATAAACAGGTGGGAGTTGTCTTACCAACTCTGAGAGGCCAATTAATTAAGAGAAAAAAAACTTTTGAAGTGATAATCAAACTAGCCGAGTACAGACAGTTTGATAATAAGTGTGAGAGTACTTACAAGGGGAGATAGAGTCAATGTTTGTAATGGCTCAGCCATTCCCAGTCCTTATTCAAACCGGAGTTGATTGTGTCTAGTTTGCATATCAATTCTAGCTCACCAGTCTCTCTTTGGAGTCTGTTTTTGAAGTTTTTCTGTTGTAATATAGCCACCCGCAGGTCTGTCACTGAATGACCAGACAGGTTAAAGTGTTCTCCCACTGGTTTTTGAGTATTTTGATTCCTGATGTCAGATTTGTGTCCATTAATTCTTTTGCGTAGAGACTGTCCGGTTTGGCCAATGTACATGGCAGAGGGGCATTGCTGGCACATGATGGCATATATCACATTGGTAGATGTGCACACTTTTTATTCCGATCAACTTTAATTCTTAGAGCACAAGGGTTATTGGATAATTTGATCACCAGCTAACAAAAAAATATCATTAAATCTACAAGGAAAGGCCAATATTCTGAATGCAATAGAAGAAAACTGAGCCCAAGAATTGCCCATGATAAGAAAAGAATACAGTGTACAATAAGAAACTGCTATTCAGAAAACATTGCTAAGGACTACCATATACTATGAAAGCTGAGAAGTGTCCTGCTGGTCATGTGGGTAACAAGATCAATGGTTTATTTCAATCAACACATTGCATTGCTATAGGGGCAAGGCACCATAACTGGAGAAAGATTGATTTAGCCACTTGCATCTAATGTTCTGCCACCTGAGTGACCTTATTTCACCATTGTTTAAGATTCCCCTCTGTGCAATAAGTCCTGCATTCCAAAAGCTAAATGTGTAGCCTACGTGGATGGAAAAGATCTCCCTTGCATGCTGTGTATCTGATATCATGTGAAATAAGATATGATCTCCTGACTGAAGTCCTAAGTGGGTTTGCCATTTGTATCTCCTGCAGGTCAACACGTTCATCTCCTTTGTGTTTCCAATGGTCGTCATTTCTGTCCTGAATAGTATCATCGCCAACCAGCTCATCATCATGTTCAAGCAAGCGGCACAAGAAAACCAGGTCTGCATTATTGGAGGACAGCAGGCGATGCTCAGCATGTCCATGGAGCCCAGCCGTGTGCAAGCTCTGAAGCACGGAGTGAGAGTCCTGCGTATGTACCTGTGATGTTAAGCATTGAATGAGTTAGCAACATGTTCTAGGACATACCTGGTAGAATTACAGATAGCAGCATTAGATCTGGTTGTAGTTTTTCTCCAAATCTTTTTTTTTTTTCTTCAGTGAAAAATAGCCTCTTTTGAAGTCCAAAACTTCCACAAGAAAGTTTTTGGTTTACGAAATTTTCCATTTTTGACTCAAACCACCAAATTTTCATTTTTTTGTTTTGTTTTTCTCCTTTCTTTTTCCCTTTCCCCCTTTTCCCCCCCATGTTTGCCAATGAATGCAGTAAAATGAATGCTATATAGGGTTTTGAGAGTTTTTCATTCTTTTTCTTTTTTTCATTTTCCTTTGCCACACTCTAATTTTTCCAAATCCTCAACCTGGGAAAAGTTGAAGAGTGGCAAACAGAAAAATGAAACTGTGACTGTGCTACTCAGAAGCTATTCAAAAGTTAGAGAAGTTTGGAAAAGTTGGAGTAACATAAGTAAAAGCAACCTCCTGGATATCACTTACTTTATTGTGCTCAGGGGGAAAACCTCAAAATTGTTATTATTGTAATCAACAATTATAATACTTATATTATAATTATAATTATTATAATAAAAAAAAATCTGTTTCAAACTCTAAAGTGGAAACAACTGCCAAATTACCTGCAGCATTGTTTTTTTCCATTTTTAACCGACCATGTTATTTGTCTTGTGTCTCATCACTAGTGAATGGATGACACATTTAAGGTTTTATAGTTGCATGATAATTTGTAGGAGCACTTAAGCAGATCTTTAAGTCCATCCTTATGTAGAAAAACACTTAAGTATGTGCTTAAAATGAAGCATGGGCTAAAGTGCCCTCCGAAATAGGTGAGCTTTCCTGAATCAGGGCCCAAATACTGAAGCCATTTTAATTATAACTTGTGGTTTTACCAACAGATCAAGAGCTAAACAGCAAGATGCTAAGGATAACCTGTACAATCAAAGATTTGGATCTGTACTTTGGCTACCCTCTGCACACAACAGTGAATACAAAACATGTGCACAATTATCTCAATTGCATGTGCAATTAATGCTGTTTGTGTATGCACTCACAGTAATTATGCATGCAAATGCAATTCAATTTTTGCATGAAGAGTCTTCTCAAAATCCATCCCTTTTTATTTCCTAGTCCAATTTATTTTCCTTACCATGTAGTAAAATTAATAATTGCTGTGAAAATATTCTTCACGTTATTGGAGCTGTGCAGAAGAATCAGTTTTTCACTTAGAATGGATCTGTGTGTGAAAAGAGACTTTGGCAGATATTGGATGTAGTGTTGTGGCACCTGGGTCGGTCCCAGGATGCTGTAGCGACAAGACGGGTGAGGTGATATCTTTTAATTCTCACCATCAGAAGTTGGTCCAATAAACGATATCGCCTCACCCGCCTTGTCTTTGACAAGTATTCATAGCTTTGATCCCGGGGTCAGCTTTGCCATTTCACCATTTCTGTTGGTGAAAATGGCAGAAGCCTAAACTTCGGACGAAATCATGAATTTTCATCCCTTCAAACTTCTGAGGAAATATTTTCCCCCCCTGCAAAAACTGACATTTTCACAGCACATTTGAAACAATAATGTTAAAATGTCACAACCAGCTCCACTGATTTCACCAAGAACACACATGGCCTATTTTTTTCTCTGGTTTCTACTTTTATGACTTGAGGTTTCAAAATGAGACAGTGTAAGTCCCTGAGGACAGTTTGGTTTTTTAATGACATGGGAGGGATTGGACAGCGTTATAATTTCTCTCTGAGGGACAGGGTTACTTTCTTTTTCATTTACTGCTCACTGGCAGTGGTGAATGACTGCTGAGGTTTTGCTCTGGAGGTCGTTAATGGGTTCTGTGGCTGGACAGAGTTCCAGCATTCACTCAATGTCAGCGAGGAGAAGGAGGAACTGCATTGTGGAGCATCAGAAATGGCTTCATCTGCACCTTTACGCTAAAACCACTCAGGGTTCAGGTGTGCCATATAAGTACAGTCCTGCACTGAAGGTTTTGCTGAATCGTGCTGTCCCAGAGGGCACCCAACTTACTGCATCTTCCAGAACTGCCCAGGACACATGTGGAATGTACCTTTTCAGTGCAATGGACCACACCTCCTACCCATCCTCTTCTGCTCTTCTTCACTCCATGTGCTCAGGCAAGCATGAAGCTTGCATTTGTGGCTGCACAGAGGCTGCATTTTGCATCTTTCCCGCAGCCCACATTGTGCACCGATACACAGGAAGGCCACTGTCTGGCCCTGAACCACTACACTAATAAACTGTGGGCTTCAATAAACTACAGCCAAACCAAACTTCTGAATAATTTAAATATGGTTCAGGTAGACATCCAGGCCCAGCTTTTGCAAACATGCCCAGGCAAATGTTCATGTGTAATAATGGATTTTACGTTTGCACACACAGTTATTGCAGTTGCACAGACAATTGTCATAATTAGTAGTGCATATGTTGTCTAACCAACCATTTGCATGTGCGTTCAGGATAATTACCTGGAGAAATTAGGCTATTGCGGTGGTGCCTATTGAAGTGATGCTGAGCATTTCTGGTTGCCCGTGGTAGTGTTGTTGTGCTTAACACGATTTATCTTCTTGCTTTCTGTACACAGAGTCCATAAATCTATTCAGCACATATGTTCACATGTACACATTCTTGGCAGTAGAGTTTATAAATGAAGCCAAGAGCAAAACTGCTGACAGCATTTTAATGGGAAACGGTTTAGTCAATAACGGTTGAGGCAATTTGTTCCCTTTATTTCTGTGCTGAGCTGTGGGTCGGACACAGGTCAAATCAAAGATCTCGAACCTGGAAACAGAGCTGGATTATGACAGATTTGATGCCTTAACTGAAGGGGACAAGGGAAAAGCAAAGGAATCCGGAGAATAAACTGGGAGGTGATAAAACAGAATCAGTTCAACGATGGCACAGAAGACATTCTAATAAAAGACGCTTCTCTTCTGTCTTATATGGTGACAGCCATGGTATAAAGTACAGTGTGGCCGTTTTCTGGCAGTTTTCCGTGCAGCCACTCTCATCGTTACATTGGTTGAAGCTGAAATGCTTTGGCTGCTATGATGTCTGTTAGGGCTTGTCTAAGGAGTGAAATCTTAGCCCTGTTGACGGCAAAACTCCTATTGACATCCATGGCACCGGGATGTCACCCTATGATTTTTCAGGTCCATTATTCCCAACGGGTGCAGCTCTGATGGAGACTGTGATAGACAAAATAGATGGTCTGAACACTGCCTTGTCTAGCACTTAGTGAGAGAAAGGTTGGTCCTGTGACTAAGTAATTAGCCGGAGACCCAGGAGGCATTGTTCAGTTCCCAGCTTCCTTGCAGTCATCTTGTCTGACCATGGTTAAGTCATGTAATCTCTCTACGCCTTCCTTAACCATCTCAAAAATAGGGATGATAATAATACCTCACAGGGCTAGTATGAAGAGAAACGTGTTAATGCTTGGGAGGCCCTTAGATATTACAAGGATGGAAGCCAAATCAGCACCTCAGTGCATTAATATTTGATTCTATTTTTAATACTTCTGCCTATTTCTATTTAGCAAGTGTTCTATTTTTCTCCCTCAGCCCCAACACCTTTGTCCTGACACTGAGTTGTATCTTTTAGATGAAGGATGATGGATTTCTTCATGAATAATAATGCAAAAAACTAAATTTATGCCTCTCATTCCCCAAGAGTGACTCCCTTATAAAAGAATGTATTCACAAATAGGGGTCTCCAATATGCTGGGCACTTTAAGACCTGGTTCTTTTCTCCAAGTAAAGAAGCTTTTGTTAATTATTATAGTATTCTTATTCTCCAGGCAAATTTTCACCTTGAAGATTTAGTGCCAATGCTCAGAAAAGCTGTTGCACGTGAGGACTTCAGTACAGATGACGTTGGTTTAGACTCCCCAAGTCAGGATCAGAGTGTGTCTGTGAAGCAAAGCGCTGAGTAGGGAGCAGTACGCAGCTGCATTGCTTCAGCGGCAACACCAGGGGGCAGTGTGCACAAGACCTCCCAGAGTTCACATACATACCTGCTCCACCACCCCATAGGAGTGTGCGGCAGCCATTCCTCATTGGTGCAGTAACAGGATTGGAGGGCTACCAAGGAGTTGTCCGGGCACTCAGGGGAACACAGAGGATGCACCTGAATGTGGCTCCTATCCAAGTAGCTCAGGGGGTGAGGCAAGGCCTTAGATAGCCTTGCCAGTTTGCACACTCACCTTAGGGCCTTAATCTAGACCACCCAGAACAGAACAGAACAGAAGCCGCTAGCAATTTTGGCTTTGATTTGAAACCTCTGCATTGTACTGAGAAGGACCCTTTAAGGTTCTTTTAATCAACAAGCTTAACTGAACTTAAAATTGTTTTTATTTGATTTTTGGGTTTACTTGATTACCTGATTTCCATCTCCCAGTCCTAGTATTTCTTTTACAAACCACACTTTCAAGCAGTCTGAAATGTAACAAAAATAAACAAGTATCCATGTGATTTATTTTAGGCTCTGTCATAAATGAAGATGCGCACCCAGCCTACAATAGCTTATGGAAGGTAGAGAGTGCAAATTAAAAAAATACCTCTCCACACCATTTTCCTTCCTTAAAACATCCACAGCTAATGCGCTTCCTATTTAGTGTTTCCAGCTCCCCAACATGCCATTAGGTCGCCTGCCTGTAGTGACTTTAGCCTCAAGACCAGAGCACTGAAGCTTTTAACCATCAGTAACACCTATATTACTTGTTCATTAGGAGATCTTGAATGAGACCTGTAGCTGCTTTGGCTCCATATCCTGTAATTACCCAAGCTTGTCAAGGGACACAACCCCATACGCTAGGTGTCCCTAAACCTCTGGCTGCCAGAAGCCGGGACTGGATGACAGAGGATGGATCATTCGATAATTGCCCTGTTCTATTCACTCCCTCTGATGCATGGGGCACTGGCCACTGTTTGAAGACAGGGTACAAGGCTAGATGGACCATTGGTCTGACCTAATGTGACCATTCTTATGTTCTAATTTCATTGCTTTAAGATTCCTAACCGCTCTCAGAAAGTATGTTTTCATTCAACCATCAGAATATCATAGGCCAGACTTGGCAGCTCTGAATTCACTCAGCGCAATCATCAGAGCAGTATGTTACCAAAAGAGGCTAATGGCACTCAGAATCAGTAGCTCATGAATTAACACATCATTCACACTCTTCGCTAGCTTTTGCATCCTTTCTTGGCTACATTTACTTTTAGTTTAATGAGGAAGTTCAGAGCCAAAGAATGTCTGAGTTGGGCCGTTATGTAGACCAGACTGGCAATCCATTAAATGGGTGGGTTCCTACCCAGCTGCCGTTGTGGGCGTGAGAATCAAAATTCAAAGAGCTCAAAGAGCTGGCTTCTTTCCAGTATCTTATGAGGACAGTTCTGGGTAATTTCCTCTGCGTGTCAGCATGATCACTCTAAATCTCCTTGAATAGAATGCAGAGTTTTGCCTCCCCCTCTCCACATTTTCCTTCCAGTTCTCTGATTATTAATTATGATTAATGTTAATTATTAAATAGTGCTGAGCTTAACCTCTTTACTACTGAATGATGTCCCAAGAAGTGTGAAACTTCTGTGCAGCTGTGTTTCCTGGCGTTCTGCTCCTTTGACTTTGTTCTGTAGTAACCTTTTGCCTAAACAAATCCACTGTCTGCCAACAGTGAAGTGGTTTATGAATCCAGGGCTTACTGTCTTCTAAGACTTGAGTCTTTTATGCATATATGTAAAAACTTGCCATCTGTTGTCTGCTGATTATTTGCTCTTCTCATACAGAAACCATGAAAAGAGACAAAGTAGGTGGGGTAATATCTTTATTGGACCAACTTCTGTTGGTGAAAGGTACAAGATTTCAAGCTACACAGAGCTCTTCTTTGGGGCTTGGGAAGGAAATCAGAGTGTGTGAGCTAAATACAAGTTGGGACAGATTGTTAAGCATAAGGGGTAACACAAGTTGTAGAGGCCACTTGAAATGGAGTGGGCAATAAAGGTTAGACAGCGACACAAAAGGAGTTTGAAGTGGGTCATTGGGGTTAGCAGGCAGGTGTGTGTTACAAATTGTTAGAATGAGCCATGAAACCAGTGTCGCTGTTGAGTCCATGAGTTTTGGTGTCTAACAGCATTATGAGTTTAAGTTCACAGGATTGTCTTTTGAAGGTATTGTGCAGGTTTTCTTTGAGAGCAAGCATTTAAAGAAAAATTAACATTAATTGTTTCCAAATATATTTAGCCAATTTAGTCAGGCAACAAGCCAAATAATTCTCACATTTCACCATTCGGTGCCTGCTTTTTTAATTCATTCATGAGTATTTTCAATATTTTCAATATTTGAAAAGTACTTACATACAGACTGATGCACATAGGTAATATATGCTTTAAAACAAGAACAACTGGTATTTTAATACCTGATATTTAAAACATGCCAGTGAACACAGACAAAATCTGCCCTGCATTGGATACTAGACATGCAGGTTGGGAGCAGCCAGATTAGGGGGTGGGTGGGAAATGCAGCAAATGCTCCTGTCCCTTTAAAACAAACCAGGGACACCGGGTCAGACTTCCTAACATTATCAACGCCACAATAACCAGGTAGCGAGTAGACATGTGACACAATAAAAAATGATCAGATCTCAGTTCCAAGTCTCCGAGTGGATGGTTACAAATGAGAAAATATTTTCAAACGTGGGGTGAAGTGCCCCTTGAGAGAGTCTATTTGAGCGTTTAGGGCTTGATCCTTCACCCAGTGAAGTCAGTGGTAAAACAGCACGATCAGGTAATTATTCACCAGCATGCCACAAAAGGGCAAACATACAGCCTGGTGTCCAGGGTGTGGAATTCATAGGCATAGCGGGCTGAGCAGGGTAACCTTAGTATCCAGCATGCTAAGGGGCAGCGTACTGTTATGTTGCCCCAGGAGCAGGGCAGAACCCAGACGGCGACTCTGAGGTCACAATCTGGTCCCTGTTCAGAGCCCAAGTAAAGAGCTGCGGGTGTAGACACCATGTTGTCTTCCCAAAGTTCATTGACCCTGCTTCAAGAGGCAGGAAGGCTTCCTGGGGATGCAGTCTCCATCCCCTGGCTGATTTGTATGTAAATGGAGCGTCTTCTGTTTTGGTTCCACTCTGCTTCATTTACACTGGAGACAGGTAATTAGCTGCCTTCCCTCCTGTTTCTCCCTGTGTTTGGTCACCAATGTTAAAGCATGATGTCAATGAAAAGCCATAATTCCTCAAACAGTGTTAATACAGACATTTCACAATGATATAAACCACCAGTGTGTCACAGGCTTTCATAAAAGAGCTTACCCGATACACTTTGTAATATTATATACAAGTAGTTGATTCACTTGTTTATCGTTAGGTTCAGTCCCCTATCTATAAAGATAGGGCTGTTCTCCCACCCTGCTAGTTCAATGACTTTGTTTACCTTTTATGTAAATGTACCTTGTCTCTGCCTGATGACCAGGCTGGTCAGACAAGCAAATACACACTCCTTTGTCTAAGGCAAACTGTGCTTATGCATTGCTTGCCAAAACACATTTTAAGGATATAATTCTAGCACCTAGCCACAATTCTTTGTGCACACCTTGTACACACCTCACATGAGAATATTAATGATCAGTGAGTTATTAGTATTCCAGTGATATATTACATGCCACCTTCTGGGTATATATCATGACAACAGAGTATTAGGTGTACTAAGTATGTTAGGCCTGACAAAAGTTGCTCACACAGAGTAGTGAACCACCAATGGGCCGCCATGTCACAATGAGTGCTGGTTATTAATTATTATTAACTGTTATTATTATTTATTTTATAAGCTGCATATGTATAGTGACCATTTCCCCACTGAAATGCAGCAACATCTGGGGTGATGGGCCACAGCCACACAGATAATGGATAATGGAGGACCACCATCTTGGCTGACACACTGGGGACCTCCAGAACTGAAAGCATAGTTGCTCTGTAGCTGGGGGCTGTAACAACTCATATCCCATGTGGATCGGCACAGCAGGGGACCTGTAACACACACTTTCCATAGGCATCAACTAAATGAGAATATAAAACGGGTACACATAAAAGCTGCCTCTCCAGAAATCAGCATTAAAGCAAATCCATTACATAGTCTGAGATGGCATTGCATACCAGAGTACACATTCCTTAAGAGGTGTTGGAGATGGATGACTACGGATGGGCTGACCCTCCAAAAGCTGAGATGTTTAGTTCAGATAAGGCTGGGGAAAATGGCTGTGTAGCCAAAGTGCTTCTGCCTTTGCTCAACTGTCCACCAGCCACATTCATTTCAGCGTCGCTCAAAAACTTCAGGAGAAAATCCTCAGGGTTTGCCACCATCAGCTGAACAGAATCAGTAAAGAAAACTAGCACCAAGCTCTTGCAAAGGTATTAGCAGCAACGGAGAGTGATAAACAAAATTCTAGGGGCAGGATCGCTAGTCCATTAAGGCCTCTCTATACCACTCTGGTGGCACAAAGGGCCAGTCAACAGGCAGAAACAAGCCCCAGGGAATACCCCTGACACAAGCAGGTTGTAGAGTCGTGTCCTCCAATGCAGAAAGTGTGGGGGCAAACTGAGCTGAGAGTGGCAGGGTGAGTTATGGAGGAGCTGCAGCCAAAACATGCTCCTCTCCAACAATTTGCTGCTTCCCAGGACCCATAGTGAACCTCAGGGGCAGAAAATCAGTTAGAACAGCCCTGAGGCTGTTTTAACTAGTGCTGGGAGCCACATACGCTCCCAAATGGCCCCAGAATACAGGGAGCACAAAGGCGGTTTAAAGTGCCTCCTTCCTCTGTAATTCCTGCACTCAGCACACGGACTGAGAATGGAGGCCATTGCATGTCGGTCAGTACCCTTCTAGAGACCACATGTTTATACTAACACAATGTGAGTACTCATAGAAGTTAGACATGGAAAAAACCATCTCCCAGCCACTGCAGGATAAACACAGGCTAAGATAAAATACTATGTGTAATCTAATTCAATTATCTCCCTAAGCTATCTTCATATCTAGTTTAACATGTTATTGAGAAAATCAAGACTGGCATCTTTTAAATCTTCTTTTGCAAAATAAAAAAAAAATCCATCAAAATTCATAGCTTCCTCTGCAGGGCTTCCTGCACAATAAACAAACCGTTCTTTTGTTCATTCGTTCGTTCGTTCGTTCGTTTATCTGCTGCTTTCTTCCTCTAAACATTTGTTTTGTCTTTGCTCTGCCTAGTAGGATTCGTGAGTTAGTACTGTATATGTTTGCATCCCTACTACAAAGTTAAAATTCTTATGAAGAATAGAATGTATAACTGTGTCTTAAAACAGTTTAGATTTCACAACGCAGACCAAAGGTTTGCTACATTTGGTATGCATTCATCCACTGAATATTTCTCAGACAATACTCTCCTAGACCTTCAGTCTTACTGTCAAATGCAGATTTATATGAGTGCTTTATGTGTTCATCTCATAGTTTGCTTAAGAGGTTTAATAAACTTTTAGACTGTGGTTTTTAAAACTGCCTAAGGGATTTGGGTACAATTAATTTTAATAGGAAATCGCCATCTAAATCCCCCTGAGGTCGCTTTCAAAATTGCAGATTTAATTTTAAAAAATAAGCCAAAGTATTAGAGGCAAAATATGGCTAAAAGCTAATATTGCAGCAGCAGCATTGAACTCTTGTAATTCATTTTAAACAGATAGAAAAATAAAGCTGTAATTAGTTTAAATAAGAATAGAAAAGCCCGGATGCAATAATTTAAGGGCTGAACTGATTTTCAATAATAAGTTAGATGTAGAAATGGGGTAGAAAGAAAATAAAAAGCCAAACACAGGCTTTATCTGTTCCTAGGGGATTGTGTCTGTGTTCTCCCCAGTCTGCTTCACCATGGTTCTGCTTACAGATGTTGAATCCTATTTTTTTCATATGTGGAAATAGCAGCATTTTATAAGCCCGATCCTGCCCCTATTAAACTCAATTTAAAAGCAGCCCTTGAGTTCACTGGGAACAAGACCGGTGGTTTTTTCGATGTGATAAATGGGCATTCATCGTGTCGGTGTGACTCGTTAAGCGCACTTTTGCTTCAGGGGCAGAGATAATGGGCCCAGTCACTTTCAATAAGGAAATAGCAATTTGGGGAATAAAGAACAAACCATCTTTAAAAACACAAAAACGACAGAGAGAGAAAAATCCATTTCCAGGCCCATGAACACCATTCCTGCGGGTCACCCACAGACTGATTTAATGGTGGGTCCGATCCAAAGCCCACAGAAGTTGGTGGAAGGATGCTCAATAACTTTAATGGGCTTTAGATCTACACCATGGTGCAGAAGGTAATGTTTCCTGCTGAGTCAGTCCCCAGGGCACTGTCACCCCGTGTGCCCTGCTCTAGCACGTGTTACTCTGCTGTGAGATTAAATGAACTCTCTCATCCGCATCTATTTTTCTTTGAGAACACAACACGTTGGGGGCTCACCCAAGCTGAACTGCGACATGTAATCAACAGTCTCTGCCTCCTCAAGAAGAAATCCCTGACTGAACCCAAAAGATTGTGTGTAACTGTTTCTGGGATCCAATAGAAATTGTTTAAATATCTACTTTATCCAGCATTCCTTTGACAACCCAGCTCTTTTCCCTGGTAAGCACCTCGCTCACCAAGACGTGATGAAAGAGAAGGGGCATTAGGTTTTTGAAAGAGAATGAGATAAAAGGGGAGGTTTTTTACTCAATGTTTTTTAGATGAAAATTGACACGTGCCCCTATTTGGGATTGGACCCCAGGGAGTGGATGGAGATGGGCTGGCTTGCTACCATGTGTATTCTTGATCCAGTTGATAATAAAGTTGAAACACAAGTACTAAGGGTGACAAATACAGGGCAGGGTCTTCAAAGCTGAGATGCACAATGCCACACATCAGAAATAGCACAGTAGAAAAACAATTTTTGAGATGCTGCATATCTGGGATTTAAAATCAAACCATAAGAGTCTTTTAATAAGGCTAAAACCAGGGCGTGCACAAGTGTTGAACTTTGCTCCAAAAGAATCTATTGGGGACCATTTTTAAAGCAGTTGTTAGCACCTGAAAAGTGTGTGTGTATGTAAAAATGTGCGTACATACAAGTAACACCTTTTGGAGGCCCTTTACAAAACTTCTGTTTTCTTCCTGACAGCGTCTACAATGCTGTTATATAGTGTTAGTATACATGAGGGCAGCATAAATACATTGAATTTAATATCAAAATGAATAGCACAGAGGATACATAAACGAGCAAATCATTTATTTTCATATGCAATAAAAATGCTCCATTGTTTTTAATTCAGAGGAGCCGTCACAAAATTTCCAGTCTGCTACACCAGAATCCAGACACTTTGCTCTTGTTATGAGCCTTGAGGACGTTTGTACTCTAATTCTCTCTCTGCTCTGCAAAGGGCAGTCCACAATACAGCTGGTCCCGTACAGCTGCTGCTGGCCGAATGCTACCATCCAGAATGACTGGGAAACTTGAAGCAGCGTAGCAGTAACTGTGATTCATGCTTTAGTGAGTTTTGCTAAATAAAGGAAAAGGCACAGCTGAGGGAAATAGCCCCAGCTCTACAGGAGAAGCAAGTCTGCCTGATGTGCGTTGCTTTTCACTCACAAAACTGTCCATGTCTACTGGATTTTTTTTTTTTTAAACTCATCACAAAATGAGTTGAAGATGGTGTCTCAGTCCTCCTGTGAATTCCCTGGGAGTTATCAGTGTCACGCCAAACTTTGCAGCTATTCAAACATCCTTTTCTTGTGTGTCCTGCAATGTTCCCAGGCAGGGTGGCTGAGAGGAACTGACACCTGTTGCCTCCCACTGTGAAGAAATGACTTCACACCCTCTTGAAGACTGTGACGATGGTTTTAAAAAAGATGCTAGAGTGCTCCACTTCTCCCTCATCTCATCTCATTTGAGGTCTGCGTCTGCAGCCACCAAAGTAAATGACAGGATCAGGCCCTCATTGGATGTATTAATGTTATTATTTCTTTAGATTTAAATCATAAAGCTCTAGGTGCCCTAACAGTGAATTAGAGCTACAATTGCAAACAGTGACCACACAGCAGCCAAAAAATAATCACATTGAAATAATGAATTCATTCAGCTGAAAGAGCAATAACAGATCCTCTAGCTTTCTCTCAGGAACATACCCCCTACCTTTCCCAAAAATCTTATCAAAATTAATGGCTTTTGCAGCATCTGTGAAAGATCTTCAAATACCCCAGGGGAATACAGCTAGCCTCTGCAAATGTACCCCTCTTCCAGGCAGCCTCAGTGCTGAACTTTTAATTAAGAAAATCAGATGCCCCCAACCAACCAACGCACATCATCTCCTCTGGGCCTTGATGCCAGATCATAGTCATAGGTCTGGAGCACCCACAGAGAAAAATTAACACCAGCAACCAAGCTCCCCCGCCCCCCAGCGCCTCTCAGCTGTTTCACGGTGTGTAGGAAGCTCCGGGAGGGAGGGGAAGCAGCGGGGACAGGGTGCGCACCGGGGGGGAGGGAGGCGGAGCAGGGCAGGGACTTGGGGGAAGGATAGGAGTGGGTGCGGGACCTGGGGTGGAGCAGGGAGGCCGAGCACACACACACACACACCCTGGCTAGAGGGGAAGTCGGCGCCTATGGCTCAAACCCAGTGGAACAAAGTTCTGGCTAATGTCTGAACTCTCAACTTTTCAGTCTCATCTTACACGGGGGCTCTTGGGCTTGTCTAACTCAGTTTACACTGTATGAACTTTCCTCTGTTTCCTTAGACTGTCCATTTGCTGACATGGCTGTCCATAGGCACAGCCAACAGAACAGGCGGCGTGAGAGCCTCACACAAGGATGCCATGGCCTGACCTCCCCTTCTGGCGATGCTTCTCTCCCCTACTCCTTCCCAGTACAGTCCTGTTACAGCTGGCACTGAGCATGGTACAATGCTCCGAGTACAGGGCTGGGAGCCAGGTGCTCTTGGGTTCTGATACCAGCTCGGACGCCGACTCCCTGGGTGGCTTTGGGCAAGTCATTCTTGCCTCATTGTATCCACCCACAAAATGGAGATACGATCGCTTTCTTGCTTGCTCCGCAGGAACATGAGGACAGTTAGTTACTGAAGGACCAATGGGGCCTCTCGGTATAGGCCCATAGTGTGGGGGAACTTCTGGAGGATTAATCTGTATTCAGAATCCTCCTCAAGCGCTCCATTCTCTAGGAGGAACATGCCTGCGGCTATGCCCCCTCATGAAGCACAGCATAGTCCCTCTGTGCACCAGCCCTGTTGGTGAAGAGGGAAGGGTTGGAGACAAGTTCCCACTCTTTGGGGCACTGTTCACATCCAGGGAAAAGGGGTGCCTCCCTGAATACGGCGGCTACAAATTGCAGCTGGCTGTTATGTAGGCCTCAAAGGGCTCTTTCCTGTCTCCCATCTCCATAGGAGCCCACATAAAGGCCAGGAACAATTTGGCCCTTACCATCTGTAAAGCACATTTGGGATGAAAAGCAATATGATGGTTATATTTATCTCTGATTTGTCTCCATGGCTGTTATTTTGTGCTGTTTTGACTGAGGTTTCCTACTGGGATTCTGCCAGACGCCTGTCATTTCTTACAGTGCTGGAAATATGCATTGTAAGAAAAGAACCTTTCCCTTGATTCCCTGATTTTAAAAAAATCTAGATTAACAAAGGCACCCACCAACTAGGCTTTATCGTCCATGATTCTGACTGACTGATAGCCATAGCTCTGTGCCTCGCAAAACAAAATACCTAGCTACCAAGGCCCTGGGTTGATGTCAAGAAATAATTCAGGCGTGATAAAGGGCTTGATTCAAACCCCAGCAAAGTCAATTGAAAGACTCCCATTGATTTCAGTGGGGTTTGGCTCAGGTCTAAATGGAAGCATTTTTAATTGGTTTGGGGAACACAGTCAGGGCTACTGGTGGAATCTGAATTGCAATTTTCATGAATTTCAGGAGGGTCTGATTGCTTTATTTTGGAAAACTTCCAAGGACATGATTCTACTCCCCACTTACCAGTGTAAATCAAGGGTAATTCAGTTAAAGTGAGGGGAGGCCTAGGCCCTAAAATTCTATTAAACTTGTTTTTTTTTTAAAGTAATTTGATGCATCCGAAGAAGTGGGCTGTAGTCCACGAAAGCTTATGCTCTAATAAATTTGTTAGTCTCTAAGGTGCCACAAGTACTCCTGTTCTTCTTTTTGCGGATACAGACTAACACGGCTGTTACTCTGAAACTAGCCTTAATTGTGTCTCTTGATGGAAGTTTTTTTGGTTTATCTGGGAATTATCCCTAGCTCACCATATAATGAAACACATTCTGATTGTAGAGAGCCCTTGGCTTTTCACACATACTTTCATTCTTCTAAGTAGAGATGTTGCTAGAGAGGTTCTAAACTCCACACTGGGATTTCCCTCTGAGCTAGAGGCATTTTCTTGAATATCAGACAAATGCAATATACTATTGTCGCATTCTGGGTGCGATCCAGACCAGCGAGGGGTTGTGTCCCTGCCTGCCCCGTGACTCTGGGTGCCTTAAATGTTCTGCTGCTGTGGCTCACAGCCTAGACGCTGACAGCCAGCAAATAAGTGAGCACTGAGTGTTTGTGTGTTAAGCAGCTCTGACTCAGCGCTCTTATTCCAGCAGCCCTAGCCCCACTTTGGTATCTACCAGCAATGGTTACTACTAGCCAAGTGACTCCAACCCACCTCCAGGCCCAAATTTCCCCCAAACTGCAATGTCCAGCCCGTTCCTGAGCCATTCAGAGCAATAATAAGGTTTGTTTGCTTTTTAAAGAGTCAATACCCAGCAGCTTGCCTCATTAACTGGATTAATAATCACTTCAGTTCAAATACAGCACTGGATTAGTTTAGATTAAAACAAAGCAAGTTTATTAACAACAGGACATAGGTTAAGTGATGCCAAGTAAAAGAAATAAAGGTGGGGTAGTTACAAGCAAATAAAAGTGAAGAACATGCATCAAAATCTAAAACTTAATCTAGCAAGGTACAGCCTTTGTTTACTATGGTTTCTCTCACCAAGCACTCTTTGTCCAGCCTGGCTGACTGTGTCTCAATTAGGACCTTCCACAAGGTGAACGATAACTTGGGGTTCTTTGTCTCTCTCTTGTATAGTTCAGTGACCCTTTGAAATAAATTCTTCCGAAGGTTCCCCCCAACCCCAAATAAAGGTCATTCCAGCTGCCAGGAAGGAGACGTGGAGTGGGGTGGGGAAGGAAGTTCTGTGCTGGTTTATTCCATGCTGGTGTTTGCTAAAATGTAAATTGATCTGTTCCTGCCCTCTCGGATGCAAATAAATGGCCACTTGCCATGTGATTGCTAATCGACTCTGATGATGGCTGGCTGGAGGCACAGGCTTGTCCTTTGTCTGGGAGAAACCTGTTTCCCCACTCCCCAGACTTGTCTGATAAACATGTTTTAGTTTCACATTTCCTTCCTTCCTTTGTACTGGCCCCTGGGCATTTACAGTACATACACCATGCAAGAATATTAATGATCAGTGTGATTAGTTTTCCAATGATAACTTATATGACACATCAGATACAATTTATGACATTAATGAACTGGGGTACACTGAACTGGTCAGGCCAGCTGGAAATGCCTACCAATGAGCCTCTGGCACTGGGATGCTGTTAGGGCCACACCCATAGAACTCCCTCAGTCAATAAGTGGATCTGGAATAACATTTTTATTCCTGCTACAATATCATATTGAAGGATCCCATTTTAAAATGGACTTCTGTGCTCATCAGAAAAAGACTCCAGATATGCCACCGCATTCATGTCACAAGGTTTCCAGCAGAACGGTCAAAGTTTCTACTTCGACAAATCTAATGGAGCGTGTGGTGACTGGTGTGTTGCAAACTCCTGCTGAAAAGGTGTCCCTTGGGAATAAAACATTACCATTGGTAGATACACCTGATTATTGATTTTTATTAGTAGTAGTATTATGCATTATTTGGATTGTGGCCATGCACCACCAGTCATGCACCAGGACCCCTAGGTGCTGTCCTACCAGAACAAAAAGATGAATCCTGCCCCAAAGAGCTAAATCATCCTTAGAAATCATTTGATGATCAGTAACACAATGGGACTCCTGGTAATTCAATGGCTTTATACACATGGGACACAGGTATGTGCTCTGAACTACTGAGGTCATAGTATTCCTTATTCTATGTGCCACTGGATGGAAAAAGTGCTATGGTTATTTCTGTTAGATAAAATATAAATACAATCAATGTGAAGACAGATTTTGCTTGATGCAGAGTCTGAACTAGACAAAGTGAGGTGTCCTTTCCTGCCTTTTCATGCATTAGACTTCTTTTCTTCTATTTATACCCTGCTACTCCCCCATGGATTGTAACCAATTTCCATTACCCTTGTTCTACCATAAAGATAAAAGCGACGGTTATCCCTCTGGGGCTGTTATTGATTAGCACAATGGCGCATAGGACCATTCTGGTGCTTTTAAAAGAAAACAGTGTTAAACATGCACAAAAACTGATCGCTTTTTTTATTTCCAGGAAAAAATAATGGAAATGTTTGTATCTTGCAGGTGCTGTTGTGATTGCTTTTGTGGTCTGCTGGCTTCCTTATCATGTACGGCGTCTCATGTTTTGCTATGTTCCAGCAGATCACTGGACAGAGTGAGTCATTATTTTGAAGTAGAATGCAATTGTACCTTGCCACTGCAGAAGTCTAAGGGCCAGACTGTGCTCCCCTTCCTTCCACTGAGTACCATGTTATTCAACTACTAGCACCTTTGAGGTCAATAGGGGGTCTAGTGATATTTAATAAGGAGATCAGAATCTGGCCCTGAAGTTTTACAGGGCAAATATGAACTTAAGAAGGTCTCAAAATTGTCTTCGGCTTGATTTTTTTATAACAGGTTTTAAAAGCTGGATGCCAAAGATGTATGTGATGGAAAACATTACCTTGCATTCAAATAGCATCCGATTATCTCATGTTGGCAATCACAAAATTACCACCTGCTACTAGTACAGTGACCAATTTTCACCTCTGCCAGTCCCTAAGAAATCCTTGGTTGGTATCTATCTAAGACGCAGAGACATTAGCTGTAAGGTGGAGCAGCTCATGTCAAAACACAACTTAGTTCCAAAAAGCTAAATTTTCCAGGTGATAGGAGAGAATCCACAGACAGAAAAATAGTTGCATCATTTCAACATACAAATGCATCTTGGTTTTAGAAAAGGTAGATAATGCCAGACCAACCTGATCTCTTTCTTTGAGAAGATTTTCTAAATAAAGGAAATGCAGTAGATCTAATCTACTTGGATTTCAGTAACGCATGACACTGTTCCACATGGGAAATTATTAGTTAAACTGGAGAAGATGGAGACTAGTATGACAATTGAAAGGTGAATAAGGAACTGGTTAAAGGGGAGACTACAACGGGTCATACTGAAAGGTCAAATGTCAGGCAGGCGGGAGGTTACTGGTGGACTTCCTCAAGGAATGGTCTTGGGACCAATCTTATTTAACATTTCCATTAATGAAGCTGACACAAAAAAGTGGGAGTATGCAAATAAAATTTGCGGATGACACAAAATTGGAAGGTATTGCAATACGGAGGAGGACTGGAATATCATACAAGAAGATTTGGATGACCTTGGAAACTGAAGTAATAGAAATGGGATGAAATTTAATAGTGCAAAATTCAAGGTCACTTACTTAGGGACTAACAACAAGAATTTAGAAGTGACAGAGGAGAGGAAAGACCTGGGTGTATTAGTCAATTACAGCATGACTATGAGCTGGCAATGTGATGCAGCTGTGAAAAAGGCTAATGCAGTCCTCGGATGCATCAGGTGAGGTATTTCCAGAAGAGATAAGGAAGTGTTATTACCATTATACAAGAAGAAACCTCATCTGGAATACTGTGTGCAATTCTGGTTTCCCATGTTTAAGAAAGATTAATTGAAACTGCAACAGGTGCAGAGAAAGGCTACTAAAGATGATTAGAGGAATAGAAAACTTACCTTATGAGAGGAGACTCAATGAGCTTATCTGTTAGGCTTAACAAAATGAAGGCTATGGGAAGATAGGATAGCTCTCTAAAAATACCTCAGAGGGATAAACACCCCGGAAGGGAGAATAGTTATTTAAGGGCCAATGTTGGCACAAGAACAAATGGATATAAATTGGTCATCGATAAATTTAGGCTTGACATTAGAGGAGTAAAGTTCTGTAACAGCCTTCCAAGAGAAGTAAAGGACACAAAAAACATTACTTGTTTTAAGACTGAGCTTGATAAGTTTATGGAGGGGGTGTTTTGATGAGATGGGTCACAGGCCATTGTAGGCAATCCGTGACTGCTATTAGCAAATAGCTGGAGATGGGACACTAGAGGGGAGGGCTCAGAGTTACTATAAATAATTCTTTCCCAGGTGTCCGGCTGCTGGGTCTCGCCCACATGCTCAGGGTCTAGCTGATCGCCATATTTGGTGTTGGGAAGGAATTTTCCCCCATGTCAGATTGGAAGAAATCCTAGGGGTTTTTCGCCTTCCTCTTCACTGTGGGGCACAAATCATTTGCTGGTTTGAATGAGAGTAAGTGGTGGATTCGCTGTAACTTGAAGTCTGTAAATCATTATTTGAGGACTTCGGTAACTTAGCAAAAGGTTATGTGCCTACTTCAGGAGTGGGTGGGTGAGGTTCTGTGGCCTGCAGTATGCAGGAGGTCAGAGTAGATGATCAAGATGGTCCCTTCTAGCCTTAAAATCTATGAGTCTATGAAAAGAGTGGAGTAGGTTATTTGCTAATTTTAGCAATGAAAGGCCAGAATTAACATATAGGGATTATCATCCATTTGCAGGGATTTTCAGACAGTTTAAGTGGGCAATTATACTTGTAACTGCAAAAAGAAGAACAGGAGTACTTGTGGCACCTTAGAGACTAACAAATTTATTAGAGCATAAGCTTTCGTGGACTACAGCCCACTTCTTCGGATGCATATAGAATGGAACATATAATGAGGAGATATATATACACACATACAGAGAGCATAAACAGGTGGGAGTTGTCTTACCAACTCTGAGAGGCCAATTAATTAAGAGAAAAAAAACTTTTGAAGTGATAATCAAGCTAGCCCAGTACAGACAATTTGATAAGAAGTGTGAGAGTACTTACAAGGGGAGATAGAGTCAACGTTTGTAATGGCTCAGCCATTCCCAGTCCTTATTCAAACCGGAGTTGATTGTGTCTAGTTTGCATATCAATTCTAGCTCTGCAGTCTCTCTTTGGAGTCTGTTTTTGAAGTTTTTCTGTTGTAATATAGCCACCCGCAGGTCTGTCACTGAATGACCAGACAGGTTAAAGTGTTCTCCCACTGGTTTTTGAGTATTTTGATTCCTGATGTCAGATTTGTGTCCATTAATTCTTTTGCGGAGAGACTGTCCGGTTTGGCCAATGTACATGGCAGAGGGGCATTGCTGGCACATGATGGCATATATCACATTGGTAGATGTGCAGGTGAACGAGCCCCTGATGGTATGGCTGATGTGATTAGGTCCTATGATGATGTCACTTGAATAGATATGTGGACAGAGTTGGCATCGGGGTTTGTTACAAGGATAGGTTCCTGGGTTAGTGGTTTTGTTCAGTGATGTGTGGTTGCTGGTGAGTATTTGCTTTCGGTTGGGGGGTTGTCTGTAAGCGAGGACAGGTCTGTCTCCCAAGATCTGTGAGAGTAAAGGATCATCTTTCAGGATAGGTTGTAGATCTCTGATGATGCGCTGGAGAGGTTTTAGTTGGGGGCTGAAGGTGACAGCTAGTGGTGTTCTGTTATTTTCTTTGTTGGGCCTGTCTTGTAGGAGGTGACTTCTGGGTACTCGTCTGGCTCTGTCAATCTGTTTTTTCACTTCAGCAGGTGGGTATTGTAGTTTTAAGAATGCTTGATAGAGATCTTGTAGGTGCTTGTCTCTATCCGAGGGATTGGAGCAAATGCGGTTATATCTTAGAGCTTGGCTGTAGACAATGGATCGTGTGGTGTGTCCTGGATGGAAGCTGGAGGCATGTAGGTAAGTGTAGCGGTCAGTAGGTTTCCGGTATAGGGTGGTATTGATGTGACCATTGCTTATTAGCACAGTAGTGTCCAGGAAATGGACCGCTTGTGTGGATTGATCTAGGCTGAGGTTGATGGTGGGATGGAAATTATTAAAATCATGGTGAAATTCCTCAAGGGCTTCTTTTCCATGGGTCCAGATGATGAAGATGTCATCAATGTAGCGCAAGTAGAGTAGGGGCGTTAGGGGACGAGAGCTAAGGAAGCGTTGTTCTAAGTCAGCCATAAAAATGTTGGCATATTGTGGGGCCATGCGGGTACCCATAGCAGTGCCGCTGACTTGAAGGTATATATTGTCCCCAAATGTGAAATAGTTGTGGGTGAGGACAAAATCACAAAGTTCAGCCACCAGGTTAGCTGTGACATTATCAGGGATACTGTTCCTGATAGCTTGTAGTCCATCTGAGCCATTACAAACGTTGACTCTATCTCCCCTTGTAAGTACTCTCACACTTCTTATCACACTGTCTGTACTCGGCTAGCTTGATTATCACTTCAAAAGTTTTTTTTCTCTTAATTAATTGGCCTCTCAGAGTTGGTAAGACAACTCCCACCTGTTTATGCTCTCTGTATGTGTGTATATATATCTCCTCATTATATGTTCCATTCTATATGCATCCGAAGAAGTGGGCTGTAGTCCACGAAAGCTTATGCTCTAATAAATTTGTTACTCTCTAAGGTGCCACAAGTACTCCTGTTCTTCTTTTTGCGGATACAGACTAACACGGCTGTTACTCTGATACTTGTAACTGCACACCTAGTTTGTATGCACATGTATTGACATTGCTCACATAAAAGATGAAAATAACACATGCAAATACATCCTATTAGCTATAGGCTCATGCAACTATCCAATTTTTTGCATAGTCATGGCAACTGCACGTACAAATCAGGTAAATAATAGAGCATACATTTTGCACATGCAATTGTGCACCTAAACTTTCTGAAAATCTAGCCCCAGATTCCTTGAGGCGAAGATGGCAGGAGATGGGTTCAGCGAAGAATCTAATCATTACTCAGGTAGTTCTTTTCCAATGTTACATCCTCTGTTCTCTGAAAAGAGTTCTGTTTCCTGCCGTGAATGGGAGACGAGGGGAGCGGAGGACACTTCTACAATGCTAAAATGCAGCCAAACTAAGTGATTATTAAAATTTCATAAATTCCAAGCACAAGAAACAGTGATTTCCAGTAGAGCAGTCCACCGAAACAAATTGTATATCCTGCCATGGTAACAACCGGATTTTACATTTAATAGTGAAAATAGACTCCTAGGCATGCATTGGAGC
The DNA here is from genome assembly GCF_027887155.1 of Malaclemys terrapin pileata. NCBI lineage: Eukaryota > Metazoa > Chordata > Testudines > Emydidae > Malaclemys > Malaclemys terrapin. The sequence continues at coordinate 7,611,039 of NC_071516.1, read as the reverse complement.
AAACCGTTATTTCTTGTTTACTTTACTATAAGAAAAGCACTTAAAGCAGCAAGCAGTTATGTAACAATAACATTTGCTCTGAGCAAAAGCAATAGACAACTTTGTCAGCAGTTAACACAGATTGATGTGTACCATTTGCATATTAATATTTTTAAAAGCCATGATTAATTTTAAGAAAGTCCAGAACTTACAGCTATATTATGAACGGCAAGCTATCAATATTGCTGGTTAATTAATTGCTTACGGTGGTTTGACGTAAGCTCATCCACAAATATGCCCATGTCTGAACAAGAGAAATCTTGTTCCTTTGAATTAATACCTCATAGCTACAGACCAACGATGTATTTGTAAGGATTGGAACGGGCCACCAATGCTTAACACACAGTGTTTAAGGTTTGTGTGTTGGGGTTAGTAAGACATCACAATCACAGGTCTATTTATCCTTCATCTGTGAGCAAGTAGAAGAGCACAAGGTCTGATTTTCAAGGATGCTGAGCGTCCATTAAGATCAGTGGAGCTGTGGAGCATTCTGCACCTCTGCAAATGAGTCCCCTACTACCTAGACTACATCTACACTATGAGCTAAGGGTTTGGTTCCCCTGCTCATGTACACGTACTCGCGCTACCTCGATGAGAGCTAGCATGAGTATAAATAGCAGTGTCGCTGTGGTAGCACTGGCTGTGGCAGCAGAGGCATGACTGACACTAAACTGGGAGGAGTGGTAGATACGCTGGAGGGTAGGGATTGGATACAGAGGGACCTAGACAAATTAGAGGATTGGGCCAAAAGAAATCTGATGAGGTTCAACAAGGACAAGTGCAGAGTCCTGCACGTAGGACGGAAGAATCCCATTCACTGCTACAGACTATGGACAGAGTGGCTAGGCAGCAATTCTGCAGAAAAGGAGCTAGGGGTTACAGTGGATGAGAAGCTGGATATGAAACAACAGTGTGCCCTTGCTGCCAAGAAGGCTAACGGCATTTTGGGCTGTATAAGTAGGGGCATTGCCAGCAGATCGAGGGACGTGATCATTCTCCTCTATGCGACATTGGTGAGGCCTCATTTGGAGTACCGTGTCCAGTTTTGGGCCCCACACTACAAGAAGGATGTGGAAAAATTAGAAAGAGTCCAGCGGAGGGCAACAAAAATGATTAGGTGGCTGGAGCACATGACTTATGAGGAGAGACTGAGGGAACTGGGATTGTTTAGTCTGCAGATGAGAAGAATGAAGGGGGATTTGATAGCTGCTTTCAACTACCTGAAAGGGGGTTCCAAAGAGGATGGAACTAGACTGTTCTCAGTAGTAGCAGATGACAGAACAAGGAGCAATGGTCTCAAGTTGCAGTGGGGGAGGTTTAGGTTGGATATTAGGAAAAACTTTTTCACGAGGAGCACTGGAATGGGTTACCTAGGGAGGTGGTGGAATCTCCTTCCTTAGAGGTTTTTAAGGTCAGGCTTGACAAAGCCCTGGCTGGGATGATTTAGTTGGGGATTGGTCCTGCTTTGAGCAGGGGGTTGGACCAGATGACCTCCTGAGGTCCCTTCCAACCCTGATATTCTATGATTCTATGACTGAGCCATGCTGAGTACAAACCTTTCTGAACCCAGTAGGTATGTATTCGCTCCGCTGCGGCTACCCATGTGACTGTAGCTACACTGCTATTTATACTCACGCTCAGTGGTGGATTAATAATTTTGCCGCCCCGAGGCTGGGAAATAATTGCCGCCCTGGCCCCGCCCTGACTCTGCCCCTTTCCTGCCCACATTCCAACCCCATCCCCAAAGTCCCTGCCCCAACTCCGCCCCCTCCCTTCCCCTATTGGATCCCTTCCCCAAATCCCCGCCCCTGGCCCCACCTCTTCCCCCAGTGCGTGGCGTTCACCCTCCTCCCCCCTCCCTCCCTGCCCCGCGAAGCAGCTGTTTCGCGGCGCAAGCGCTGTGAGGGGAGAGAAACAGGACGCGGCGGCACGCTTGCAGAGGAGGCGGAGGTGAGCTGGAGCAGCGGGGCGGGGCGCAGAGGGGAGCTTCCGTCCTTGCAAATTTGCCGCCCTGGGCCTAGGCCTTGTCGGCCTAGGCAATAATACGGCGCTGCTCATGCTAGCTGTCACTGAGCTAGTGCAATCATGGGTACACGAGCAAGGGAATCACACCCCTCACTCGTAGTGTAACGTAGCCATTTATGCCTATGAATTCTACCCACTCACAAATAGTAATCCAGGGATTTTAGTCCAGCAGTTGCACCCTTCCTACTGAAAATGCTGTCTCTCGTCAGATTATTCCCCTGCTCCACAAGAATCACTCCACTCTGTCAGAACGCATCACCCAGCCATCCCACCCATTCTTCTAACCTGGCTTGCACCCTGGTGGCATCTGCCCAGCACGATGGCTGTGCCTTTAATTCAGATGATCTTGATATTCAGTTTATTGTGGGAATGATCGACTGGTGCTTGTCTAAATACATCCATCCTTTTCCCTGGAGCAGCCTGAAACCAGCTCTAAAGAGGAACCTAGTCTGAGATGAACCAGGGTCCTTTTCCAGTTAATATTTACAGAAACAAATGAAAAACAAGGCAGAGACTCTCACTTCATATTAAATTGCTGTTTATAAATGGTTAATAAATGATTAATAGACGTAATAAGCAAGTTATAGACATGAGTAGTATTTGTTAGAGATGGTTATAAGCACATCAGTAGAAAGTGTTATAGATGGTTATAAGCAACCTATTGACCTGCTGGACTCTATGGCAATCTACAACCATTGATTATCCATTTGTTAAAACATCTATTAATCATTTATTAACCTCTTTATAAAGGGAATCAATATAAAGTATGACCCCAGACAGCATTTGTGATTTTAGAGACCAAGATTTTTCCAGAAGAGACTTGTTTGTGAGTGCCTGCCTTGAGGCAGGTCCCTTTTCGATGTCTCAGGTTGGGCAATCAAAAGTTAAGGCACCTAAAATCGCCAGTCACTTGAAAATTGTGTCCTCAGTGAACAGGAATCAGTGAAGATTTTCTGTGTGTATGCGTCAGAAATCTTGTACATTTCTGTAGGGATAAACCACAGTAAAGAAACTGTTAAAGTGTGTTAAGAGGACTGACTAGACCAAAGTTAACATTTGTTGATCTTTAAGAACATTTAGAAAGGAACTGCTTGAAAGGATACTTACTTTCACAGTACTTCCTTTGGCAAGAATAATGGGCACCTGCACTGCAAGCTACTAGAATTTCACATTTTCTTTATAATTATTGACACCATGAGGGGCTAAGTGACAAGCTCTTTCAGTCTGGAAGATGTGCACTTTCCCAAACAAGTGCACCTCTGGCTGCTTTCAGCTGTCGCCATATCCTAGCACTTTGTATCCATTAAATCAGAGACACTGATGTGGGTTCTGCAATAGATTGCGATTTTCTCTGAAGGTCTGTGTGTCTTAACCCTTAAAAACCTTTTGCACAGAGCAAAACCCTATAATCAGGATTCATGCTATCATGTTGACGCACAACCTCCCACACCACTAAAAATAACTGTCCTGACTTTACAAAGCTTGGCATATACCTATGACAACTCTCATAAGCAATTAGAGAAGGCAGTTGCAGTATCTTATACACAGTTCTTCAGTCTGTAGAGATTCCTGTGCCTTCTACCCTTGCGGTGTTTGCACATCACACTAAAAACCATCCTTTTGTTATCAAGTTGATGAGTTCCTGGCCATAGTCTGGTTCCTACATACCTATAAGCAATGGAAGTTTTGAAGTTGACTAAAATAGGAACAGGTGGAACTCCTGTATGGGTTTTAGTTAGACCTGGTTGAAAAACAGGTTGATAATTTCACTAAAAAGTTTGGTGAGGTAATATCTTTTAAGGAACCAACGTCTGTTGGTGAAAGTAACAAGCTTTCAAGCTGCACAGACCTCTTCTTCAGGTCTGTGCAGCAGGAAAGCTTGTTTGTTGCACAAACAGAAGTTACTCCATCAAAAGATATTACCTTGTCTTTCCTACTCTGGGACTGACAGGGCTACAACTGCAAACTAAAGTGTCTGACATTTCAGGTTTGAAATGGACTCATCTTCTGGTTTTTGTGAAATTTCTCATGATATTCCTTACTGACATGTTTATCAAAAGTAATTTCAAAATCATCATCGAAAATTTTGACTTGCTGAAAAGTGGGGGTTTGGTCAATGAAATTTTTCAAGAATGATTTTGCAAATCACTTGTTAAAAAAGATATTGATGAGAAATGCTGAGGAAAAAATAAAAAAAAAATCTGTCAATTTTTCAGCAAAAAGGTTAATTTTCAGAAAAAGGCCATTTTAAAAAAAATGAAAAACAAATTGTGCAAAAAATATTGATCAGCTCTAGATATGTTATTACAGTGATACAAGCTCCTCATCAGATAGCAAAGTTGTTCCCAAGAACCACGTCCAAAGTCCATTGAAGTCAATAGGAATCATTCTGTTGACTTTGATGGGCTTTGAATCAGGATCCTTATGTAGAACTTTGTTTTAACAGTGGTGGAGAGAACACACTAAATATTTTCCATAAACATTTTTTTGAAAACTCTCCCCCTCTCCTCCTGCCCCACCCCTAAAAAAAACCACTCATGGAAACACCCACGGTTCGCTGTCCCAGGGAAGCGGCAGCCAGCACATCCCTTGGCCCGCACCGCTTCTCGCAGCCCCCATTGGCCTGGGACGGCGAACCGCAGCCAGTGGGAGCCACGATCGGCCGAACCTGCGGACACGGCAAGTAAACAAACCGGCCCAGCCCGCCAGGGGGCTTACCCTGGTGGGCCGCGTGCCAAAGGTTGCTGATCCCTGGACTAGATGGACCACATTTGATATCTAGTATGGCAATCCCCTGAAAATCTGGCTTCCATTTTCTCCAACCCTGCAATTGTAAGTTATTCATACTCTCCTCCCCCACTCATATTTCCACTCTCTTCTTGTTCTATTCCATCAGGTTCCTTTATAATTTCTACCACTACTTCTACATGTTGACAAATGTCCTCTTCTACGTCAGTTCTGCCATCAACCCCATCCTCTACAACCTGGTATCCGCAAACTTCCGCCAGATCTTCCTCTCCACGCTCATGTTCCTGTGCCTGCCATGGAGAAAGAAGAAAAAGAGACCCAGCTTCACCAGGAAGTCCAACAGCATCTCTAGCAACCATACGTTTTCCAGCCAAGTCACTAGGGAAACGACATACTGAGCCCCAAGTGAAGCCAAAGGAAGGGAGAATGTGTTTCAACATGGATTTAGGACGTGAGAGAGACCTCTGGGACCTTAATGCATGGTCTCTAAATTCACCATAACACGAATGTGTTTAGCAGTCTCATTTTTGTTGGAACAAATAGGCTTCGTTCTGCCAGTAACTTTGGGGTTATTTTAAAGCATCAGCCTTGCCTCTTGTGAATAATGTCTACGCATTTTGTAACTTCGGTATGGCATAGATTCCGATGCAGTGTTATCTGGAAAGCCATAGCACTTCTTCAGCCTATAAATGTCAAGCTTAGGCAACTCATATCGTGCTTCGTCCTTTTCTCCGTGCAGAGATGCCGTGCTAAAGTTGAAGAGCTCAACATTGTTTCTCTTGGTGGCACTGAGCTGAGACTTTAATGAGGAGCAAGGCAGTTTTGAGTGAACAGGGATATTTTTTGAGGGGGGGGAGTAGTAATCCAAGAGGTGATAAAAGAAAGAGAAATGGAAATAATGGAATCAATGGGGAATATAGCACTCAGGGAGCAAGGTGGTTATTTATAGAACTCATTCTGATTAATTAGACCAGGGTGTCCAGGAGAGCCAATTTAGTGTCCCTAAATTAAATAATAAAATAACGATAATGCCTTACCTATATTAGGATGGCACCTTGGAAAACACTGTTCAGTGCTCTTAGGGGGCAAGGATCATCTTTTTGTTAGGGGTGTGTGTAGTGCCTAGCACAATGGGGCCTCGATACCTCTTGGATCCTTTCAGCAAGCTCATCACACAAATACATAAAATAATACATAATAATAATAATAATGACAAAGTTTAGAATGCTTAAATTGAGGCAAATCTTATTGTTAAAAACAAATAAGAGGGCAATCTTACATTTGCTTCATAACCAAATCCCATTTTTACCACTGAAAAAAGGTAAAAAGTTAGTTGAGACATATCAAGAGATGAGCATATGCCTGGACCATGATGAGCGAGGGCTGCTAATGGATGAAGGAGAGGCATAGAGCAACCTGCATGAATTCTGCAGGGCACAGATAATTGATTTCTTAGCCATTCTTATTCCAGTTTTTCTCAATTTGCAAGTGTTTTATTAGAGAGTTTGCGGATATCCCAAAGGGCAAGCTCAAGTCCAAGGTACAAGGGCCACAAAGGAATCATAGAATATCAGGGTTGGAAGGGACCTCAGGAGGTCATCTAGTCCAACTCCCTGCTCAAAGCAGGACCAATTCCCGACTAAATCATCCCAGCCAGGGCTTTAGAGTCCTAGACTCTAGTGCAATTTTCTTTTTCTGTGACCTAATGATCTGTATTTCCTATCATTTTTTAACTGGTGTCTTTACCAATCTCTAGCCGCAGACAACACACCTGAAGAATTAACAGAAAACAAGATGATTTAAATTCAGGATTCCCAGTTCCAAAACCAGGCCCCTTCTTGACAGACTACAGGGGCAGCAGACAGAACTGTTGGGTCTGAATAGGCTGTGTAATAGGATGGTTTGCCTCTTCTGGGCTGGAGCTAGCCAACCCTGATTACAGAATGAGCCACTCCTGGGAGAGATAAGGGTGACTGCCCTATAAAGAGCAGCAAGAGGGCGCAATGAAGTAGAAAGAGGAGTGGAGGGAATGGCAGCGAGTGAAAGGTTTCTGCAAGGAAGACTCTGAAACTAAGGGAGCTGTGACAGAGAGGAGAGGCAGTATTCCAGAGGCTCCTGCTAGGGGCCCTGACTGAGAGAAGGGTTTGGGCCTGGAAGCCAGAACCAGGGGGCTGAGGTTCAGTCAAGTAAAGCCTGGGAGAATGGGGCTTAGCTCCTACGAGTGACCCTGACTAGCAGAGTGTGACTGAATTGATGTTGGAACCAGGAAGTCCAGTATGTAAGGACTCAATAAATGGGTCCCCAGGAGGGGAATGTTGTAATTACCTGTTGATGGTGAGTTATTAAGGGGCCCTGAATAGGGGAGAAGTTGGTAGCTGGACACCACAGTCAGTCATGTTCCAACAGAAGGTGCGTACATACAAACCTTTATGTGGCATAAATCCTCTTTGTTAAATGAGTGCTTAATACAAGAGTTCAGCCCAGCTGGGAGGAGCTAATCTGTATTCAACCATGGCTGCAGGCAGGCAGCAAACCAAAGCTATGGCCGGATGAAAAGTGGGACTTGGATCAGATCTAACCCTAGGTTTGGATTTGCAAACCTTTTATCCGAATGGCTGTGTAGCTTTAGGGTTTGAGTTAATGCTCCCATCTCTACCAGCCAACCATCTAATGCAGGGGTCGGCAACGTTCGGCACACGGCTCACCAGGGTAAGCACCCTGGCAGGCCGGGCCAGTTTTATTTACCTGCTGACGCGGCAGGTTTGGCCAATCGCGGCCCCCACTGGCCGCGCGGTTCGCCGTCCCGGGCCAATGGGGGCGGCGAGAAGCGGCGCAGGCGAGCGATGTGCTGGCCGCGGCTTCTCGCTGCCCCCATTGTCCTGGGGTGGCGAATCGCGGCCAGTGGGGGCCGCGATCGGCCGAACCTGCCGCGTCAGCAGGTAAATAAAACTGGCCCGGCCCGCCAGGGTGCTTACCCTGGTGAGCCGTGTGCCGAACGTTGCCGACCCCGATCTAATGCAAGAAAATACACCAAAAACACAGGCCCCACATAATAAGCTAAAGAAGTACCTCTGCTATTACACTGGTGAGCTGAGTGAAATGGAACCAGCACAAGGGTTTGTGCAACGTGTGCCAAGCTCTTGTGATCAGCCACATCATATTCTAGTATATATCTATGCACAAGTTAACACAATAGTGTCCAGGCCCACCTGCACATAGTCAAATTCACTTACATTGCCAGGTGTTGCTATCATGTCTCCTGGGCAAATGGTTATATCAGAAACCTGACCAGCAGACCAATAATTCCAGTCAGACAAAGTTAAGTCTTTGGGAAATCAGTGCAAAGTTTTGATCGTCAGTAAGTGGTGCTTAGAATAATTGTGTTGATTTGAATGGGCTATAAGAAGGAAGTAAATTGCAGATTTGTTCTAAAAAATGAGTGGGTCACATATTGTAGAAAAAGGAAGACTGAGTGTCTGGTATGCCAAGCAAGGTTAATTCTTGAACCAGTGTCACCTAGGAACTATTATTTCTTGATGGTAACAGTTGCTGCTATGCTGGCACACCATGGCCACTCAGAATTTCCTCTGGCAGTGAGGACAGAATTTATGTCCTTCTGCTTCAAAAGCATAATCCCCTATCCTCTGAAATAAAATAGAATCTCCAGTAGCTCATAGCAGTGCAGGGGCTATGACACACAGCTGAACAGCTCTGACTCTGCAGAGTGATACATAGATATACTAGCCAGCTGGTTACAATATTAATTGTTAAATGAAAGAGGCTTACCGTTTTAATTTACAGTGCAAATTAGTCTCCTTTTCCCAGTTAAACTTCCCACCTGATTGATAAAAGTCAGTTGCCAATACTCTGACCACCAGTGAATTTTTCTAGTACAGGATTAGTGTCCTGTGGATTAGGTCCCATAAGGTTTAGGTGACAGAGTTCATGCATGTGCAGCTGCAAATCATAGCTATCAAAAGGCTATTGAATTATCGCTATACAAATCCACTTGAAAATCAAGGGTTCTAAGTTTAGAATGGAAATTTTTGTGGGTTTAGTTTCATTTGACTCTGCCAAAATGTGAGCTCTGCTCTGTTTTGTGGTTGGTTTGTTTTTTATTTAATTCCCATGGTAATCCCAGAAGCAGTGCAAAAATTACTCTTTAATGAGCATCTTTATTTTGCATACAGTGGGCTTCTATCTAGTTAGAAACATAACTTATTAAATTTACCTAGAAAAACCAAAAGGTAGGGTGGTTTCACTTTAAATAAAGGTTTCATTTATAAATGGTTTATGAATAATCAACAGATATTATAAGCATGTTACAGACATGAGCAGTATGTGTTAGACATCAGTAGAAGGTGTTATAGATGGTTATAAGCCAAAGTGATAAGCAACCTGTTGCCCTGTTGGATTATGTAACAGTATTTTCAAGTCTCACAGTAATGAATACCTGTCTGTTTCAGATCAGAAAAGAACCTAATGAACCAAATTTTCAGCCTAACTGGGCCTTCAAGTTGCAAATAATTCTGGCTGCCTGAACAATTTAAATCACTTATGCTACCAAAGCAGGTAATTTAATGTCTAAAGGGCCTAAATTGCACCCAGAAATAACTGGCAGTAAGATATTATTTGCTCCCATAAAAGAGGCCTGGCTGAAGAAGTTGCAGGTCAGGATCCAAGCAGGATTCCTACTGTTTGACTAGTTTCAGAGTAACAGCCGTGTTAGTCTGTATCCGCAAAAAGAAGAACAGGAGTACTTGTGGCACCTTAGAGACTAACAAATTCGGATGCATCCGAAGAAGTGGGCTGTAGTCCACGAAAGCTTATGCTCTAATAAATTTGTTAGTCTCTAAGGTGCCACAAGTACTCCTGTTCTTCTTTTTACTGTTTGACTATCTGTATCGTTTCATGGACTAGAATTCTATCCCTGTAGTTGATCGGTCTTTTCGCCTTGAATGCTTAGAAAAAAATTAACACAGACAAAAATAATTCTGTAATTTCAGCAATCAGCACAGAACATGGAAATGTAGCTACTATCGAACTCCCATTGACGTTAACAGACAGTGTCGGTAGACAGAATGTCACCAGGTCTGCAGCTGGGCCTTACCCCAGGGATAAGCAGAGATAATACAGTAGCAGGATGTGTTGCAGCCATGCCAGCATCATGGCTTAGAAGCTGCTTCCAGCTGATTAAGAGCTCTGCAGAAATAACTTGAACAACAACAAGTACTGTGCACACTGGCTGTGGCCATATTCCCTGCAGAGTCTCACCAAACTCAGCCTGCAGATCTAAAACCTGCCCTCCCTATTACATTGTTTGAGTAGAGGGAAGATGAATCACAACCTCATACACTGAACTCTGAGCCTAGTGGACAAGAGCCCATATTTCTGATCCTGGGAGTGGCCTCAGTATTGTTTTAACCACACCTCTAACAGGAGCTGCACAGTTTAAGGGTGGGGTTTCAAAAGCGCCTAGGGAAGTTAGGAGAATAAGTCCAGTCGACTTTCAGTGGGACCTATCATCCTAACTCAGATGCATTTGAAACTCCGACCCTGCACCAAATCATTCTTGAGATGTTAAATGTCATTAATATTCCTGATAAATACCAACCTGCCGAAACGTGCTTGATTATCCATTCTTCAATCGGTAGGGAGAATAAAAGTACGACATGAAAATCAGTCTTACCTGAGATGTTTGTCCTAGTTTTTCTCTAGTGGGTTACAGCAGCACTGAGAATATTGTTATAGCATCATAGAGTTTAAAGCCAGATGGGACCACCAGGTCTTCTTGTCTGACCTCCTGTATACTACAGGCCACCAACACCAGCTGGCACCTGCACACTAACCCCAACAGCTGAAATTAGACCAAAATAATACAGCCCACAGAACACTAGACTATTATGTGCCACACGCAGAGAATAGGAGGGACTGAGGTACACCTGTGCCCAAGACAGGAAAATGATTAGGGTGACCAGACGGCAAATGTGAAAAATCAGGACAGGGGGTGGGGGGTAATAGGAGCTTATGTAAGAAAAAGACCCAAAAATCGGGACTGTCCCTATAAAATCGAGACATCTGGTCACCCTAAAAATGATTAAGTGAGATATACCCAGATATCCTTGTAATTCTGAGCAGCTGATAGGTTTATCTTTGATTTGGCATGAAAATAGGAAAGACCTCAACCGAAAACAAAGACATTGGGACAAACCTTTATGGATTCTTAGTAGGGACGGACTAACCTTGAAGAGATAAAAGATTTTGTGAACTTGCCCAAACGTTTTTCTGGTTCACAAACCTTTGTTCCTGCATTCTAAAACAGAGATGGGCCTAAAGCAAAAGTCCTGATTTGCAATTTTAGCCCAAATTTTTTTCAGCTGGCCAAATCCTGATGTCTGGAAACAAGGGGAGGTTCCAGTTTGGAACATAATTTCAGACCCCAAAGTTCTGGCATATTCAGAAACTCATGGGTGTGAGCAGGCGGTTTCAAGCACTCAATTTAAAACAAACACTCATATTTTTCTAGCTAAAGAGAAGCCTGTGCTGTGTATTACAGAGAGAAGAACACTGGTTGCTGCAAGAAAATGGTACAGACTTCATGGTACATACAAATGATCTTTATTAGAATTTTTCTGTTTCCCTTTCTGCTCCTTTTTAACCACAGAAGGTTAAACTAACCTGCTAACCTAAGAAGGTTTGGGAATGAACTGAACTCTAAAACTGATAAAGTTGGAGTGGGCTTGACATTGGGCATAATTAATTCACTCATCCTTATTTTTGTTTCATATACTTGTTTACTTCTAAATTATATATAGGGACAGAGGAGACAGAGCGTCTGTGAGATGCTGGATCTATGTGAATTTCCTACTAGCGATGTGCAATGCTCATTTCCACTCAAAGAAGCCTTAGAACCCACAGATGTGAAATGCTAGCATGGATTCTAAGTGACTCGAGTCTAATGAGATTTCGCCCGGCAACCTCTTTAAATGTAATTTTAAGCTTTCATTTACCTTTGCAGTGTTCTTGACAGTGTCATCCATTTTGTCAGTGTGTGAAATCAGATTTCTAGTGTCATTATACTAGTCAGAAATATCCCCTAGACAAGACTTTATCATCAAAGGTCCAGCACTCAGTGTTTTAATGCTCTGCTGATCTTGCCTTTTTGTAAAGTGCATGAGATTTCGCTTCAATGACTTCGCCCTTTAAAAATTGAACTAAACAGAAGGTTCATCTGGGAGAGGTTAGCAAACAGGATCTTTTAATTTATAGCAGCAAATGTATAACAAAACACAAAAGAAAAGTGTGTTACAACTGCACACAATTTGTGTTACAGATTTAAACGGAAGGTCCTTTAGCCTGGCTGATTACCAGAGCATACACCCTTCATGAAGAGGAGACACATTTACACAGCATGACAGCGCAGAGTTTGTGGGTGCAATATACATTTGAGTATTATTTTGATATTTTGGTGATTAAGGAATTGTATGGTAATTCTGTTAGGGAAAAAGGGTATTGCTTACAATTATTTCCCATTATGAAACGACAGCTGAACAAGTGTGTCTGTTGTAGTCTGGATTTTTTTTAAGCAGCTAAATAGCCAATCCAAAAATCTTATTCTGATGTCCTGGCTTTGTGCTCAAGAATCCCTTAAGCTGTGCAATTTGACATGTGCTTGTGGTGAAAATACAAAAAGTGCACTTTTTTTTTTTTTAAATACAGAATTTGTATGTGCTTTATTTTATGTGGCCTGTTGTGTGCCAGAAATAATGAATGTTAAGAGTGTCTCAGAGTCTAATTTGTAATAGTTACTCTGGCAAAGGGAAGGGAGTGGGATGTGAAATCCCCCTGTGTAGCAATCTAAAATGTTATTTTAATGTAACATGCTATTATTTATACTGTATTTTATGACCAAACTGTAACAAAAAGGCTACTTTCTGATATTAACCTTTGTATTGTATGGTGATTTTTTGTTTTGTTTTGTTTTTTTTAATTCATTGATCTGAAGAAATAAATAACCAACTTTAAGATTTTGAAGGCTCATGTTTAAGTGGCAGATCTGGGTTAATGACGAAGCTTAATTACTAGTGTTAGAGGGCCATTCAACTCTGGTTTAGGCATGTGAAATTCAACTGGCTTTTAACCTGATGTTGCAACTCTGCCAGACTTCAATCCCAGACAAAAGAATGGAACTGCTGGTATGGGTCTCGCCGTGCCAGGCCAATGGGTGCTGCGGGAAAAAGCAGCCACTTCCCACAGCCCTCATTGGCCTGGCACGGCGAACCTCAGCCAGTGGGAGCTGCGATCGGCTGAACCTGCGGATGCTGCAGGTAAACAAACCATCCCAGCCCACCAGCAGATTTCCCTGGCAGGCCGCGGGCCAAAGGTTGCCAATACCTGGACTAGATGATCACAGTGCTGCACTCTGGCTTTAGAATCTATGAATCTATTAACTCCTTTATAGAAGAAGGAGTGACTTATTTAGGAAAGACGAGTCTGAATGCCTCCCTCCCTAGCCTGTAGGTGTTGGGCATTCTACAGAGACAGCCAGAAACCGAAAGCAAGATGCTGCTGGCATCTTAAAGTGGGCAGCAAATTTGACTTAGACAGTGGGGAGCTGAGCTTCAGAGAGATTGAGCAATTTGCCTAGTCACACAGGAGTTCTGTGGGAGGGCTGGAAATTGCACCCAAATCTTCTTTGCCTCTGCCTTAAACACAAGATCATCCTTACGTTCCTTGTCCTTTCATTTATTTGAATAATCTGCTCTTTTTCCCCCCAATCTCTTCTCTGCTTTTACCCTTTTGGTAGCAATTTTTCTAACACACATTTATTCTGCAGCAACAAAACACTCATGTATTTCCCTACATGCTAAACAGTGTCCTTAAACCTAATGCTGAGTGTGCAACTTTCCACCTCAAATACCCTACAGACCTTGACTCTCCCCACTTCTCAAGAAGCAGTGTCATTACCTCAGCAAGGTGTGAGAAAAATCTCTAAAGGCTTCATTTTTTTCAGCCAATCAATCCTAATGATTTGATTTCTGCACACCCAAAAATGTGATTGGAAGAATAAAAAAATCCTTTAACATCTGGAATCGTTCAGGGTTGGAAAATTAACTTTTAAATCGTGGTTAAAATTGACAGCTGCTTGGAACTGGGAGAACACATTTCACAGCTGCTTTATGACTAGGCTAGCAAGAAGCAACTATTTCCTCAATATCATCAATTATTAAAGAATCAATACATCATTAGACAAATCAATTTTTCTGGTGTTCAACTGGTTGTCTTTTTAAAAAATGAATTTTCAGTCCAGTGCACAAGGAATTGGCAGCAACTTCTTTCAGCAATTCAAGTATAAAACAAAATTCTTCTCTCCCAACTGATTGAGATTTCCATGCACAAAAGGATGCAGCCTGTGGAATCTCTGCCTTGGGCAAAGTTGTACATGCACAAATCGAGACCGGGTTCACGCCCCTTTGAAAATGCTGCCCTATACCAGTAACCAGATGGCTGCTGCACTTTGGTTCAACGTAATCATAGAACTGGAAGGGACCTCGAGAGGTCATCTAGTCCAGTCCCCTGCACTCAAAGCTCCAGGCCAATGGGGGCTGCAGGAAGGGCGGCCAACCCATCTCTCAGCCCGCACCGCTTCCTGCAGGCCCATTGGCCTGTAGCAGCGAACCAAGGTCAGTGGGAGCCGCAATCGGCCAAACCTGCGGACACGGCAGGTAAACAAACCGGCCCAGCCTGCCAGGGGCTTTCCCTGAACAAGCAGCGGCCTGGCTTTGAGAACCACTGATCTAGGCTATCCCTGACAGATGTTTATCCAACCTGCTCTTAAAAATCGCCAATGACTGAGATTCCACAACCTCCATAGGCAATTTATTCCAGTGCTTAACCACACTGACAGTTAGGAAGTTTTTCCTAATGTCCAACCTAAACCTCCCTTGCTGCAATTTAAGCCCATTGCTTCTTATCCTATCTTCAGAGGTTAAGAAAAAAAAATCTTCCTCCTCCTTGTAACAACCTTTTACATACTTGAAAACTATTATGCTCCCTTTCAGTCTTCTCTTTTCCAGACTAAACAAATCCAATTTTTTCAATCTTCTCTCATAGGTCATGTTTTCTAGACCTTTAATCATTTTTGTTGCTCTTTTCTGGACTCTCTCCAATTTGTCCACATCCTTCCTGAAATGTGGCACCTAGAACTGGACACAATACTCCAGTTGAGGCCTAATCAGCACGGAGTAGAGCGGAAGAATTACTTCTTGTGTCTTACTTACAACACTCCTGCTAATACAGCCCAGAATGATGTTTGCTTTTTTTGCAACACCGTTACACTGTTGACTCATATTTAGCTTGTGATCCACTATGACCCCCAGATCCCTTTCTGCAGTACTCCTTCCTAGGCAGTCATTTCCCATTTTGTATGTGTGTGTGGTGGGGCGATTGCCCCACACCCAGAGAGGGTGGGCTGCAGCAGGCCTAGGCGCCTGCACAGCCACCCAACCAATCAGGGAAGGGCTTACAGAGGGCCAATCAGAAGGCAAATTGGGGCCAGCCAATCAGGGCCCGCCTCAGCCATATAAAAGACTGCCCAGAGCAGGCGCAGTCAGTCTGCCCCAGGCCTTCAGAGGGGAAGGTCTGTCTCCAGAGCTGGGAGTCCAGCACCATGGACAGCGCAGCGCAGTGCAGGCT
Source organism: Malaclemys terrapin pileata (assembly GCF_027887155.1). Classification (NCBI taxonomy): domain Eukaryota; kingdom Metazoa; phylum Chordata; order Testudines; family Emydidae; genus Malaclemys; species Malaclemys terrapin. The sequence goes on along the minus strand of NC_071516.1, from coordinate 7,595,532 downwards.
AGCCTGAGAGACTGGGAGAAGGCCCTACTCCATAGCCTGCTAGGCGGCAGGCCTGGGAGGAGGAGACCTAGCGTACCGAAGGGCTGTTGGGGAAGCGGTCCAGAGGGATAGTCAGAGGAGGAAGGAGAAGGAAGACAGTGAGACTGTCGCTCGAGGGCCTCTGGACTGGGACTCAGAGTAGTGGGTGGGCCTGAGTCGTCCCCCCCTTTTTCCCCCTTTGTTTGCTGTGCTACCCCACGCACAGCCACTGGCCGCAGGGAGCGGCCGGTCAGAACCACACCAGGTCCTGGACTGTGAGGATCGGACTGGAGGGTGTGGGACTGTTGTTTAAACCCCCCCCCCCCCAGAAGGGGGTGTGAGTGGACAAAGGGACACTGTCAGAGGACAGTGCTCCGGAAGAAGACTCTGTACCTTGAGGGTGACGCAAGTCTGCGCACCCAATGCAGGTGGAATGACAGGCGGGACGCCACCCGAAGGGGTGCCCTACTGGTTTGAGCCAATTCCCCGAGATGACCAGGAGGAGGGGCCACAGCGGTGAGCTGCGACCCTGTCACAGTGTGCAACTGATTGTTCCTTCCTAAGTGGAGTACTTTGCATTTGTCCTTATTGAATTTCATCCTATTTACTTCAGACCATTTCTCCTGTTTGTCCAGATCATTTTGAATTTTAATCCTATCCTCCAAATCACCTGCAAGCCTTCCCAGCTTGGTATAATCTGCAAACTTTATATTCACTTTATTCTATTAAATGCAAAAATATGCGGAAGTTACAGAACTGCTCAAAATATGCAGAACTCTCCCCTACTGATGCACTGCCAAAAATCGCGCAATCAAGAATCAGGCTAATCAATGTGAAAGAAACCAGAAGGCCAATTAAAATAGCTATTTCTTTTCGTAGAGACAGGGGAAAAAATTCTATATCAAGGAGCAAAGAACATTTTGAATTAGGCAATACGTCTCATTCAATTATCAAAGTAATGTGTGTGCTTTAAAAGAAGCAACTTTCCTTGTCCTTTTGAAACAAATGCTGTAGTGTTTAAATGGCTCCATAAAATATAATAATCATGCATCAAGAAGTTAATTTATTTACAATGCTTTTAAATCCCCCTCTGCCTTATTGAATTTATATTTGAGCTGCAGACCAGGTTGGAATAAATTTATAAGGGTATTTAAGCAATAAGGCCGTGCCCGGCTGCATATCTTGGAGAAGTTGTTATTGCAGGCTTCGGGTGTGCTGTGAAACATGAAACAGAGCATGAAGTGAGTTTGTGGACTCAAGTATAAAACTCCTGTAGAAATGCACTCCCCAGAGTGCTGCTATCCAACTGAATTGTACAAAATGCTACCTGTGTGCCAACTAAAATACATGGTACCAATGGGTGTAACTTCAATGCCAGCCAGTCCCAGGGAGGGAGCATGTCTGGTAGTATGAGCAAGGGACTGCTAGGCAGGAGACATCTTAGTCTTCTATCTTCTATTCCCTTCCCTGCCTTTGACATGCTCTGTGGCCTTGGACAAGTCCTTGAACTACTCTGTGGCTGGGTTTGCCCGTCTGTAAAATGGGCACAATAATATTTACCTCTTGGTTAGGAGTCTGAATCAGTTAAGATTTTAAAATGCCTGATTTCTGATGCAGGGATATACAGATTGCGTGCATACACATCCCTGCACGTGGCTGGCCTGTGTGCATCCTGGATAGGATTGACCCTGCAGCAGGGCTGCCCAGAGGGGGGGCAAGTGGGGCAATCTGCCCCAGGCCCTGGGCCCCGCAGGGGCCCCACGAGCCCTGGCCGAGAATCTCTTTTCTGGCTACTCACCTGGCGCCGGTCTGGGTCTTCAGCGGCACTTCGGCGGTGGGGGGCCCTTCAGTCACTCCAGGTCTTCAGCGGCATTTCGGCGGCAGGGGGCCCTTCAGTCACTCCGAGTCTTCGGCGGCATTTTGGCGGCAGGTCCTTCAGTGCTGCCGAAGATGCAGAGCGAGTGAGTACAAGCACCGCAGCCGGTGGTGCCTTTTTTTATGTCCACTCCCCTGCTTTGCCCCAGGCCCCCTGAATCCTCTAGGCGGCCCTGCCCTGCAGGTTTGTTTTGCCTTCTGCCTCCCTCAGAGTCTCCACCAGGGAAAAGCAGCTTTAATTCCACCAGGAACTTAAGTTCCAAAGGCGCTTTATGATTAAAATTGCTTAGGAGCTCTACTCACAGAGGGGGCAGGGGTGTGCTCATTCCGCTTTTCCACTAGCCAGCACTACTCACTCTTGGAGCTGTGCTGGCCCACTTCCGTTCTCTGAAAGAGGAGAGCTTGCTGCTGCCTTGCAAACTTTCCACCACTGGGGAACCCCAAGTGAATCTCACCTACTAGATATCAGTGTAAATTATTCTACTGCAGCCCTGGTGGTCCCAACACACTTGAGCCAAACTCTGTCCTGGCATGTGCCTTGTGAAACCCCACCAGAAGTCAATGCTAAGTCCCATTGTCTTCAATGGGGCTATGCAACGTGGTGGGTGCAAATCTCCACCCACTTTTTGTTTATCGTTGCTGTATTAGTGGTGCCATCTTCCCATAATGCTTTAAGCCAGGAATTTTCAAAGTGGCCTCGGGGAGTTAAGCGCCTAACTCTCTTTGAAAGTCAGATAAGGATAATGGTTGATATACAGCATAGCAAGTCAGTGAGAGCTCCCGTTCGGTTGGATGTAACACAAATACTTTTACCTCGTAATACACTCACTATAATATTTCAGTCCCTCAAGTGGGTACTTCTTCCTCTCGCTTGAAAAAACTGGCTGGTTCAGCTATTTTATATTTACAAATACATCAAGTTTAATTACACTTGGCTGCTTGTCGGTGAAAACTTTAAAGTCTGAAGGAGGGGAAAGCAGTGCTCCCTTTTTCATTATAAAAATGTAAAGGCATGTTGTAAAGCATGAACAATCCATTTTGTTTGCTCTCATGTTATGGCTCCTTGCAGTATATCATCCACTTTAGTATCTGAGAACTAGCAGAATGGTTGTAAACCAAAGCTGTAAAAAAACCAAATTGCGCTGCATGTATTGCCTTGAGGAGACGTTTCGATTGCACTAAAAGAACCACAAGTGTTGGCTGATTCCCTTTTATATAAATATTAAACAAATGCTCTCACGGGGAGAGAGAAAATTGCTTATGTCCTCTTTCCTCACTCAATTGGTAAAATACAATATGAAAATGGGTGGCGGAAAAAGTACTTTATTTTGTCCTTTCTGCTAAGTTCTCTGGAGTCACATCAGAAGCTGAACCAGTGAGCTTATCTGTTGTGTCCCTTTCCTATCATTCATCTGTCATCTCAATTCAGACTATAATATCTTTTAGAATGGTCTAATACTATCTGTATGTACAATGCCCAGCACAAGCAGCCACTGATCTTGGTTGGTCCTTAAAAACTCCTAAAAATAAAATAAAAATTAGAGCTGGGCGAAAAAAATGGATTTTTCAGTTAATTGGCAGTTTCAGAAAGTCCAAAAAAAATAGTTTCCAGTCAAATGAAACATTTTGTTTTGACAAAATCATAATGTTTCATTTTAATTGTATTTTTAAACATTTCTGATTTGTAAAAAAAAAATTAAAAGAAATGTTGAAACAAAATGTCATTTCAAACTGAAAAATTATACCATTTCTTTTTGAAAATGCCAAAAAATCTGCATGCATTCAAGAAACATTTCGGCATTGCCAAATCTGCATTTTTCTATTGAAAAAAAGTTTCATATAAAATATTTCACCCAGCTCAACTAACACTAATTAACGTGTAGGCTCAATTTTTCCATATCCAACTAATAATTCCCTCTACTATCGAATCTTCAAATGGAAAGCTTCACCTAGTATATCTTCCCATAAAATATCCAAATTCAAAAAAAGGCTGTATGTGCTAGGAAACATATTTCCAACGATTTAATACTCTGGGTGTTGAAAGGGAACTTCTCACATCCTTGCCCATCAGAAATGTGCAATGAAAAAGCCCCAGATCCGGTTACACAAGAAACACTTGTAAAAGTTATTCCAGAAATACATGTAAACGGGAAACACTGAATGAGCAGGGCTGGCATTATCCCTTAGATAATCCAAGTGATTGTCCGGGCTATCGAAGCGTGATGGATGAAAAGTCCACTTTGCTCCTCTGACCTTCCTTGGCAACTGCATCTTCATCCAACGGGAATGACCCTGAGAGTTATGATGGCAGGAGCTTTAACTCTGACATTGGGTAACCCAAGTTGAACAGGTCAAAGGGTAAGTATTAGACAAAAAGTACAGTGGTCCTTCAGGCTGAGGCTTGAGAAACTGGCCAACAACCTATTCTTGTAAGAAAGTTGTTATAGAAACACAATAAGGTAGCCATTCCAGCAAACAGCATGAGAACCAGAGATGACAGAGCCTAGTCCATGCCCCAAGTGATGTCTGGCAGCATGGGAAGGATTGAGATTGAGCTTCAGCTCCTCTGAACTCCCTATCGGTCACCAAAATATCCTGCTACCAGTCCCATATATGGGGCTACACCTAGAGAAAATCTTTGATACGAGCATATTTACTTTTACTGTTCCATATAGGTACGTTAATTAGTCTCTTGTCAGAATCACTGTCTGGTCCCAGGCTTCAATAGCATAATCAAGATCTATTAAAATCCCTGATCAAGTTGGGTGGAACCCATGCAGGGTTTTAGCTATTGTAACACTGAACGTCACAAAGCCTAATTATTAGGTGCCTAGAAAAAAATCACAGGAACAACAGTGCAATCCACAAAGCCTGAGTTAGGCACCCAGGTTCCCTATACAATGAATGGGGAGGGATAGGTGCCTGAGAATGCAACCCACAAAAGCCAGCATGCTAGGCAGGGAGCCGCCTGAGGTAGCCAATGAGAAATGCCGACCACAGGGGTGTGCGCTCAGTCCCTCCCTGCTCACAGAGACAATGACCTACGTTTGGGTTGCTGGGAGGCACCGGGCTCTGCTTAGCTCTCCACAGTGGGAACCAGCTGGCTGGAGTCAGGCAGTTTAGGTGCCCACGGTGTTTCTTGCAGGAATGAGGTAGGCACTTGCCTCATGCCACACAAAATAGCCAGCAGAGAGGTGGTGCTGCTGCCACTGCCTACCTGGTAACTTTTAGCTCAGTGGTTAGAGCACCCACCTGAGTCTTGGGAGACCCAGGTTCAATTCCCAGCCCCCCTCTGCCAGAAGGGGAGAAAGACCCCTAGACCCTCTCCAAAATATTCTGTTACAACAACTTAAAATCAGCTTGCTAATTGTAACCCAACAACGCTGACAAACTTGGTATACCATCTGATAGCTTCCAAACAGGAACATCATTTGCTATGGGGAAAGGGGAGTCAATTGCCCTCCCAGACATTGATTTGCCTCCCCTGCCCCCAGACTTTTCAGAAGTCTATATGCTCCACTTTCCCCCACCCCCTGACTTTGCAGGTTATACTAAAATCAGATATAATGTTATATGCTGCTGCAACTTTGCCCCCGCCCCATGAATTGTTCGGAAATTACGCCCCTGCTTACACCCGGGGAAGGTGGCATGAAGCCCCCTGATACAAGGAGGGAAAGACTTTTGAAAGCCCTGGAATAAGAAGGTGTGAGGACCACAAGGCCCAGAGTCAGGGGCCACAGACCTGATATAATGGTGTTGGATTTTCAGTGACCTCCAAAAGAGTGAGACTAAAAGTGACCTGGCTGGAGGGCTGAGTTGTGAGAAGAGACACACCACTGCAGGCTCCAGTGGTTGTCAGTAGGGGGCACTAGACGAGGAGAGCCCGCTATGCCATGCCCAGCCACAAGGAGGCACGCCAGCAGTGAGTAAACTCATCAAGACAGGGTGACTTTTTTGTTTTTTATGGAACGTATTGCTCATTTCTCTTTATTACACTCATGGTAAAGGGTGTCTGATCAGATTTTGTGCCCTCGTTGATACATTCTGAAAGGCTGCCTCAGATGGTTGCAGGGTGACTCTCTCTTGGACTCAGAGCAGTTGACCCACTTAATCTGGGGTTGTTAGACTTGAAAAGTGCCATGTAATAAACCTTTCACTAGTATCAGGCAGGTAAACAGGTTAGTTAATTACCTTGGCTAATAGAGGGAGCATCTTGCCTGAGGCCCTGATTCAGCAATGCACCTGAGCACATCTTTGCCTTCTATCCCATACTTGAATGCTTTCCTGATTCACAATGGGAATTTCTGCCCTTACCTGCAATAGAATCTTGGGATGAATAAATATATTTACAACTTTGAGCATTTGTAAAATACAGACCCAGGTCCTCAGCTACTGTAAATCAGTTTATATAAAAGCTGGGAGATCTAGCCCACAGTTCTCTTAAGTAACCTGGCCTGTTTCTGTTTGTTCCTCTTTCAAAGGATATTTTAAAAATACCATTTAGGGAAAAAATGGATGAAGTTCATTATGTTAGCAGCGCCACTACCAATCTTAAATCCTGGGAGGCACTTACCAGATTAAAACAGAAATCACATTTCACAGTTTGTGCTTGTAAGGAACAAATACTCCAGGCCCGAGTTTGATTGAACACAAGACACGGTCCCTCCCTGATTGTAGGCATTACAAGGGAAACGGGGGAGATAATTTATAAGCACACACAATTCAGTGCTTTTTAAATATGTGTAGACTCCTTGTAGCATTTTGGTGCCTTAATAAGTTCACACTGGTTTTAAGAGATGGGGGGGGGGGAATATTTGCTGTTCCTCTGCTGCCAATATCACCCTGTTCAGATTGGTTTCTTGGTGAGGGATAAGGTGAATATTTATCCAAAATCAATATGCTTATTTTTATATTAAAATATGAAAGGATCACATACCAGATATTTCTCTTCCACCCCCGATTGTTGTAGATATTTATTTGCTAAGGAGCAATATTATGCTCATTGCTATCCATGGCATAAAGGCTGCGAATTTCATTGCAGCCTAAGGGCTTGTCTGGAACGTAGAACTGTTTGAAACAGGATTATGTTAACACAAACTAGGTACCTTTCAGTTCAAGCCGGGAGCATCCACAAGGGGTAGTTAGAACATTAACGTGTGCTGCAGTTTACGCCCCTGTAGTCTGAACTGCTTTTCAGACACTCCTGCTTTTCTAAGATTTGTCCCCTATCCAGTACTGAGATAAAAACAGGACAAAACCATGTCATTTTGAAGAGAGGTATCCTTATATTGAGCCAAGTAACTTGTGTTTGACTAAAGCATCTCCCAGAAAGGCATCCAGTCTTGATCGAGGACAACAAGAAATGGAGAATCCACCACTGTACCTTGGTAGGTTGTCCCACTGGTTGGTCACCCTCACTGTTAAATGTGTGTGCCCTGTCCCTAACTTGAATTAGTCCGGCTTCAGTTTCCGGTCACTGGTTCTTGTTATGCCTTTCTCCGCTATTTATGTACAGGCGTGACTACCTGCCCTTTCCTGGTCACTATACGCAGCCAGTCTGCATCCAAGTCCAGTAAAAAGAATAATTTAAAATAGGATATCGATCCAAATTTATAAGTATTTATTAAACACTTAAAACCACTATCTGAAAGGATTGATAAATAAATGGCAATGGATACAAAGGTATTGATAACCGATAATCCATAAAATTTAAAATATGGAAACAACAGCTAAAATTTAATAATAGTAGGATACACGGAATGGGGCTCCAGGATCTCTACTTGTCACTGAACATATCCATCATATTTGCAGTGGCATATAAAATGAGTCTACAAAGATTTTCCTTAAAATTTTTACCTCTCTCAATTGCTAAAATTTTTAAAAGATCATCATTTCCTACACTCCATTTGCCACGAGCCCCAACTACGAGACCAAAGAAGTGGACATTTGTATCTCCCATTAGTTTCTTAATATCTTCCTCCAATTCGAGGTAATAGGCGACCTTCTCTTTGTGGGCTTTCTCCAGAATATCGGCATTATCATCCCAGTGAATTGTGACATCCACCAGCACCGCAATATCTCCTTTTATAAAAACAATATCTGGCTTTCTCAAATTTCCTTCTTTAGTTCTCAAGTGAGGTTCTACTATTGATTTCCACCCCAATTTGCACACCTTATCTACTACTGCAGAAACTACCATATTATGTCTTCTTATCCTAGACTCTTTAGTTTTAAAACATTGTCCATATATATGTGGTATTGTCTCTCTAGCCTTACCACAGCATCTACAGGTGGCATTTAATCCTTCTCTCCCTCTTGCCAATGTTTCTCTTGTAGGGTACACATTAGCCCTAAGCTGTAATGCGGCAATCAATGAGGAGGATTTAACCATACACAATCTTTTCTAAATTGAATTACTAATTACATCATTTTTAAAATACTTAATACTTACCCCTGGCACCTCAACCCACACCATCTAAAAAATTCCTCCTCCCTCCATTTCTTAGAATTTGGTGTTGCTGCACTGGGAACCAATATTTTATCAACTAAATTTTCTCCAGCATACATATAGGATAAATCCATCCAACTATTTTTAGACACACTATGTCTTCTTCACTTGCAGATAAGCATGTTGGGTACTTGTACACTAAATTTGGTTAATGCAAGTCCTCCATCTCTTCCCCTTGCATAAAATAATCCATTGGTGGTACTTTGTGGGAGATGTAAAATCTGTTTTGCTATTTTCCTAACTAAAACATCCAACTCATATAAAAGATAAAAAGGAGGCTTAATTTAAAGTAAATTATAAAATAACCTAGGTAAAATATTTGTTTGTAAAATCATCAGTTTTGGGGCCAGTTTAAGAGGAGCCTTACTTAAACTCTCGCTCCATTCAGTCAATTTGTCCTTAAGAGACAATCCTCCAATCCCTATACAAGGATCTATCCTTGCCCCCAAGTATTTTTCAAATTCTCCTGGCTGTACATAATCAATAATTTCGGTACCCATTCTCCAATTATCCTTGGGGTTAATCACATAAGTTTTATACTTTGCTAGTATATGAAATCCCTTAGTTTTTTTCACATTAACCCAAAGGTTAGTATTTCTGCAGAAACCATCAAAAATTCCCAGATTTTTGGCCATCCCTTGATATGACCCACTTAAAATTGCCACGTCGGCGGCAAACACCAACGATGTCACACTATTCCCTTGAACATAAAACCCAGAGCCCTTGGTTTCCAGCTTAGTTAGTAAAGGATCTATGACAATATTAAATAAAATAGGAGATAACGGGTCGCCTTGCTTAACCCCACTCCTTATTAAAATAGACTCAGTGCTCTTATCACCCACGCAAATCCTAGGAGTGCAATTATCGTAGAGGTCCCTTATAATTTCTATAAAGGGCTCGTCTATCCCAAACCTTCTCAGGCCAGACATAATATATCCATGTCCCACGGAATCAAATGCCTTAGCCAAATCCACAAATACATTGGCTACTTCCTCTCCATTTCGTTTTGCTCCCTTTGTCTAAAATTGAGATATTCTCTTCACATCCTGGAGCAGAGATAAAACCTTTTTGTCTATTGCAAATTTTGGCTGCAGTCATTAATCTTTTAGCTAACATTTTCGTATACAGTCGTATCCACACAGAACCTATTGTTAATGCCTCCAAGAGGATAGTTTCTTTAATTCTTCCTCAATTTGCACTTTAGGAATAAAAATAGTTCTATTTTCTTTAAAAATATCTGGGACCTGCCTATTTAAAAAACATATATTAAAAATTTTCGTGAGAATTAAGGAGTCCAGATTAAAAATATCCCATAAATCATTCACTGTTGTTTTATCTGGGCCAGGGGCACTATCTTTGTGAATCTCTCTCAGGCCTCCCAGATTTCATCCACAGAAATAGGACTCATTAATAAATCATTATCTGCTCTCCCTGTGGCTGCGGGCCATCCTACCATACTTCCATGTCCAATTTTTTTCCAATGTATCTACAAAATATGTCTCAATATCTTTGTTACATTTAGCCCTATCTGGTTCTCCCATGATTATGTGAGCTAATCTTCTTTTATCCTTAACAAATAATTGTTGGTAAAATTTGTATCTAGCCTTCTTAGTGGCATATCTCCGAATAGAGTTAGACTGTCTCTTTCTATCATCCGCCCCCACTTCCCTTTTCTATTATTATTATTCATCTCCTGTTGTTCCTCACATCTACTAGTATCTATCCCTATCAGCGAATTACACAACTTTTCCACCATTGCCCACCCAACTGATTTTGTCTGATTTTCCTTTAATAAAATTTCGATTTCCTCTAGGCTATTCAATATTTCTCCAGCTTTCCTACTTTGTCTCCCTTGCCTACATACCTTCCCCACCTTGTCCACATATGGATGCTCCTTTAGTGGCAAGATTTTCTCTCTCAGATGTGGACCTTCCAATATATTCTCTTCATTCCTATCTACTTCTTCCACTTCATCGCTAATGCTATCTTTCTTGATCTTTCTCTTAGCCAATTCTTGCCTTTTATCCGAAATTTGTTTATTAGTCCTTGTTTTTAATTCACTTTCAATACACTTATTTATATTCCTTTTTCCTAGATATTTGGTCTCCAATTGAATAAGCAACTCAATCTCATGATCCATCCAAATTCGAGATCAAGAACAAGTTGACTCTCTAACCTTACTCCTAGCCGCTATATTTTCTTTTTTCTGTTCATTTCTAATAGCGAGATGTCTATGTCTACAATGCTGGCTTAGGCCCGATTTAGTATGAAAAGCCAGCCCACAACTTGAGCAGGTATAGCCCTTCACCAGGGTATCCACTTCCTTGGGCACTCATTTGGGGTAGTGGCATGCTATATTGTGGAATTGAGAGGATTTTCCACACTTTTTGCAGACCACTCTAATGGCCTTGCTTTTGTGTACTACATTAATATGTTTTGCCCATTTTCCAAATGTTGCTAAAATCTGCAGGCAAATTGGACAATTAAAACAATCGACGGGCTATTCTAGATAAAAAACTCCGCCTTCCCAGGAGTTACTATTTAATAAATTTGGTAAATTCATTAAATTATCTGTATCTATATTGTTAAAAACAGTAGTGAAATTAGTATTAAAATGCCCAGATTCTTTAAAATACGGATCTTCAAATGCATTTAAATACTCAAAACCAGGATTAAAATTGTCCACATCTAAATTATTAAAAGTGTCATTAGTAAAAACAATAGGTAAAAATGATAAAACATCCTCAACCCGGTCATCACCTATCAATTCAATTTCCTCAACTCCCTTTTCATTTTCAATAGGGAGGTCTCTTTTCTCAGACTCGTGAGAAATCCACTCATTAAAAAACATCTAGTCCATAGGTCCAGCGACCTGAATTACCCCCCTAATATATTTAACACTGCCAGCCGCGGCATCAAAGCCAGCAGCGGGGGCGTTGTTTACCCGGTCCAGCACCAATCCGGTATGTAAATATATTTTTTTCCCATTGTTAAAAGATATAACCCTTACCAGGGGGAAACTAACCCTTACCAGGGGGAAACTAGCCCTTACCAGGGGAGCAGATTTGTTGGGGCTGCCCACCCCAATCCCCACCCCAACAAGGATAGGGATTCGTCCTCCACAATCCACCCGGCTACCCAAGCTGTTTACCGACTCTCACCACAAGGAGGTAGCGGTTGGACTTACTATCCAGAGGCTTTCCTCAATTAGGGGTCCCAGCCGCATAATGCTGAGCCCTAATGGAAGTGTGGAGGAGGGCTCAGATCTTGGCGGAGATTGCCCCTATTGGCCGGGTTCACACCCATCTCCGCCTCACTGATTACCCAATCCACCACAACGCTTGGGTACTCATAACCGTCCAGGCTCAACATCTGGGAGGGTCCAGAGATGCATGGATAGTCATTAAAAAGCCCTTTTATACTCAGTATTTGTGCCTCAGGTAGGTACTTAGGTGCTGTTGTCAAGCCATCACTCTGATTAGCTAAACAGATTGAGCTCTGTAAGTCTCTTACTGTAAGGCATTTTCTCCAGCCCTCAAATCATTTCTGTGACTCTTTCCTGCACTCTCTCCAGTTTTTTGACAGCCTCCTTAAACTGTGGACACTAGAACAGTATGCAGTATTCTGATATGCAGTATTCTGCATGCAGTGTTCTGATACCAATGCCAGACGTAAAATCACCTCCCTAATTCTGCTCACTACTCCCCTGTGTATACATCCAGGAATTGCATAAACCCTTTTGCCCACAGCATTGCACCGGGAGCTCATGTTCAATTGCTTGTCAACTATGACCCTATGATGCTTTCTGGGAGTACCCAGGGTTGTGGGGGCACCTCGGTACCATCTGCCCTTAGCACGAGGAAGCCTTGTCTATGCCTGCCAGAGGTCAGCTCCCAACTCCACCGGCCATGGGCAACACAGGCATTCCCTTCTAAGCCTCACCTACCCTGCTGTTTCTCTGCAAATCAGCGATAGACACACCCCAACCCTTGACCCCTCCAAGCATCTCTCTGGACACTTGCAATATTCACTGGACACTTGGCAATATTCACAGATTCACTGCTTCCAAAGGAACAGGATACCCTAGCTTACCAGCTCCACTTCAGATCACCACTCCACTTAACACACAGCTCTGAGATATGTTAATAGTCAAAATCAAGCCCAATTTATTTTAAAAGCCCAGAGATTCAACTAGTAGCAAGCAGAAGTATTGAAACAAATGGTTACATATAAAATAAATCACAGCATGCATTCTAGAGCCTAGACTTAGACACTCTCATGATTTGTAGAGTAATGCTCACCCAAAGTCCTTGCAGTGTTTTACAGCCATGCTTGGCTATGGTCTTTCTTCATGATACAGACATGCTGACAGCTTGTCTCCTAGGGGAAGGACCGAGTGTATTCCTTTGCATCCCAAGATATACAAATTCCATCCTTTGTCTTTGTTCATAAACAGGACATCCCCTCGCTGTTTTGTTTCTTCCTGTAGATTTTCTCTCTTCCAGATGTTGTAGTGTCTCAGCTGTCACTTGGCTCAGTATCCATTGTGTGGCGACAATACACATATGATCAAAGTGTCTCTTATCTCCTGCCTGAAAGGAACCTGTCTGAGCCATGTCACCTCCTGGAGACCTACCTTAACTCCAAAATCTTAAGAACATAATTTTCAGTATAGATGCATAACTTCTTAAATATTATCCCTACATACATTGCACAATGATTATGACAACCAGTGGCCTACAGGATCTCAGGAGAGACTATACATGCCACCCTTTGGTGAACTATTATACACAAATCTGTCCCAGGGAATCCCTGTAAAATCCTATGGACCTTCAGTGCCCTCTACCAGTGGGCACCCAGAGTCCCCAGGTCACAGACCTTTAAATCCTTTTCAGAGTCACTGCTTCCCAGGATACAGTCTCCCATGCTGTAGGTATAGTCTGCATTCCTTCTGACTTTGCATTTGCCTGTGTTAAAACGCATTTGGTTTGAAACGGCCCTAGCTTAACCAAACAATCTAGATCATTTGTGATGACTGCCCTCGCCCACCATTGTTTGCTATTCGGTTAATCGATGTGTCATCCACAAATTTTATCAGTCGTCATTTTATATTTACCTTCAACTCACAGATGAAAATGTCGAACAGCATCGGCTCTGGAATAGCCATGTGGTGATTTCATCAGTGCTGCTTTCTGCTGGGGATATGTCTCATCAGTAAGCAGCACAGAGAATAAATGAACCCTGAGCTGTATCAGGGTGAGTAGGCAGGGGGGGTGATTAGTGGGAGGGACACAAAGGGGGCACCAGCTAAAGGGGGGCATCTGACCTCCCCATGTGACCCCCCATGTGACTCCTCCCCACCCCCTACATGCACCCCTCACGTGACTCCTCCCCACCCCGCTTCCCATGTGACCCCTCCATGTGACTCCAGTCCCCAGCTGTCCCAGGCAAGCAGCGTGGCTGGAGACTGCCTGGGAGAGTGCAGCCACTGCGTGCCGCACCAGGCAGTGTGGCCAGAGGAGGAAGCTGGAAGAGGAGAGGCTCTGGCCCGCCTCTTCCCTTCTGGCTCTGGCCCTGCCCCCTCATCTCCCCAGCTGTGGGCCTTGCGTCCCCCCCCCCCACACACACACACACATTTTGTGGAGGGTCCTGTGACTCTTGCCCCCTCCCCCTCATGGGTCCCCATTGCAGGGCACGGCTGAAATTAGCCCTTATCTTATATTTATGGCAACAGGAATCTCAGTGCAATCAACAAATACATATTAAAAATAGAACGAACTACTGCAAACTGAGCATATTTCACATACTCCATCAAACAAACCATCAAGGACTAGATCCTACAAGCTGCTCCATGAAGGCCAGACCACAGGCCTACAAATGTGCAGAGGACTGCCCGTCTGGTGCACCTTTGCTGCATGGGGGGAATGGATACAACTTGACTAGCAAGAAGCACACTAATACACTTCTGTGCTGTCAGTGGGAGCTCCTGCAGCACTCTCTGATACCAGTGTGGGTGGATAAGGTACTTTACACTTCAGTCATGAAGCTAATTACACATTAGTGTTCGCAGTCTCAATGTGAAGTCAGACAGAGGCGGAAGCTGCTGTGCTCGTAAGTCACCCGGGACAAAGAGCAAATCTGATTTCCAAAGCTGTCCCATTTCCTTTCACGCATCTTCAATTGGACTTTGAGAAGAAGACCCGGGTCTTCATTATAACCCCAGTCTCTCAAGCAGTGCACTTAGCGTGGCCAGGCGAGGATTCTAGCCTCGTCCTGCAAGACTGTCTTTTAAAGAACACACAGAAAATGAGGCAGCCTTGGGAGGAAAGAAAACATTTGGTCATGCTGTTTATCCAGCTGTTTCTGTGCTCTGGAGCTCCTGGGCTGTATTGCTGGCAGGCAAACAGAGCAATCAGCCACTGGACAGGGAAAAAACCTAGCCCTAGCCCATCACCCTACCCATGATGGACGATTCACTCCGGTACGTTTCTGAGTGCTTTGTCCAAGCAAGTGTCTGTTGTTTGATGCGATGATAAAACGATAACTTCTTTAAAAACTGACAGTTGTGTACAGCGGGGGAGCCATTCATACTAAAGTGGAATGACTGTCCAAGCTATCTCGTCCATTGCATTTCAGTAGGCTTTCATTCTACTAAGAGTCAAACATCATTCTGTCTGTACTCTGTGGGCCACATTCTGTGCTCCAGGAAGAGCCATTCGTCACAAAAGAGTGGGGGTGGATTTTGTTAGGAAGCCAGCGATCGCTCCCTGATCTTGTGGGCTGATCTGCTCGGGTGTAAATTAAAGCAGCCTGCAGAACTGAGGATTGGCCTGGCACAGTTGCACTTCACCCCAATATGCCCCTCCGTGTCCCTTTCCCTGGCATTATGGGGTGAGGGGTCACCCAGAAGCCTTCTACAATGAGGGTTCTCCATCCACAAGGAGAAGTCTGAGCTGGAGCGCTACAGGCAGATACTGGTTCCTTTACACTGCCTGAATTGTCTTGGGGAAGATAATCTGGCCATGTATATTTCCATCAACAAGTGAGTTCCTCCATTAAGTACAACACATATCACCTACGCAGGGGATGTACAAAAACCTAGCCAGCTGGCTTGTGTGTGTCTGTCTGTCTGTCTGCAGTGTGAACAGGTTTGTGATTAAAAATATCCTCACTGTGACCAGACTCCATCAGAACTCTCTGTAGCTAGTAGCAGTAAAAGTCTGTTTGAGTTTCCTGATTGAAATAATATGCTAGTGCAAAGCAAACCTTTCCCAACAGCTGATCTCCTGCTGCTGACAGATTGGAGACCAGCAGGAGTAGCACATGGTCAGCTCTGCTCTGATGTGGATGAAATCGCATTAATGTGATTTCCCCATTTAATCCCGTCCAGTGGTGGATTTAGAGTTAGTGGGGCCCTGTGCACAGCTTCATTTTTGGGGGCCCTGCCTCAAAACCCAGCCAAGAAAAAGAAAGTTCTCTCTTATTTCCCCCCCGCCCATTTTTCATTCTTTTTTTCTTCCTCCTCCTACTATCTTATAAGTAATGGGAAGTAAATGAAAATAAAGTGAGGTACCGTGATTGGGGCAGGGGGTTGGGGTGCAGGAGATGGTGCGGGGGTCGGGCTGTGGGAAGGAGTTTGCGTGCTGGGTGCAGGCTCTGGGGGTTGGGCTCTGGGAGGGAGTTTGGTTGCTGGGTGCAGGCTCTGGGCTGGGGCAGGGAGTTGGGGTGCAGGAGGTGGTGCGGGGGTTGGGCTCTGGGAGGGAGTTTGGGTGCTGGGTGCAGGCTCTGGGCTGGGGCAGGGGGTTGGGGTGCAGGAGGTGGTGCGGGGGTCGGGCTCTGGGAGGGAGTTTGGGTGCTGGGTGCAGGCTCTGGGCTGGGGCAGGGGGTTGGGATGCGGGAGGGGGGTCGGGGGGCGGTGCTTACCTCGGGAGGCACGGGTCCCAAAGTGATCACACACACACCCCTCTGGCAGCAGCTCCTAGGCCGGGGGGGCGGGCAGGGGTCTCTGTGCACCGCTGCCCGCAGGCACCAGCCTTGCAGCTCCCATTGACCGCAGTTCCTGGCCAATGGGAGTTGCAGAGTCAGCGCTCGGGGCAGGGCAGCGTGCAGAGACACACACCCCAGGGGCCTCAGGGACATGCTGGCCGCTTCTGGGAGTGGCGTGGCACAGAGGGAGGGAGGCAGAGTGGGCAGAGAGCTGCCTTAGCCCTGCTGCTGGCATGTCTCTGCGCGCCCCTTGGGGGGAGGGGGGTTGCGGCTCTCCATGTGCTGCCCGGGGCAGGGGCAGCACGCGGAGCCACCTTCCTCCGCCCCCCCCCCGCCTCCCCGCACCAGGGGCACGCAAAGATATGCCGGGAGCCCCAGCCACTTCCGGGAGTGGCATGGGGCCACCAGCCTCGGCCTGCAAGCAGCCTGCTTGTCTGAGCCTTGCTGCGCCACCGGCCGGGACTCAGAGGCAGGTTGTCAGATGAGATTTGTCCTGCATTTTGGGGG
The DNA here is from genome assembly GCF_027887155.1 of Malaclemys terrapin pileata. Taxonomy (NCBI): domain Eukaryota; kingdom Metazoa; phylum Chordata; order Testudines; family Emydidae; genus Malaclemys; species Malaclemys terrapin. The sequence goes on along the minus strand of NC_071516.1, from coordinate 7,578,638 downwards.
CCCCCCTCTTGTTGGGGGCCCCGTGCCACCGCACGGTTTGTTTCATGGTAGATCCGCTCCTGATCCCATCACCGATTTGCAAGATTCAGAGTGACCAAGTGTTCCGGGGCTGCTGTCCTGCAGTCTGTGAAAGTCCAACCTACTCAACTGATGAGGTTTTACTTTAACAGAGGCTGAGGGTTATGAAAACCAAATGGCCTGCCTTCTCTTCTCTAATGCTTGGCCTCCCCGGGGGATGGAATTTTGCAGCAATTATGGAGAGTGTGACAGTAAGCTGTATAAAAAGCTGCAAAATGTTGCTCAGTGCTCACACAGTCTGACTTCTGGCAATCAACCACCTTTCCAGACTTCATTTTCAAACAGCCATTCGTAATAGGATGCATACTGATCCCTGGGATATAAGCTGGACCGCAGACAAGGCCTCTATATGGGGTCACTTACGTTGTGTAATGAATTATCTGTCCCAGGACGATGACAATCCCTTGACTAATGCCCCAAAAGGAGTCAAGCAGAGCAAAGAACTCGAAGGAACCATCACCTCCAAACTTAGGTCCATGCACAGATTAGGCACTGATATAATTCTGGCAGCTGGGGGCTGATTTTTACCAATACAGTTATACTCGTACAACCCCCCAGTGTGAATGCAGCTATACCAGAATAAAAGTGTCTTATACCAATATAGCTTATTCCCCTTATACAGGAATACTGTTATAAGCACATTTATTTTGGTATAACTGTGTCCACTCCAAGGGATTTGTACCACTTTAACTATGCCCGTGTAACTTTTGTGTATACACAAGGCCTTGGAAAACAATGAAATCAGGAGGCGGAAAAGACCTTGTAAACTGAAGTGAGTCTATTTTTGTTTGCACCGATAGCTCTGCAATTTACAGGGTCTATAGAAAGCGTTTGCACAATGGCACACATCCACTTAAGACATCGTGTACTGGTGATATTCATACAGCAGTCACTGAGCCCCTGATCAACCGCCCTTCGCTGTTCAGAGATTTTCACCGGCGCTAAAGCCAGTTCTGTCAAATACTGATTAAAACACCAAACATGCCAACAAAGAATTTCAAACAATGTCCGAATAAATATTTTCTGCAGGCTTGACATTTCCAATTCAACTTGGCATATCCAGGTGTGCTAGCTAAAATCTTCTTTTCCTCTTCGTTATGGTTTGTATTATACCACTGCTGTTATATAACTTAATTACAACTGGATGCCTATTGTGCTAGGTGCTGTGCAAACGCATAGTGAGAGATGATTCCTGTCCTGAAGAGCTTACCCTATAAATAAACAATGTGGACTGGGAGGTGGGGATGTGGGGAAGAAGCTTGCTCAAGGTTTTACAGCAAGACAGTGGCAGACCCAGAGCTATATTCCTGGTCTCCTGACTCCCAGTTTAGTACCATAGCAACTAGACCATACTGCATCCTCGGGTATATCTACACTACAACCGTTACCTTGGCACAGCCGCAGCCTGCAGCTATCCTGCTGTCAGACTGTAGTGTAGACTCTTACTACAGCAGTGGATGGAGCTCTTCTGTCTCCGTAGTTAATCCACCCTCTCAAGAGGCGGATGCTAGATTGACAGAAGAATTTTTCCGTCGACCTAGCTGCTTCTTCAGAGGGGGCTAAGTTGACCTAACTACACTGCACAGGGTGTGAAATTTTTACACAGTCATGTAGCTAGGTCAACCAAAGTTTTAGGTGTAGACCAGGCCCTAGATATACACCTCAAATAACCTCAACCTGCCCCGGTGGTAGAACCACAGAGAAAGAGAATAAGAGTGTCTTTCAGGTGTTGTAAGCACTCCCCTGAGAAATAATGTCAGTGGGCAAATGAGTTTTTGGCTCCCCCGGCTCACTACTAAGTGCTCTGGAGTAGAGTTAAGGATGACCAATCACAACGCATCTCTTGCAAACCCACCCCATTTTTTTTGTCATCATCAAGTGTCAGGCTAGAAACTTTGCAGACAGGTGAAGTGACTTTTGAAAATTGGATCCTTTTTGTGCCCATCTTCAGGAGATATTTCACTACACAAACATATACAGCAATACAAAATGGACAAAGGATTCTAAGTGTTGTCATAGGAAAGCTTGGGAGAAACAGAAGCATAATGACACTCTACTTGCTTTTAGTGTTTCTATATATACATTCTATTGTCAAGAGGAGCTGGGTGCTTTTTCCAGCACAGAGGACAGCTGGGTTACCAGTATTTTCATCTAATGAAAAACACTGTCTTCAAGTTTCATTCTTCTCCCTAGATTTCACAGATTCATGTTAATCAATTGAAATATCTTCTCCCAAACTGAAATCTCTCCTTCACTCGTTTTAAATATTTTATCCCCCTGTACTGTTCATTTCCCTCACATAATTTCTACAGGGCTCCCAGTCTGCGTATTCTTTCATACTCATCCCCCACTAGATGCCATAATCTTTTAGCATTGGTTGTCTTGATCAACACGGAAAGGCTATTTATGAAAGGCAGGTGTGTGATTCAGTGCAAGGCTTTGACAAGGTGGATATATTTCTCTGGCAATACACCAGAGTCATAGCGAACAATGAGCTGTAGGACTGAAATTTAATACTGAATCAGACATGATGGGTAAAATGTTTTGTTGGGGCTGGAAATGCAAATGCTGAGTCTCTAGCCTGTTTATTTTCAATTCTCTTTATTTCCTCATGTTTATTTCATAGGGTGTAGCCAGAGCCTGTATCCTATTGTACAGAACTGAACTATCTAAGGTAGCTGTTGAACCTTGACAAAAAGAGAATATAGGACTATGATCAACATGAAACAGGCAGGAAAGAAGGTTGACCACAAAGTGCCCAGGACTGTAAAAGAAGAGGGCACTTCGGGTCAGAACTGAAGTAGGATGGTAGAGCTGTCCAGAGAGAGCTCCCAGAGTCGCTTGCTGCATTGTGCATGTACAAAGTCAGTGTTCTTGGTTCCCTCCTTTTTATGAGCATTAAAATCCATCCATCACCATTCCTCACACATGATAATGCAATGCAGGGCTCATGCTTTACATGTCAGTATTATTGAGCTCATGGCTGCTCAAAGAGTCACATTAAATCACAGAAGGAAAAGTCCATTCGGTCATAATATTCACCACTCCCAACCAATGCAAGGTTCTTCCCAACAGATATTCTTTAGTGTTATGTCCAGTCTAGTTTTAAATGACTCAACCAATGCATTTCCTCTATCACCTTAGGGAAAATATTCTTCAATCCAACTGATTCTACTAAAAGGACATTTTTTTCCTGCTGTTCAGATTAAATTTATCTTTGCTCAACTTCACAATAGCTCTTTGGACCAACCTAAAGCATTCCATCACTCCTTGGTCTCTACAGAAATGTACCAAGCACACAGGTAATAATTTCATGACATTTGTTATGACCCTGAAAGAAAGATATGTTGTAAGTGGTAAGAAAAGGGATTGGGACGCAAAGGAAAGAGAGGCTCTGAATTCAAATCAAAAGGACCAGGGAAGGGAACAAGGATCTGGTTAGTTTTGGAGGCGGGAGGAAGAAAGGTAGCCTACAAGGAAGGATAGGGAGATGACTTCAAAGGTTAAGCTAAGCATCTAGTCACTGGGTATGTCTACACTGCAGCCAGGTGACTTCTTCCCAGGATGGGTAGATAGACAAGAGCTAGGTCTGCTTGAGCTAGCGTGCTAAAAATAGCAGAGTAGCTGGGGTAGCACGGGCAGCAGCTCGGGCTAGCCAGTTGAGTACAAACTTGCCTGGATCCCCTGGGTATGTACTGAGGTGGATATTGCCAGCCACTGCCCATCCCAACTGCAGTGTAGACATGTCCTTTGTAAGGTCTTTAAGTTTGCTCATCACTAATTTACATATTGTAATTAATAGCATTTATTTTTACAATAAATGACCTTTTTTCTTTTAAACAAAAATGTTCCGAAATGTTCTTTTCTTTCTCTCTCTATAATTCCATTTTTCCACTTTTAAAACAGAAAACTACGAAAAAAGAAGTTCTTAAAAAATAGTATTTTTCATTTCTTCTGAAATGGTCACAGAAAATACTTCCCACTTTCCAATTAGCATTTGTAATTAGCAATCAGGAAGCTCACTAATCACCTGCACTGCTTTTGTTTCAGTGCTAGGAACTTAATGATCATATGAAGCTATGTGACTCTATGACTTTCTGTTTATCGCACCTTTACATGTAAGCCTCTCTGCTGTAGGGAAGGGCTGTAAGTCAATTCAAGGGGGCTCTCATGCAGTTGGACACAAAGTAACACAAAGTAACACTATATTTGTTGTTTTCCTTAATATCACATACAATTCATCCACACTGGAAGAGTGTCTTTTGCTCTTTGTGTGCAGAAAACATAAGACTTAACACAAAGGACTGGGTTCTTCTTGGACTGTTTGGGATTCATGGGGTTTTGTTGTTGTTTTTTGCTACTTTTTTGTAATAAATCTGTTACTTTAATAGGATTTTTAAAAAGTGAAAACTACTGTATGTTTGGCTGCAGATGAACTCTCTTCTCTGGGCCTAAGCTTGGAAGAGGCAACATTCCTATTAAAGCCAAGATTGCCTGCCACCCTTTTGTTATCTAACTGCAAAAAATGAAGTGCAATCTCAAATACAATTCAACTCTAAGGATACGATGTCGCATAAATATTCATTGCTAAAAGTCCCTACCTTCATCTAAACTGCTCTATGTTGCTAAGATACATATCCTAGTGTTTCAAGGGCCAAATTTTGAAAGTGTATCACAATGGGTGCACCCGCAAAAATGTGTGTGTATTGATTGTGCATCAAAAACATTGTATTTGCACATAGGTGCTGGAGCTAGAGGTGTGGGGGGTAATGCAGCACCCCCTGGATTGAAGTGGTTTCCATCATATACAGGGTTTACAGTTTGGTTCAGTGGCTCTCAGCACCCCCACTATAAAAATTGTTCCAGCACCTCGGTATTTGCATGCACAGATTGGGTAATTGAACATACATGTGTATTTTCACAGAGGAACCAAAGAGCTGTCAAGATCTAATAAACAGCCATGTTGAATCTCAGTGACACAGAGATGTCCTTCAGAGAAAAACTAAGTCAATATACTAATTTCTTGTGGATGTGCTCTGTAACAGTAATGCATTCATGGATTATGATTTTCTCTACATTCAAGAAGCTATAGATTTACCTATATGTTTCTAGTTAATATTCATACTTCTTTCTGTAGTGCTTGGCATGTGAAACAGATATCTTTAATGGCATTTCTCGACAGCATCCCAAAGAAAATTTGTTTTGGATGTTATCACAGGGTTATTTTAGAACTGAGAAAAGAAATGTTAAGCATTTAGTTGAAATGAAACCTTATCTCCCCTTCCTTACTCCAGATTACAGATGTCATCACTGGATAGGATATAGGGTGGCAGAACATTTTCAAAACATATTTCAGCATCACTGGAATGCTGAGACTTTGATTAATTTATTTCCAGATTTCTCCCTTTCCCAGCTACAGTATTTTACTTTTTGTGTTTGGTCTAGTCAGATCCGTTTCAGCTGAGTATAAATTTTCCCAGGAATATAAGTCATAGAGATCATACCTACTCTTCTAGCCTCCCTTTTCATCCCTGTCACAGTCAAATGGCTAACTGCACTTTCAACCACTTTCTGGTGCCTCTGAGAGCACCCTCTCCCCCTGAGATATTAGGCATCTAATCTTCACCTGCCCTGGGGTGGATCCTCCCACACTTAGACCACAGCTCAGGCTCGAGTCCCCTGTATACCAAATCTGATTTCTCAGCAGGTCTGACATGGCTCCACATCTTCAAGTCTTCCTTTCAGGAGCTGTGACCAGTGGTTAGTACAGAGACCAGACAGCGTTCTTAAAACAAAATATTGTTTAATCTTAACAGGAGGAACAAAGCAAACCATAGAGAAAAAGCAACAGAGGGTCCTGTGGCACCTTTGAGACTAACAGAAGTACTGGGAGCATAAGCTTTCGTGGGTCAGAACCTCACTTCTTCAGATGCAAGGAGAAAAAGGATTTTAAGACAGTCTACATGCCTGTTTATCTCACCTAAGGCTTATCACCCCCTGGAAGCCTAGGAGGGCCCCACCCTCTCTTCTGGGCCTGTCACTGTGTCAGCCTGTTCCTCCCTAACAGCCCCTAACAACTGCCTCCACTTCTCTCTAGCGAATCACTTTTTTACTGTTTTGTTTCCTTTTAATATGTTAATTCCCAGCCTTGGCAAAACAAGCCTTGTAATTTTGCTGGTACCTGGAAGTAGCACCTGTAGCCCAGGCATATTTTTCTTACCCTCCTTGAAATGTTTACCAAGAGGTGCCTGATCTCTTGTGTTCATCTATTTGCTAGTTTACGAACAGTCCTGCTATTAAACTAAACCAACACGTGTAGAGTACATATTCCATTAGCCTGATATAACTATACAGTGAGTATCTCAATAACCATATCATAGATGGTACTCATCAAATATTACACATTAGCCCTCACATCCTTGACGGTCAAGTTTAAGCATCGTAGCAGAGACCAGCCCCTATGTGGAGACTTTTTTAACTGGCAGATCCATTAAATAATGCTTAAATTGGGGCTGAGTTGCCATTGGGGCTAGGATGCCTAGGGTTGCCGATTTTGCAATATATAAAAACTGGACACTCCAGCAGGAGTGCTGGAACCTCCCCTGCCCGGCCCCTTTCCCCGTTGTCCTGCCCCTGCCCCACCTTGTCCTACCCAGGCCCCACCCCTGCCCGTCCCTTCCCCCGGGCTTTGCCCGTGCCCTGCCTCTCCCCCCAAGGCCCTGCCCCTTCCTCCTGAGGCCCCACCCCCAATTCACTCCTCTCACCCCCTCCCCCTGTCACCCTCTCCCAGTGTGGGTTGGGCGGGACTTGCCTGCAGAACTGGGACTGGGAGCTGCAACCGCCCGATGCCGGTAGGAAGCGGCTAGGGGCTGGTGCGGGTAATGATTAGGCACCTCCCCAACCTGCAGTGTGTCTTTGGGTATCTGGTCAGTAAAGCAGCTGACTAGAGGTATTTTTGCAACCCCTGTGCACTAGGGAAGGGGTCTCCATTCTGGGACACAAGCTAGTGCAGTGGGCTGTGAGGCCATGAGACCCACCGTTAAGCTAATCTAGCACCCCCTATATCCAATGCCACTTGCAAGAAAGAGACTGAGGCCGCTGCCCCAGCCCATAAGCTAGAGTGGAATTCATCTCCCCACACCTTCCATGCAGAACCTGATTACTTTGGCATTTATATGGGAGAAGTGGATTTCCTCCAAAATGAACGGATATTATGGATTTCAGTGGGAGCCGCTTCAAGAGCCTATATATTAAAAGTTAATACATGAAATCTGATAACTCTGCTTTCGCAATCACTTGCACCAGCCTGGCTTTTCTTTTGCAATCTCCCCTCCAAGAACTGACGGCCTCAAGCCCTACTTAGCTTGAGAGATGTGGCAAATCTCATTTCCTAAGGTGGTGTGGCTGGAGAGGGAAGAAAGCATTGGAATTTCTGATATGCAAAAGAAAAGGTGACAATTCATTGTTCAAAGTCTTATACTCCTGAAGTAGCAGCACATCACTGCACCGTGTTCAGTCAAGGTAACAGAGTCAAGCAGCTGATGCTACATTAGCAAATTCAGTTCTTCTCTCCCCACCATTTTGCACCTGTTCACTCTGATAATGTGTAAATTATTTATTTTCTATAGTACATTTCCTTCAAGCAAAGAGATCTGCCATAAAGTAAAAACTTGTTTTCATTGAAATGCAATTTAACTGCAATTGCCCCTACTTCTGTAGCAGTGAAAAGAGATTGGTATTCAGCTGCTACTTTATTTGTCTTTCATTTAAAATATCTGTGCATCCAGTTTTACAGAAGCACTTTAATGCTTTCCACTTGCCATCCAAAAAGCACTCCAGATGTAGCACGCCTAAAGATTTTCAAGGCTGGTAATAAAAAGCTATTTAGCTAGGGAGAAATGGCCCTGGCCATTTTGCTGAACGGTGCAAAAACATTTTCAGCACATGGGCGCGCATGCCCACCCCCCCCCCCCCCCCCCCAAGCAACTGAGCCAAAAAACCAACAGTGACATAAAGGTACAGTGCTCCCTGGAGGTTGGTACCCCAGAAATCCACCGTACTCACCGGCCCCTAGAACCAGCCCTGTATTTAGCGCTGGATCCTGCAAATACTTAAGCATGTAACTTTACTACCATGAGTAGTTCCACTGAAGGCAATGGGACTACTCACATACGTAAAGTTACTCAAATGTGCGAGTGTTTGCAGGATCAGACTCTTAGCTTCCAGAGAGCTACTCTACCAACAGGAAAGACCAACGAAACAATGAAGTGGTAACTTGTGGATGAATTATTTGTCCTTCATTATCAATGATGCTGGCTATGAAACCTGGCCATGCAGATTTTAAGATGTTCTCCCTAAAGTTTACATAGATTAAAATACATGTGGCTGACTAGAAATAGGCTCAAAATGCAATGCGTGGATCTGTATCCAAATTCCCAAAAACTTTTTTTTGGGGGGGGGTGCGGGGGGGGCAGGTATCCAGATCTGGGATTTTGGTGCATTCTCCTCTATGGTCTACCCTACTCCACTTCCCTTTGGCCACAATACACCATCTACCCCGATGATCCCATTGAAACCAGTGGGGATTTGTGGGTAAAATGAATGATACAGCCTCTGCACACTCCTCTCTTTACAGGGGATATTCTGTGCACAGTCAGCTAATGGACAAAAAGGAGTGGAGGGGCCCATTCTGTGTTTGGCAGCAGTGAACAAGACACCTTGAACCAACCACACCTTTAACTCCAGACGCAGATGTGGGAGTAAAAATTGGTTACTCTATTTGGGGGGGGAATATCTAATAAATCTTGGTGCAAACGTCAAGACAAAGATAATTCAGTTGCTCTGCACAACCATGTTACTGAAAAGGGTGAAGAGTATTAGGAGGTAATTGTGCGTCCTTTATTTCCATTGCTGATTCAAAACTAATATAATTATTTGTGAAGGGGATGTCTCAGCCCTGATGCCCATCAGGGAGCAGTACTGCTTGTGCCTTATGAACTTTTAATTCAAAATGACAGTTTTGACCTAGGAACACTAATAACGTCATCTCGGTTGTATTTCGGCACAAAGCTGGGCTGATACATTCTGTCTCAGTCAATTTTCATTGCTCTCAGATGTCAATCGTATACAAGGTAATTTTGGTTTCTTTTTAACTAGACCGTCAGGCTATCAAACGCATTTTCCCTCTGACCTAAAAGTTGTGGTCTGCTTTCATTTTGGTTTCACTGAATATGTTTTTTCCACATTAAAGGTACACCTCTACCCCGATATAACGCGACCCGATATAACACGAATTCGGATATCACGCGGTAAAGCAGTGCTCCGGGGGGGGTGGGGCTGGGCACTCCGGTGGATCAAAGCAAGTTCGATATAACGCAGTTTCACCTATAACACAGTAAGATTTTTTGGCTCCCGAGGACAGCGTTATATCGAGGTGTACCAGTAATTAGTAGAAAACTATGAGAGCATGTTCAGAGCTGTGAGAAATTGCAAAACTGCCAGGAAAAGCAGAGAACAATCTCACTTGCATTGACAGAAATACCGAACTTTAAATCTTGACCAAATTGGAGGTTTATTTGTGGAAACTCACAGAAATCTTAGTTTTCACATATTGCCACATGAGTCACATGCAAGCCAACAGTTTCTCACTCACCTACCTGTCTGTTTTGCATATTCCATTCTAGTTATTCTAAAGAAGCGTTGACAAGGGAGAAAAAAAGTTTCTGGCAACAGCCACATCCTTCCGGACCCAGATTCTCACCTGGTGTAAATTGGAGTAATTCCATTGAAATGGCTAAAGCTTGGCTGATGTATGCCAGCTGGCCTATATGTTCTGAAATATTATTTCCCACCTATAAAAGATAATTCCACAGACATGCTGAAAAAGCAGAAACTGTCCTATTTAGCTGCGCGTGTACATAGGGAATGTATAGGACTTTCTTGAGCAAGGTGCGGATAAGCAGCGATTAGTACTGTTGTTTTCAAGTGCCAAGAGTTGTGCGAGGCCCCTCACAAAGCAAATAAAGACACAATCTCTGCCCTGAAGAGAGCACAGTCTAAATTGAATATGCCACAAGAAGGGGTCGTAAAAAGAGGAGGCTGGGGGAGAGAGGGCAATAATAAAATAGAATAGTTATTGCCCATTGAAGTCAATGGAAAGACGACCACCGTCTTCAATGGGCATTGGATGGGATCCTTACCCAGTATTGTGTGCCCACATCGCGATGGTTCTGCTACTTTAAATGTTAGTTACCACTCCTCTCCTTCAGTTCTCATCGGAGAGATGGCAGCACAAGTAGAAGGGTATTTTAAAAAAAATAATAATAATAACCACCCAAGCTGCTGGATGCACCAATGTATTAGAGGTTTCTGAGCTCTCTCAGCTGTATTTGAATTATGTAGCTGGACTGTTTATAAATTTAGCTCTCTTAAATTTTCTGACTGTGACCAGAATGATGGAGAAAATTGAGTTCTGCTTCAGTTGTTGCTGTTGCTTTGAACTGTATTGGGTGGATTCCTACCAGCATGATATCCCAGTGCAATATGCATACACCTTCAGAAAGCACAGAAGTTCCACCATGTGACCCCCATTAAAACTCCACAACATGGGCTAGTTAGGAAAACAGAACCCAGGTTACCATATTGATAGTTCTTTATCCTACAAACTGTAATTAATTAGAGGCCCAACTCAGGAAAACACTTAGGCCAGATTTTTAAATGTATTTAGGCACCTAAAGATGCAGACAGGCACATGAGTTAGGCACCTAGGTGCTTTTGAAAATCCCAAGAGGTGCCTAAATACCTCTAAACATCTGGCCCTAAATACTCAAATCTGTTCAAACAGCACTTAAGCAGGTGCTTAACTTTAAGCGTCTCCTTAAGTCCCATTGCACGTGCTTAAGTGCTGCTGTGAGTAGAAATGCTTTCCTGACTTGGAAACTAGCACTTGTGTTTAAATTTTAAATTTGCTAGTTTATCATCTTGGTTTTGTTGTTAAAGATAAAGTTTTGTAACCATTAAAACACAAATTGTCAATATCACATGTCAAAATATACAAAGTAAATATCTTTAAATCAAACTCTAGTAAGTTCTCAAATAGCATTTTTCTTACTTTGCCTATCTGTAAATTTTGATTATTATCAATGGAAATAATTTTTCATCAGTTTCTGTGACTTTGGTGAAACTGACATTTACCAACATTTATCAATTAAAAAAAAAATCTAATCCTTTTAAACGTATTTATGAGATGCATTACCTAAGGAAGAGGGAGACCTCCCTCTTTTTTCCTGATGTCCTCCATGTGATTTGACTTGATTCTGTTCTAGGTTTTCCACTTGTTTTTCTCCTACTCTACAATAAGAAGATGGACATACCATGAGAATGACAAACAGTTTTAGGGCAGTGGCTGTGGGTTATTACTTTTCTATTTTGCTTAGATTTGTTGTTGTTGCTGTTTTGGTAGGTTATGCAACTCCTCTTTTAAAAAATGTTCTTTTTTGTTGTATGTTTTACATCAAAACGTTAGGGTTCTCAATAAGGTTCATTCTCTCTCTCTCTCTCTTGCTGTGCAAAGAAAGCTGTAAGCTGCAAATGTTGGTGATATCTTGCACATGCTGATTTAAAATAACTGCTCCCTTTGTCTTACTCCTTCCTTTCAGATCCCATCTCAAAACTCATCATTTATCTTTGGGCTTTGGTTCATAACCCTCCCTCTAATAATGGGACTCTCAGACTAAATTATTTGTGTTTTAGATTAAGGAAACCAGCAAAGAAAGAAAGAACAAACATAAAGTCTCCATGAAAGTGAGAAGCATCTCTCACTCTAAGATGCCCCCTCTTGAATCTCCTCACAGCCCTGCTCCACAGCACATAGCCAGACAAACGCCTACACTTAAGAGTAGGGAAAAGCAAATCAGATCAGAGCTCCATACACAACAGCCTTTGCTTCATAACCTTCTCTCTGTTAGAAAAAATTACTATTGCATGAGCCATTCCACTTCCCTTTGTTTCCCTTGGCTAGTACCATTACTGTATCCATGGAAGCTGTATGTGAGAAATACTGTAGCTATGCATATTGCAGTAAGTACATTTCCTGTATTTGGTGTTCTCTGATCTTTCCATATTAAAGACACTGTACAAAAAACTATGCTATTGCTGTTTGGGACTTTTTCTTAAGATTGATGGATTATCCTGTCGCACTTGTACAATATTGACAAAGCTGTAGTTAAAGCATCAGTCCTGCTGGAAGCTACAGGGAAGTATGTCTTTGAAAATGAATAATGACATATTTTAAAAGCATTAGAACAAAATGTCTCCCTAACAGAAATCAGAGAAAAAAACATAAACTAGGAAGCCGAGCCGTGGGAGGCCTGTCCTCACACACTCCTCCATTCCTTCTGACAGTGGATACTGAAATAAACATGCTGACATGTTAAGCCAGCCCTCAGAGATGGGCTGGTAGTAAGGGTGGAGAGAGAATTTCTTCTCTTTTCAGATATCCACTTTCACCATTGACATTTCTGACAGATTGATACCAATTAAAACACTCCTGCGCATACCTGCCCTGCCACTCTGGGAAGAGAATTTGCTCACTTCTTCCCCGCTCCCCACCTGTGTTAACTGATAGGTGTTAGCATCAATATGTTTACTATAGTGGTTAGCTTCAATCACTTCCCATAAGTCTTTCCTGCGTAAAGCTAATCAGAGCCTTGAAGTATCTCAGGAAGATGTAGGCTGTTTCTCTTTGGCTCATCATGGTATATACCGGGGACACGCCTAGGAAAAGGATGAGCATGACAAGCTGGCAGATTTTGCTTTTGAAAACTCCGTTGATATCAGAAGCTGTAAAGGATCTGAATTATAAGCTCTGTGCCAGAAAGTGAATGCCTGTCAGCAAATCCACCCTATGGCGAGGGCATCAGAAAGCAGCCTGACCACAAGATGAGAGGGCGGGCTCCTTCATCATCTAGGACAGAGCATGGATTTTAGATAGACCCTTCATCGCTAGACCTCCCAAAGAACTTTCTCAGTAATTAGCTCTGGGGCAGTGACTGGGTAGGTAAACATGGTGTGACACGATCTCCGGGGTGCAATCTGGTACGGTGGGACCACTGTGCCCTCTTTACTCACAATTTTGGGTTGGCTCTCACAATGCCTTACTGGTGGCAAGCATCAAACCCCTCCAGGTGTTGCTACCACTCAGTACAACTGCATATGGCGCCCCGCACCCAGCTAGATTGCATGCATGCTCCCAGAGCCACTCATGAATCACACAGAGAAAGGCACCAGCCAAATCCCCCCAGCTCCCAGCCTTGTACCTTAGGAATATACTATCTTGCACTGCTCAAAACCCTTTCTTGAGCAATGCAAGTTTGTTAATTGGTTCACCACTTCATCAGTGGAAAGTGGGCATGCAACAGCCTTTGTGACCTGAGCAGATTTACCAAACACTTCAGGCAAACGCACTGGTAAAGATAAACAGTAAAACAAGCTTATTGATTACAAAAGATAGATTTTAAGTGATTATAAGTGATAGGCAAAAAGTCAGAGTGGTTACCAAAAGAAAAGAAACTATAAGCACACAGTCTAAATTCTCTAGCTATAGACTGGGCAACATCTAGATTAAGCAGTTTTTCTCACCTCACTGGATATTGCAGGTTGGTTACAGTCTTTCATATGCAGGCTTTTCCCTCTTAGCCCAGGGACCAGTTTCTTGAGCTCCAGCGTTCTCATTGCCTCTTCCTTAGGTAATGCATCTCATAAATACGTTTAAAAGGATTAGATTTTTTTTAATTGATAAATGTTGGTAAATAATCAAACAAATGGAGATCTCGCCCAGATGAAATAGCATGGACCCAAAGACATTTTTTTCTCCCCACTGGGTTTGCCAGTCTTTGTGTTTTACTTAGGATTCAGGAGTTCCTGCCAGACTTGAGCATGCTACCAAATGATCCATGCTCACTCACAAGTCCATTAGAGATGCCAAGTTAATGATTATGAAATCATTACCCTATAGTTGTTCTCTAATGAAGAGCTCTGAACATTCCCTACACGCGCCTTCTGAGTACCTGAGCCTGCTTGGGCGCTTTGTCGAATGGAATCTATCTCTGTCATCTTGGCAAACAACATTTCATTGTTACCGGTCTTGTCCTTTGCTAGAGCACAAACTCATTAATACAGCTCCCATTTATTACTTGTCATTGCATCATACAGCTGACGTTTCCAGACTCTTTGCAAGTCACACTACCAGGTCTCCCAGACTCACCCTGCCTATCGCCTCTTGAAAAAGGATCTGTCGAATAATGACTGACAGGAGGTCTTATTCACCAATGTCTCAGAGCCTGTACTCATGAATTTTTATCCCATTCCCCTCCTCTGAATGTGACAGCAGATAAATGTCTCATAACAATTGATTTTTTTTCCATCTTGTAAACTACATAATAATGTATCAACCCTGAATTGCCTCAATGAAGAAAGGGATTCAGATCTCTCCCCACCAAAACCCCAAATCTCTTCTGAGTAGTATCTGGGCTCAGTTTGTGAAAGGGATAATGGAAACAATCTTATGGAGTCCCCAAAAAATGAAAATCTTAATTATAAGATATTTGCTCCACACAGCATGTTGCTGCATATTTTAAATATGTGACTTATATAGGAAGCAGAGGCAGATGAGGGGTTTGTTGGGCCCTGGGCCAGAGCAAGTGGGGGCGCCTCC